>NC_083793.1:11737518-11803481 GCF_015708825.2 Lethenteron reissneri
TTCACTGGCTAGGTAATGATGGTTGGAAATAGCTCTATGGTGTAGAGTTTTTGATGATGGAATTCTTCTGGGCAGGATGGTGGTGGAAGTCAGGTTTTAGATATGCATCCGTATGGGTGGCTTTCCATTGAGCCATCTGGTCTCCTTTTGATTAAAACATCCAAGAATGGTAGTTTGCCATCCTGTTCCACCTCCATGGTGAATTTGATGGCTGTGTGTATGGAATTGATTTGGTTGAGGAATTGGTTCAGAGCTGGTCGACCATGTGGCCAGATGACGAACGTGTCATCTACGTACCTCTTCCACAAGGACGACGTGGAATGGATGCATGAATGGCATCTGTTTCAATGGTGGAGACGATAAGAGGAAGGGGTGTCCCTTCTTTATGGATTTTTGATAATCCATACAATCTGGGTGGTCTAGCAGCAGATGGTTTTAAGGAAAACTGCTGGGTTGGTTCGATTAAAGATGTCGAATCAGTGATGATATTGTTGTTTTTTGTAATGAGGTGGTTAGTGGGATCTCTTTCAATTTTGGTATAGCTACCATCATTAAGTAGGTCCTGAATTTTGCTATTGTATGTGGGTTTGCCCATGATGACTTTGGCATTGCCCTTGTCGGTTGAGAGGATGATGATGTGATATCTCTTTTTTAATTGAGAACGCTCAAAGCGCTCATCCTTACTGATGTTGCTAATAGGTGTCTTAGCGTTTGAGGATTGCAGCAATTTCTGATCTTGCCAGGTCTGCAGTAATGTGTACCAGACCCTTAAGGGCTACATCTATCTGGGCAATTATTTCATCAACAGGGATGTGTTTAGGGGTGACTGCGAAATACAACCCTTTGGCTAGAACCGATTTTAGTCTGTCAGAAATTGGACTGTTACTCTGATTGATAACAATCTTGTCAACGTCTAACTTTTTAACGTGTGGATCTGGATTCTTCTTGGATAGGAGGAAATAAGGTTATCTTTGCATTTAGCTGACATTGAGGCAGCTGAAGAGGCTGTCATGTATTATACATGCTCCCAATCAGATGTAGACATTTTTTCGTCAATGTGAAGTGTGATTTCAGGAGAGTCTTGTCTAAATTGTCTAGTCCAGTCCTTATTATATATGAAATCAAGGCTAAGCCAGCCCTGAACAAGATTCGTTTAGCTTTGGAGAAGGGACAACAGCAGATGCCAGTGTAAAGGTGATCAGTATTACCTTAGTGTCGCGGCATCTCTTCAGAAATGTGAGCGACTCGATCTTATGAGCCTTCTTGTCTCGACGTTTGTTAAGAGATATAATAGTTGTGTGAAACCCTCCCCGTAGAGGCGGTTAAATCTTGACATAAAGCTTTCGTGACTACAGGAATTCATATTATTTGGTCTTTCGGTAAAGTCACGTAGATAGTTCAAAGAAAGTAACAAAAAATTACAAAAAACTACGACGTTTCGATCGCAACACAAGCGTTCGTCATCAGGAAGAAAAAATAAGGGGACAGCTGTTGAGGGAGACTTTTTTAAAGGTTTAAAATTGGTGTAGCCCAAGGGTCATAAACGAAGTGGGCAGGGCTAGTGATGTTAACGTGAGAAATTAGCATGTAAATGGAAGATAGGAGGGCAACCTCCACGACATGTGCACAGAAGTGGCTATGTTAATGTGAGAGATTAGCATGTTAATGTAAGATCGGAGAGCTGCCTCCATGAGGGCGCAGAGGTTGCTACAGTATGTTAATGTGAGAGATTAGCATGTTAATTTAAGATCGGAGAGCGGCCTCCACGCGTGTGTGGAGGTGGTTATATTACTGTGAGAGATTAGCATGTTAATAGAACATCGCAGAGCAGCAACGTCGAGCTCGGCAAGCGAAGTGGCTGTTTAAATGTGGAAAATGTAACCTGTTAATGTAAAATCAGAGCCGAAAATAACTAATAACGGAAAGTGGTAGGATGGGAACATACAGCCAGTTATGACTTCGACTGGTTGATAACGTCCTTCCAATGACTGCTCAGTTTATACCCAGTTTATACATTTAGTTTACATCACTAGCCCCGCCCACTTAGTTTATGACCCTTGGGCTACACCCATTTTAAACATTTAAAACAGCCTGGCTCAGCAGCTGTCCCCCCTCTTTTTTTCTTCCTGATGACGAACGCTTGTGTCGAAACGTCGGTAGTTTTTTGTGATTTTTTGTTATTTTATTTGATCTATACGTGACTTTACCGAAAGACCTAAGAATATTGATTGATTCGTATTCTTAGGTTTTTTCGGTAAAGTCACGCAGGTAAAACATTAAAATTAATAAAAGTAAAATAAAATAAAAATCACGACGTTTCGGAGGCAACACAAGCTTCCGTCTTCAGGTGGAACCGTCACAGCCATGACAGCTGTATCAAGTAAATGAGAGATTGCAAGAGCTACCACTCCGTATATATAATGGTTGGAGAGGGGGGAAGGGCCAAGTACGGCACACTTTTTATTCATATGGTAAGGTGAGGCTTAAGAGGGTGAGCCTTTGTTATGGAGAGGTACGGTTTGTGAATAAGCCTGGCCTACATAACAATAGTGTGAAAAAAGAAACAACTAAACATGGTAAAACAAGCCTGGCTGTCTATCAATAACCTGTAATAGTTGTCTGTCAAATAAGATTGGCCAAATAAGTGTAGTTAAATCTTTTTTGCATGGTTAATCACATCTTTCCAATGATTACTCAGTTTGTAACCATCATCACGGTTGAAATTATGTCTGTGTTTTTATATTTGTGTAATAAAGGACTCTTTCACTATGTCTGTCTCCGTTGTCCTTTATTCGGTTTCTTACAACTTGTCCCACACGGCCCTCGCTCAGAGCCTCCCCGCTCGGCAGCTCGACAGCTGCCGTCGCTCCCGTAGCCTTTCTCCACTCCGATGCAGCTCCGCTGCAGGTTCCCTTGTGCAGTCCCCCCGGCTGCTCTCACTGCAGCTCCACCACTGCTCGCCATTCCTCCCGTGCCCGGTCACCGCTGGCCGACGGTGCCGAGTCTCACCGCGTGGCGATCTCGCCACTCTCCACTCTCCGCCCTGCGTGGCCTCTCCCTGTCTCTATTCCCATACTCTCCTCCTGTCTCTTCCGGTTCTCTCCCTTAAGACCTTACCCCTCTCTCTCACGTGACCTAACCCCTCCCCCCGTGACGTCATATCCGCGAGGCCGTTTACGCCCGCATTACACCACCCTCCCCCGTAGAGAAAATTCCAGCCGACCTCGGCTGAACAACAACAACAAGTAATGCGAGCGACACAACCATCATACATGCAGGGACAACGAAGCATACAATAAATATAACAATAACAACAAGAACACAACAGTAAAAATCAACGAAATGTAAGGGACTTCGACCGCGTGTGGGTCGCCGGTCCGTCCCGGACGGGCGGCGGCCCTCCTGCAGACCGGGAACGTGACGGGGTTTTAAGAGCGACAGGATGAAGTCCTCCTGTCGCATTTGAAGGCCCGCCAACGTCCCGGTCCCATATCCCTGAAGGCCCAGAGTCGAAGGTGTCCCGCAATTGTTTCTGCGGCGGGGTCGGAAGGGCGGCAGGGCTCGGTGTCCCCGCAGCCATGGTAGGCACACCCCGAGCAGAGTCCCCTGTATCCTGCAGTGTCACGGCCGGCTTGTCTGTAAAAGGCACGACAGGCGCTCTCGGTGGGTCAACAGGCACAGGCAAGGGTGAGTCGGCAGCAACAGACCCCGGCAAGGCAACATCAGGAGATGACGCATCCGTTCGAGGGGCCACATATGGTTTCAAGCGAGACGTGTGAACGTACCAACGCCGAGATCCAAACCGAACGCGTGCAGACTGTGGGTTGGGAACCTCGATGAGGCGAACAGGCCCTTGCCATGGTTTATGTAATTTAGGAGAGGTACCTGGCCGCACCTGTGGGCAATGCAGCCAGGCCATGTCCCCCACCTTCCAGGGGCACTCCCCCTTAGAGCGTCGAGCGCACTGTTCGTTCCGAGCCTGGGCTCTGGCCGTAGCCATGCGGGCCCCTTCCCACGCCTCCGTGACACGGCGAACGGTGTCCTGAATGTAATCAGGAAGAGGCTTAGTAGGTCCCCTCACTCCTGTTCCCAACTGCACATCCATCGGCGGCACGTTTTCGTGACTGTACATAAGGAAAAACGGCGAATATCCTGTAGCCGCATGCGGCGTCATCCGGTATGCCGAGAGTACCCCAGGGATATGCAAATCCCAATCTGATTGTTTTTCACTCACCGTGTGACACAGCATGGCGGACAAAGTCCGATTTAACCGTTCGACCATACCATCCGTTTGTGGTATCTTTTTAGTTCCAAGAGCCGCGCAAACTTCCCCCAACAATTTAGAAGAAAAATTTCGGCCTTGATCTGTGAGGAGCCTCTCCGGCGCCCCCTTGTCCATAACATACCCAAATAGAAAGGCGTCTGTAATGGACGCCGCTGACTGGTCGGGCAAGGGCCAGGCCATCGGCCAGCGGGAGAGGTACTCCACACCAACTAGCAAGTATTTATGACCTTTAGCGGATGGCGGAAAGGGTCCCAAAATATCTAACGCCACCAATTCATTAACTCGAGACACCTGAATAGACTGTATCGGCAGCACATATGGGTGTTTAGGTGGCTTCTGCCGGGCACAATCGGGACATGCGCGAACGTGACCGACGACGTCTGTTGTCATGCCGTGCCAAAAGTAATCTCGCTGCAACGTCAATAGGGTCTTCTGCACCCCCAGATGTAAGAGCGTGTCACAATGCAGAGTCCTAATCAATTCGTACCGCAAGGATGCCGGTACAACCAGACGCCAGCGTTCCTGTAACCCTTCCCTCCACATCAGCAGACCATCGCGGAGAGCGGTTTCCGGCGTACCCCCCGAACCCGGTCCCCCACTCTCCTTCGCAGCCCGATTCCGTAAGGTCACCAATGAATCATCCAGCAATTGTTCCCGAATCCACACAGCCCTTGGAATATTCAAAATCCCATCAGCCGGTCCCGGCCCCATTGGAGCCTCAGGCACCTCGACCGCCAACGCAACAGGCTGAGGGGGATGCTGGATCGGCGCACACCTATGCGTCCCGGACGCGCACGCGCAAGGGGATCGCTGCGGCAACCTAGAGAGCACGTCCGCATTCACGTGACGCACCCCCTTCCGATGGTGAATTTGAAAGGAAAATTCTTGCAGCGTGTCCAACCACCGTGCCAGCTGGCCGGATGGTTGGTCCACCTTGAGAGCATACTGCAAGGCCGCATGATCAGTGCGCACAATAAACGAACGACCGAAAAGATACGGTCGAAATTGGCGGAGAAAGTAAACAATATCCAAAAGTTCTCGGCGAGTGACGCAGTAGCGGGTTTCGGCGGGAGACAAAACCCGGCTACCGTACGCCACCACGTGCTCCACACCGCCTTTGGACTGAGACAACACGGCCCCAATGCCCGTGTCACTTGCGTCCGTATACAGAATGAAGGGGTGATCAAAATCTGGATAATCCAATGTCGGCGCCGTAGCCAACCGATCGCGCAGGCCTTGAAACGCCGCCTCTTCTGGCGGTCCCCAAGCAAATTTCTGTCCTTTACCCGTAAGGAGGTGCAAGGGCCTCGCGATCGTCGCAAAATTCGGAACAAACCTACGATAATATGAGGCAAACCCCAAAAACCGACGCACATCCCCCACCGTGGCCGGGGTTGGCCAGTCACGGACGCACGCTGTCTTGTCCGGATCCGTGGCCACCCCGTCCGCACTAACGATATGTCCCAAATAACGCACGGACCGTTGCAGTAGGTGACATTTCTTAGGTTTGAATTTCAAATTAGCGGAACGCATCCTGGCGAACACTGCCTCCAAACCTCAGTAAATGCTCATCAAATGTGCGACTGAAGACGATAATATCGTCTAAATATATCAGACATGTCTCCCACTGCAACCCCGTTAATACCAGCTCCATCAACCTTTGAAATGTGGCAGGGGCAGCATTCAACCCCATCGGAAGATAATTAAATTGAAATAATCCCCTGCGGCGTGCGGAAAGCAGTCTTTTCCCGCGAGGACTCGTCATGGGGAAGCTGCCAGAATCCCGAAGAGAGATCTAGCGTCGAAAAGAACTTCGCCCCCGACAAGGCATCGAGGGAGTCGTCCATACGCGGCAGGGGGTACGCATCTGCCACGGACACTTTATTCAATTTCCGAAAATCCACACAAAATCGCAATTTCCCGTCTTTCTTTTTAACCAAAACAACAGGCGCGCCCCATGGGCTGTTAGATGGAGATATTATGTCCGCAGTCAACATGTCATCCACTGACCCTCGAACATGATCCCGCTCCGCCGGACTCATCTGATGCGAGTTCAACCGAATAGGGGCAGCGTCCCCTGTGTCAATATGATGGTAAAGCAATGAGGTGCGTCCCAAGTCCAAATCGTCTGAGCTAAACACGTCAAAATAACTCAACAATAACTTACGAAGCGCGCAACGTTGGTCCCCGGAAAGGGAAGGATTTTCCCCACACAATTCGGTGATCCAGCAATTATCTGCGGCCCCAGGGCCCAAAACACCGCCAACCATGACCTGGCTGCCCAGATAATCCTGTGCCGTAAACGCCGTAGTGGCGTGTGCCACAACCGTACCAGCCGGCACACACACATTTTCGGTACTTCCATTAAGCACCTGCAAAAATGGCTGCTGGTCCGGCCGGACAATAGTTTGCGCCCCGACGAGCGCCGATCCGCCCGTTATGGTGACGGACGGCGACAACAAAACCCCAATTGCACCTTGACCACCAGGCACAGGTTTCCGATATCGCAAAGGGATAAGCATCTGTGAGCCAGGTGGAATGTCCACAGATACCTCGGACAGCGCCTGCACCTGGCCGACCGGAGCAGGTCGCCCCCAGGGCGACGGCAGAAATGTAATTTTACGACCCCCCGGTAATTCAATAGTTTTCATTGATTCTAATTAGAATGGGCATTTTGGCCAGAAAATCAGTTCCCAACAAATAAGGAACCGCAAGGGACCTCAAAATTAACACAATTCCCGAGGCCGACACTCCCCCAATAGATATATTGGTGTCCACCTGGCCCACAATGCCCATACTACCCCCGTTTGCCGCGACGCAGGAATCGTAAACCGGACGCACGGCCTCTGGTGGGATGCCCAACAGATGGAAAATTACATCCGATATAATGGTCGCGGACGCTCCGGAATCCACTAAAATACGCACGTCAACCCCCTGTATAGAACCAGGTACAGTGGATGAACCAGTAGCGGCCGCGACGACCCGCCGTGCCAATTTATGCCACTGCGTTACCGAGCGACACGGCCCAATCGATGGCCTCTCGTTATTAACAACACCCGGATCGCGCGACAATGGTGATGAATGAGGTGTCAAGCCTTGCCGGGTGTCTGGTGCGCACCGACTTGCCTGTCCTGGAGGATCCTTCTGTCGAGGCCTCCTGCTGGGGCGGACCTGGGATACGGGCCCAGCAGTCCCTGGCGTAATGGCCCTTACGACCGCAGCGGAAGCAGTCGATGTCATTACGCCGCGCCGCAGGCCCCCCGTCCCGACGCTCCCGCGTCGGCGGCGCAGATCGCGGCCCCGGCCTACTGCGGGCTGACCACTGAGCAGAGGCGGCTGTCAGCTCCTACGGGCCCCCCCCCCGTCAGGAACGTACACCGCCTTCTTGGGATCCCAACCCACGGCACCTCCCTCGATGATGGGCACCCCCGTCCACGCCGTGACTTGCTTCCAACGGCGCAGATTGAACTGGGCATCCAGACATTTAGCGGCCGCCCGGGATGTCAGCTTTTCGTGGCCACACACCGGCATAGGGATCCCCAAATCCCGGGACAGCTCGAGCATTTTTCCCAAAATGAGAGGTTCGAGTAGGTCAGGCTCCGTCTCCGGGTATGCGGCCATGGCCAACTCCAAGACAGCACCCCTGTATGCCACCGGCGACTCCTCGGGTGCTCGCTGGCGTTGAACAAACCGGCGATGAGCATCATCCGGTGGCTCGTATGCATCTGCCAACTCGTCGAAAACTCCTCTCAACGTTTTCTTCTTCTCGGCCTTTATAGAACGGAAGAATCGCACCGACTCGTCGTCGAGAAGAGTCGGTAGAACCTCCAATGCCTCAGCGTCAGTCCACCTTGCAGAGCGCACCGCCGCCAAAAATCTGCAGGCGAAAGCACTCCAATCGCCACCGATGGAGAATTCTTTAACGGTTGTGAGATGACGACTGCGACTCCTTGTTGCGCCGTCCTCAGCAGATGACTCATCACGCGGCATATTCAAAATGGCGTCGCATTGCAACGTGTCCAAGATGGCGTCCCCCCGCCGCGGAGAGCGCAAGATGGCGGCTTCCCGCCGTTCTTCCCCTGCCACGCCCAAGATGGCGTCTTCGTGCCGCGTGGCAGATGGCGCTGACAGCGCAGGCAAGGCGGCGGCCTGCAGACCACCATCGGCCCTCCCCAACGCCGTCCTCGGCGTGACGAGCTCGCACAATTGCACCAGGACGATTTTCAAGGTCTCCAGCTGCGCCGCCATCTGTCTCCATCGTAAGTCCGCGTCCTCCGGCGCGGACGGGTCCACCGACGCGGCGACATCTTGTACACCCGGACCCGTACTCGTTCCCGCACGGATCTCCTCTTCCATCGCAGGCAGGTCCACCGCCTGAGGAAGGTCGTCGTCGTCGGATGATGTAGCAGATGATGGCGCAGGAATATTCTTTCTTCTGAGCTGTTTTGACATGCCGTTTCACTTCTGACACCAGTGTAATAAAGGACTCTTTCACTGTGTCTGTCTCTGTTGTCCTTTATTCGGGTTCTTACAACTTGTCCCACACGGCCCTCGCTCAGAGCCTCCCCACTCGGCAGCTCGACAGCTGTCGTCGCTCCCGTAGCCTTTCTCCACTCCGATGCAGCTCCGCTGCAGGTTCCCTTGTGCAGTCCCCCCGGCTGCTCTCACTGCAGCTCCACCGCTGCTCCCCGTTCCTCCCGTGCCCGGTCACCGCTGGCCGACGGTGCCAAGTCTCACCGTGTGGCGATCTCGCCACTCTCCACTCTCCGCCCTGCGTGGCCTCTCTCTGTCTCTATTCCCATACTCTCCTCCCGTCTCTTCCGGTTCTCTCCCTTAAGACCTTACCCCTCTCTCTCACGTGACATAACCCCTCCCCCCGTGACGTAATATCCGCGAGGCCGTTTATGCCCGCATTACATTTGTATGGCTTCGTGTACAAACCTTTGATGGTAGCCAGGAGGTTTTCAGAGAACCTTGGTCTCGGAAAAGACAATTTCATGAAAGCCCACCAAGTTGTAGCAATGATCGGCAATGGCCGAAGAATCAGTTCTGCCGTGTTTCAGATCTGACTTGTGCTCGCTGACACGATCAGAAACATGACGTTTCGTTTCTCCAATGTAGCAATCACCACAAATGCAACTCAATTTGTAGACTCCAGGATACTGTTAGTCAGGAACGACATCCTTCACAGATGGAAACAGATCGTGGATTTTATGCACTGTACTGAATCGGACTTGGATCTTATGTTTGTTTAGAATTTTGGAGATCTTTTTGGTCTCGCCTACTATGTATGGTAACGTGATAGTTTTGGTCGGAGTTTCATGTGGCTGTTTCTGTGTGGTGGGAGAAACAGCTTGGCGGATAGTGCGGTCAGGGTATCCGTTCATCTTGAGGGCCCGATGTACATGTCTTAATTCACCGGCCAGGTGGTGTTGGTCAGAAATGCCATGGGCTCTGTGGTATAGCGTTTTGATGAGAGAATTTTTTTTAGATGGGTGGTGGTGGGAATCCGGTTTCAAGTAGGAATCTGTGTGGGTGGCTTTCCTGTAGACAGAATGTCCCAAGGATCTGTCAGGCCTCCTCTCAAACAGAATATCCAAGAATGGTAGTTTACCGTCTTTCTCCCCCCTCTCCAACCATTATATATACGGAGTGGTCGCTCTTGCAATCTCTCATTTACTTGATACAGCTGTCGTGGCTGTGACGGTTCCACCTGAAGATGGAAGCTTGTGTTGCCTCCGAAACGTCGTGATTTTTATTTTATTTTACTTTTATTATTTTTAATGTTTTACCTACGTGACTTTACCGAAAAAACCTAAGAATATGAATCCTTGCAGTCACGAAAGCTTCAAATCTAGAATTGATTGATTCGCCCAGGCGAATCCCATACAACCGCTCCCCTATCGGTAGTGAATCAGGGAGCTCGGGCCCAGAGTGGTTGTGAACCAGAAAGGGGAGCCACAGAGCTTGAGCGGCACATTCTGGAGGAGGGAGTGCTGGAGAGTGGTCATTTGTGGACGAATGGGAAGGCATAGAGGTCCGCGAGAACTCTCACTTTCTGGGTTTTAGTGCCACCGCGCCACGCACATCGGGTCGAGTCACCCCAGAAAGTTCGTTTATGCCAAACCAAACCCGACGTGAGAGATTATATGTTACACAGTCTGTGTCGTCGTGGTCTTCATATTGTTGGTAGCACATTGTGGGTGTGCAATTGACTGTTATTGTTAGGCAGATGTCTAACTCTGAGGGCTCTGCCCGAATGGGAGGCCCTCAGTTTAGAAATCCCTCCTTGCCACCAGCGAGGCGTGCACAGGGTCTACACCACGAGTAGTGGTTTCCCTGAGCCGTGGGAAGGCCGCTTAACCTCGGGTGTAAGGGGTATTGGGGAGTGTGTGTATGTGGGGTGAGGACCAAACTTTCAGCGTTGTGCATGATGCACGCAGCATGGCTACCGCGGAGTAATTTGTATGGTGCACAAAACGGTTCCCCCCTCTTATCAGTCTATACCAGGCACGGCCCAATATAACTGCACCCCGTGCCGCCAGAGCTCGCCAAAAGGTGGGAAAAGTGTATATTCACCGTGGGCGCGAAGAGCCAACCTTATGTTATGTTCACACCACCTCTGTGGAGAGATACACATTTTTCGATACCCACCCGTGGGTAAGTACCCATGCCACCGTCGCTTTAGGTGGGTGTATCCGTGCGTATAGGTATATACACGCACGGATACACCCACCTAAAGCGACGGTGGCATGGGTACTTTCTACTCAACGAAGCGGGGTGAACTATTAACTCCAGTGTGAGGTTGCGAGGTGAGGTTTGGTTTCCTAGCTGAGGTGTGGGCCCGTGAGTTTGTGGCGTACGCCGGTGCACTCGGAGGGGGAGAAGTACCCCGCTTCAGGGTGAGAACGGCTCGGAGCTGCTCCTCCAACCCCAGGCCCATGCTTCACTCCGGGACTCGGGCGTGGAAGTCGGCCGAACCGTCTGGTGCCGAGAGGCAAGTTGAGGAAGGCCCGACGTGCCTCCTGTGCGCGGGGGTGGGCAAGCCACTGCCAGTCGGCCCCCGGCCACCAAGCTTAGCAGCCCATGCCCGCTCAGGGGAAGGGCTGTCCTCCCAGGTAGGAGAGGACACCGAGGGAGAGAGCGAGACTGGCCGGGGTGGCCGTCTCGTCGGCTCTGCGGCCTGGCCAGGCGGCATGGCAGAGAGTCGATCGACGATGGCGCACGAGGGTCTGCCCATGGCGAGGGCTGCTCCGGGCCGGCTCTCGCCACGCCGGAAAGGCCTCAGGTGGCGTCGCCTCCCTCAATTCCCTCCCACCCTGCTCGCGTAAACCTCATGTCGCGTCACATTCGTTTTTTATGTATTGCATTACAACATCATTAAATTTAGACATGGAAGTTTGCTGAATTAAAAGTTTCTGTTTCTCGTTAAATGAGTGCACTTAACAATGAAGCAGACTTCAGTGCATTGTTTTATGTGCTGCAGATGGTTTTTCGAATCCAGTCATTAGTATCCTTTTGCTCGCAAGCAAACACCACATCGAGATGATGCTCTTCCGACATGAATCTTGCTGCGCCGGTCACGTCATCCGGATATCCGACTTGAGACTCGCAAAGCAAGTTTTATTCTCTCAGCTCAGTCAAGGAGAACGCTCAAGGGGAAGAAAAAAAATGCTTCAAGGAGGTCCCCAAGGCCAACATGAACAAGTGCAACTCTTGGAAGACTATTGCCGAGAATCGTTCCAGGTGAAGGAAGCATTCTGCTGCAACGATCTCAGCACTTCAAAAGCCTACGATGATGACAGGAGAAACGAAAAAGATAAAAAAAACATATTTATATTTTACCAGATAAGGCCCACTGAGCTATACAGCGTTTTCTCAGAAGAGACCTGGCCACAAATGATAGCTCAACGAAGTAGCTTATAACGTGAAAATGTATAGCACCCAAATGCTCCAAACGATGTTTAAAATGTAGAGGGAAAAATTAGAGGATCCGGAGAAAAATGCAGATGTCACGGTCGGGATCGAACCTACGATGTTCTGTATAGCAGGTGAAGAAGTTAACGTCTCTCCACCATGGGTGTGGCACAACCAGCCGTGTGGTCACATACTGAATCAACAACCCAGGGCTACCTATCCTGCTAGGAAACACTTACTAAGCTGCGACAGAGTCCGCCAATCTCGGATCGGTGTCATCAGTCGTTTACGGATCCACAAAAACATTGAAGACAATTATCTTCGACTGCGAGTGATTGCCAATGAAAGGATGGCCAAGGGGGGCGGCGACATGTCCTAGTGTGAGGGCGTTCACCACTTAATAGAGAGGTTCACCGTTCTAATCCAGAGGCGACCCCAATTGTCACCGCGGGCGAAATAACCATGGCAATACTATGTGCCGCCCGTTGCACATCCGACGTTAAAGATTCCCTGACGTCATTCGCAAGAGTAAGACCATTGTGTGGCAGTGTCAGAGTCCAAATTGATCAAAGTCGAAAATAATCTGGAAATTATGCAAGCTGGGATTACGCATACCAACATCGCCTCCTACTGGCAGATTAATGCCCCAGGTCACTTGCACATGATACTCATCCTGGTCGCTTGAGTTCTCACCTGGTTAAACAAATTAAACTTGAAACTTCATTAAGTAAATAACTCCTATCGTTGCTATTGTCCAAACTGGCGATGCCGTGTCCACTTCAGGAACACTGTCAGCAGAGCCCGATTACTCATTAACGGACTCCAACAAGGATCAGTACTTGCTCCGGCATTTTTTTTACATATATTTAAGTGACCTCCCTGTCACCATCAAGTAGAAATTGGGCTGCGCCGATGACTTGGCACTTGTCGTCCAAAGAAGGACCCAATCTGAGGTCCAAAACGAACTTTGCAAAGACCTGAAGAAATTCTAAAACGTACTTCAAATACTGGAGGCTCCACCCAAACCCAAGTAAAACTGCCATTATATCATTCCACCTGAACAATGTAAATACCGTCCAGAAACTGGCCATCACTTTCTGTGGCAAAGAAGTCCAACACGAGAAGTACCCAAAATATTTTCGACAGAAGCCTCACCTTCCATGGACACCTGCAGAATACTGCTGTAAAAACAAAATCACGAGTAAATTTTGTGCATAAACTGGCCGGAAAAACATGAGGAGCAAACGCAACGACGCTCCGGATGGCCACCATAGCACTAGTCTTCTCTGTGGCAGAATATTTAGTCTCAGCATGGAATAAAAGCATGCACACGAAGCTGATTGATACACAGCTAAATACAGCCATGAGGATAATCTCAGGGACGTGAAAGAGCACACCGCTGCCATGGCTTTCGGTCCTCACAACCATCTCTCCTCCACAGCTCGGCTGTGATGCCGCGTGTGTGAGGGAGTACCGCAAGGCCATCTGAAATCCAAACCACCCAATAAACAAGGACATCTCCATGCCACCACCGCACAGGCTCAAATCCAGAAAACCTTTCTGGCATTATGCCAAAACCTCCATGACAACAAGACCATCGAAGAACGATGGAGGGAAACCTGGGCAAACACCAACATTCTGCAGAAATCTATCACCAGTGACCCTACAAACCTCCAATCTGGATCTGACCTATCGAGGAAGATCTGGTCCTCCTTGAATCTGATCCGGGCATTCCATGGAAAATGTGGACACTTTCTCCATTAATGTAAAATTAACGAGAGTCCAGTTTGTGACTGGTGCGACATCTTAGACCGTGCAACATATTGTGAACGACTGTCCAATCAGATTATTCAATGGCGATCTTGAACAAATCTACTCCTGAAGCAGTCGAATGTATATCAAATCTCGACATCAATTTGTAATCTGTTGCAATCTCCAAAAATGCCATACGAAAAAAGAAGACCAGCCCGAGGTCATGAATGTGTTGAGAACAGAGACGCCTCTGACAATGTGAAGTTAAGTCCATTAGAATCACGTCAATTGTTTTGGATATCACCGAATGGGCTTCTCCGTATGCTCAATTCAATCTACAGAGGGCTCTAACATGAACATGACAATTTTACATAACATTTATGGCGAGAAAATGTTGCCAAGATGCCAATGCTAAAACATCTGTGGATTGCACAGCCTGCATTTGGATATATAAAGTTTAACCAGATGCAGATTCTACTTTAGTAGGACAAAGCACCACAAGAACAATTAGTGCGTTAGACAATGGGGGAAGTAGGGGGCAGAGACAGGGGGGGGGGGGTAGAGATAGAGGTGGATGTGAAGGCGAAGGATGGCATGCTACCTTTCTTGGACGTCTTAATCAAAAAGAGACCAGATGGCTCAATGAGCCATTCTGTCTACAGGAAAGTAACCCATACTGACACCTACCTAAAACCTGATTACCACCGCCATCTATCTCAGTAGAATTCCCTAATCAAAACGCTATACCATAGAGCTCAATGTATCTCCGATCATGAACACCTATCCAGTGAACTCAAACACGTACACCAAGCTCTCAAGGCGAATAGATATTCTGACTACACAATGCGCAAAGCTTCTTCACTTGTGACTTAGTTGCTCTCTGTCTCGGCCTTGCTGTGAGCTGCACCACTATCCGAGTAGATAACCTCATAATCAATAAACCTTCAGAGGCAGGGTGAACATCCGACTCCAAACGTATTTAATTAATTGAACGAGGTATAACTGATGGAAAAACACAGCACAAATACAACATCTGTTAATACTTGCAATTAACAATATGTAGTGCTTGAGATACGCGTCACACGCTGGGGTCGGTGTGCACGCACACGGCAGACAGTGAGCGCAAATGAGGATACAGGGCGCTGATTGGCTGGTCGTTGTTGTTGTCCAAATTAAGGTGACGTGATGTCTAAGGGTGGTAGCAGGTGGCAGGGGGTAATTAAGGGTGCAGGGCGCTGATTGGCCGAGAGGGGTTGTCGGAGAACGGCGCCATTGTGTTTGGAAAAACATGCCACGTGGCAGCGGGGGCTGGGGGCGAGTGGCGTCACGGGGGATGCCCTGATTAATTAGGGATTAATTGGTTCGGGGATAAAGTCAGGGGTTTGTGGAGGAGACGGGAGTTCGCGCCTGGGAGGAGACAACAGATGGAGAGACGGAGCAGCAGAGTGAGTATAGCATAGGGTAGCAGTGGAGAAGTGTAGGGTAGCCGTGGAGAAGTGTAGGGTAGCCATGGAGAAGTATAGGGTAGCAGTGGAGAAGTGTAGGGTAGCAGTGGAGAAGAGTAGAGTAACAGTGAGACGACGGAGAGTAGGAAGCAGCTGGAACGTGGACGGAGAGCTGATGTGGTTACGACGGAGTGGGACGGCGGAGCTGATAAAGAGCAGCCGAACTGGAGAGAGAGAGTGGAGAGGAGAGTCGACGAAGGAGTAGAGGGGAGCGAGCGAGGCCAACGGAACGCGGCGAGCGAGCGGGGAGGAGAGTTGTGGGTTGGTGTGAGCGGAGGAACATTGAGCGGTGTTGACAGAAGACATGTTGAGCAACATACGCGGAATAAAGTAACGAGGAAAGACAAGAAGTTGTCGTGTAGGTTCGAGCACTACAAATGCAATGAATGAACACTACAGCATTATAACATTGTCTTAGATAACATGAACTCAACAATAGATCCTGGATGGACCAGGCACTCACATTAGTACTGAACAACTATACAAGAGAATAAGCTGTGTTAAGTAAGGGCACGTCGTGTAATCACCATGCTGCAGCCTAAATGTACATAACACTGAACTGTGGATGAGATATTTCGTCATCCTTGCTCTCAAGATCGCAATAAGGTTACATGGGTAACAGTCTGACTCGACTTATTTAATTACAAGTAACATTCACAATAAGGCGAGTGGCAGGCTTCGTTGTTAACTAGGCCTCATTTATCATAACAATTTAACAGCATTATAAAGGCATTTACAGCATTATAACGGTCATTCTAACATTATACCAGCATTCCCAGTTTTATAAGAACATAAACGAACTTACAGACAATGCTTCTTAAAGTCCCACAATGAACAGTTGCATATATCTTCATGGGGACGCTCTTTGTGCCACCATTTGTACTCTGTGTAATGGCTGACTCCCTGCCGCGTGGCTGAGGGAATCTTAAATCATAACTTCCTGGTCACGTGACCAAACTCAGCCTCTAAACAGGAAATTCCTGTGTACACACACCCCCACAACCAGAGACGTAGCTAGGGGGGCAGGGGGTACATATGTCCCCGGGCGCCAAGGTAAAGTGGCGCCAAAATTAGGCTTACAATGTTACATTATAACTTATTGCGGCGGGCGCGGCAGCCTGAAACTACTGCACAAATCTACACCTCAACCTAAAGTTTGTATATCCCGCCACACACAGCCTACATGTCATGTAATTACATTTTGGTACGCGCGCCTAATAAGAACTTACATGGAAGAACGTCCCAAACAACAGACAGGCGCAGTCTTTCAGCCTTAGTCACTGGCCTGTTTTTTGGTCGCGGAAACTACGACGGCCTGAAACACGCTGGAGTGCACGATCAGTAGCTGTTAAAGCTATCTATGAAGGATTGGATGAACTAGTAGGGCTGCTAGACAAATTATCGGAGGACGTAACTATGATGCCTCAAACCAGAAGTGATGCAGAACAGTTACAGGCATGCGTATTAAATTTTAACTTCATAATTTTATTATATTTCTGGAATGTCATTCTTGGAAAAATTGATCGTGTTCAGAAACGCTTACAGGATCCTACTATGAAATTCAAGAAAGCAGCAACTGATCTTGAATCTTTGGAGCATGAATTTGTCAAGCTTCGTAATGATTTGAGCCAAGTTGCTGTAGAAAACGCCAAAACAAGATGCGCAGCCTGGGGGATCGATGTGGACAGAAGAATTAGGTGACGTCGGAAGATGCCAGGAGAACTGGCAAGAGATGCAGGACTTTCAGCAGAAGAAGAAATTGTGCGCGTTATGAAGAGAATATTTTATCGACTTCAACTGGAGATGTCAACACGGTTTTTACAACTAAAAGACCCTAACACAAAATTTGGATTTCTGCTCGACGTCAAAACTATACTATCCGACACAGATGTCGATGCAATTCGTCGAAATTGCACAGATTTTGGAAATTTCTATGACATCGACATCAATGGCCACGAACTTTTCACAGAAATTGGAGATTGCAAAATGCTGCTCAGTAACAGGAAATAAGTTCTACCAGAAACTCCTTTGGATCCTCTTGGTTTTACTGTGTTTTATGGAGACGACATATTTCCGAATTTGCGAATTTCACTGCAAATTTGATTAACATTGGCAATTTCAATTGCAAGCTGTGAGCGGTCGTTCAGCAAATTGAAACTTGTGTTTTCGTATTTGCGTGCTTCAATGGGATAAGATCGTCTCAGCGATCTTGCTCTTCTTAGCGTTGAAAGAGAAACATTGGAAAAAAAATGATTTTGATTACGTGATTGACCAGTTTGCGACAGTCAAATCAAGAAAAATATATCTTTTGTAGAATATGTTAACCAGTCTACGAAAGTGACTGAGTGAGCCATGTAATATAATTTCTATAAATTTGCTTTTTAAAATACAATGTTTCATTAAAATTTAAATTGTTATTCCTTATTCGATGTAATAGGAAAATGTGATTATACGGGGGGGGGGGGGGGGGGGGCGCCAATTTTATAGTTCGTCCCCGGGCGCAAAATATCCTAGCTACGCCTCTGCCAACACCTGCCGCGAGGCAGAACACCTGCCGCGAACACCTGCCGCGAGGCAGAACTCCTGCCGCGAGGCAGAACACCTGCCCTCTGAACCGTGTTGTTTGGACAGGATTTCTGCGACTTTCCTACTCAGACCCAGGCTTGCGTGTGTCGCACTTCCGAACTCTAGAGCGTACGTCCAGTTCGGTCACTGCACCATTTATTTGTTTTAACGATGGCCTTGCCAGTGGACGCTCGTTGTCGGCATGCACGCAACGATGAACAAGGAAATTCTTCCAGGTTGGTTCTGTTTTATTCTCCAGCTCCAAATCTGTAACCACTAAGTATGACACTAGGCCTCTACGTCCACACCATCCACACATGCACATCCACCAGACATGCAAGGATACCATCTCTTATCACAAAATAACATATACATAACCAAATGTCAACATTAAACAGTATGAACACGTGTAACATTAACTCTAGTAACAATAACTTGCAATGGCGACTGCCCTAGCGGATTAGGTAAAAGCTAACATTATTCATTTACCCATCAGTTAAAGAATATGAATCCATTGCAGCAGCATGACTCATTATAAAGCAAACGAAGATAAAGCGAAATATGCTGTACTGTGCCCATGAACAGGTACCCCGAAACGCTTTTTATCCCCTTTTCCTGCCCTTCACTCTTCTCCCAGACCCACCCCTTTCGCACAGATTCCATTCATTTCCCCCAGTGGATCTCCAATCGACCCTTAATTCGCATCCCAATTGAATCCTCTCCGCAAAATCGATTTGAGTCCTTGGTGTCCCACTAATCAGGTGTACTCTCAGTGACCAAGCCACTCGACGCGAGCAGAGCTTACACCCGACTCTTTGGAGCGTCACGTGTGGCAGCCAACCAATGGGAAAGTTTGAATTTCAACCAGCAAAGTCGTCAGATTTGCTGGGTGCTGCAATTTATTAATAGGTCTCGCCTCTCGGCATTCCTTACACCCCCCCCCCCCCAATCCAACACGTTAAACTGCCACTTGTTCCAAAAACAGAGAGAGGGTCACATGAACCCATTAAAAAACTATATATTATTTCAACGTGGTTGATTGTCTGTATTAAGAAGTAATTCATTGACGTATCGTTATACCCCTAATTATCCCTTGACTAATTTTTATCATCGGGGTGTCAATTTGAGGCATACGAACATCTTTTCCACTGCAGTACAACAGCGCTGTGCAGAAGCCGTGCTAAGCCAGCTCAGCGCGACTCTGGAGACACCTGGTTGTTTTTCCACTGTATAAGCTGAGTCGTGACTTTAGCGTGTCACTGACATCACAAGCAATTAAGCAATTCAGATGTATGAAGGTGAAGCGGGGACGCTGTGTTTGAGTTGTACTGACTGACATCACATGCAACATGATTTCAGTTAGTACAGCTATCATTATTAGTCGGATCCCTTCATGGATCCAAGCCAGATTAACGTATTCCCGTTCTGTACGTCATCGGTTTTTCTTTTGATTCCGTACGTCATCAAAACAGAACCGGAAGAAAAAATAAAATAACTTTATCAGTACCGAGGCTCCCACAAGGTTATGCGGGAGGGCGTCTGGCATAGTTTGGCACCAGCTATCACAGAGTGCAGTGGTGTCGTTATAATTCTCTGCGGTGAGTACAATGTCGGCGTGTCACTGACATCATACACAGTTAACCCATTGAGATGTATGTAGGTGACGCAGGGACGCTGTTCTTGAGCTGCACTGAATGACATGAAACACAACGTGATGTCTGTACAGCTAATGTATTATTAGTCCCACCCCTGGCCAAGCTTGGCTCTGAGCCAGATTAATACGTCTCGTTTTATGGTTTCCTTACGGTACGGCATGGAGAATAGAAAGTGGAAAACCAGCTGTACCATGAGGGCCCCGCGCTGGCACGGTTCAGATGTTACAGTGGAAAAGGCGTATACTTGTCGTGACGTGTGAAGGGGTACAATTGTGTACTCCCTCCACTGCATGCGGTCTTATTCTGCCTTAGTTAATTCAATTAATTATCTATGGGACATAAGGCCGCAATGATTTCCCTCCACTATCTTCTTGTCCTTGGCAACATGTTGAGCCTCGCCCCAAGAAAGGTCGTTCGCTGCCACCAGCTCGTCCTTCACTGTCTTGCACCACATGGTCTAGGGTCTCCCATATTTAATTTTGCCGTTGGTGTCCATCTTAGGGCAATTGTTGGTATACGGTCCGGATCCACTCTCAGTACATGCCTTAGCAATACATTAATAATTGATATCACACCAGAGTGAAAGTGCAGCGAACCAAAAAAAATATAAAGATACTGTTATAAAACGTGCCTGGTAATGGCACCATGCGGTGTTATTATCGTTTGTCACGACGCCATATTTGAAGTTAGATAAAAGTCTCAAAATTGCAGGAAGCCAATAATTATTTTTTGAATACTCGTCTCCACAGCCGACGCAACCTACTGTCTGCTCTCTTATTTTCCGCATCAAACTTAGTGATAAAATTTCTAAATGCCTTCAAATGGAACTCAAAGTCACATGCTCTATCTCTTAGTCTCTGCGACGTTTCTGACTTGCTTCCGTTCCTTATACTATCAATTAGATAGATCACAAATGCTTTGCTGATGCCTATGCTGACAGCGCTAAAAACTGGTGCAAGGAAAGTATTGGACAATAGCTCCATGCTCTTGGCAGGACGAAGTTTCTTTGTGTTTGAGGCTAGAACCAAGCTTTCTCGCTTTGCCCCCATCAAGAGTGCCATCTTCTGAGGTGGCCCATCGTCTTGCCTGCAATGTGCCGACCTTAAGCTCGTCTTGAAGCTTATTTTGCGCTTCTCTTAAGGCAACGACCCTCCGATTACGAGGCCGTTTTATTTCAAGCTGGTCGCAAATTTTGATCAACTCATTGAGACACTGCTTTAGATTATCCAGACTGTTTCCCTCTGCTTCAAGGGTTCTATCGACTTCATCAAGGCTATTGTTTTCAATAAACTCCTTGGAGAGTATTCTAGCTGGAGCATACTCTTTGGAGGGTATGCTAGGATTAGGTATGCTAGGATTAGGTATGCTAGGATTAGGTATGCTATCTGTAGCGACCTGACTACCAATCAAACCCAATGCCATTCCACCAGCCGTCAGTGCAGACAAACCAAGAATAACCGGGGAGGCTAAAAGACCTCCAACTACCGCGAGAGCACCAGTGGCTAGGGCGCCAGCTCCCACCAACCCGGCGTCAACTCCCTTTGACCCGGCGTCAACTCCCTTTGACCCGGCGCCAACTCCCATCGATCCGGCGCCAACTCCCATCGACCCGGCGTCAACTCCCATCGACCCGGCGCTATCAACATCCCGCTGCGTCTTGTCCAACGCGTCCGCAACTCTTCGGAAATGTGAAATTGTCTCCTCCCTCTTCCTCTCCCACTGTATGAAGGCCCTGCAGGTCTGCTGATAGGTTTCGTCAAACGCTCTCTTTAATTCACCTGTTGACAGTCAACACAGAGTGGTCGGATCAACATGCCATGAGTGAGCATCTCTTAATGCCACGCACAGTGCACACAGGGTCTTGTGGCTGGCACCACGCCTGGCCAATTTGATCTTCCCTTTTGCTGATGTATACACACCACACCAGGTACTCTGTTAAGGCTCCATTGACTTAGGGAACGACCAGGACCGGCTGTGATATCACTGACTCCTGAAGATAGCCAAAATAAACGAATTATGAATCGTAACATTGGTCGTGAAAGCCAACGTGTACAAAATTAACAATGTTTGGCATACTAATTATAACTCGAGAACCAACAGTAGTACAAATAAACACGTTGGGAGGTTCTGATCTGAGCTATGAGAGTGCGCAAAACACGTTTAATGGTCAGACGAGCTCAGCTACCACCACCTCTGCCATCTGCGAGTCACAGAGCTATAGACATAGACGCGGACACTGAAGAGTGCACAACAGTGCATGTTTGGACAAGACAGAGAGAGAATGGGAATTGAAGGCCATTCAGAATTTATCCATGTACGCGAGTTAAAGCAGGATATGGCTGCGGATAGCACGACAATGCCAAACAAAGGGCACAATAAGCGTTGACGAACGTTTACTCGTCCTTATAGCCATTCTGTATCTGCGTTACAGGTTAGCTGAGTTCCGGGCACGGGATGCTCCTGGCAGCAAGTGGTGGTCGCTCCTTCGCTCCGTCTAGAGAACGAGCCACAGCAAACACAGAAAATGCACGAGTGAGTGGGGAGGCAGATAAAAGGGGGGTTCTACTGTAACCACAATTACACCAAGTCTACACAAATACTGGCTATTAACAGAACAGAGTCTTACTGTTCGTGTGCTACTGTGTACTTAAAAAGGTTCAGTTGTCAGTATTGTGTCACCATTTTGAAGGGGGAATAGCGCACGAGACTCAAAAATACCACGATTTTGATCGAATGTTGTGGGTGTTTCTTAGCCGTGTCTAAAAAACAACTACTGTGGCCGCCCACGGTGGCCATGACCTTGGTGGGGGAGGGGGGGCAAAGCAGTAACGTGGCGTGGTCAGCATGGACCCCTGCAGCAAATGGGGCCCCCCACTGTTAAAATGCCCTCTTCATCGACCAGCATTTGCGCCCCCTCCTGCATTGGTTGGGCACCGGTGCAAGGTGCACCGCCTGCACACTCTACAACGAAGCCGCTGGAATGATCGGCATTTCAATGATGAGGCGGTTCAGTCTTCTTGGTTCTTTCGGTAGTCACGTAGAAGGGAAATAATAAATAATAAAAATAAAAAATAATAAAATTAAATTCTCACGACGTTTCGGCCACAACACAAGCAGCCGTCCGAAACGTCGTGCGAATTTTATTTTATTATGTTTTATTTTTATTATTTATTATTTCCCTTCTACGTGACTTTACCGAACGATTTTAATTTGGAGCTTTTGTGACTGCAGGAATTACTCTTTGGTTCTTTCGGTAAAGTCACGTATAAAGATAAAATAATAAATTAAATAATAGCATACTACGACGTTTCGATTGCAACACAAGCAATCATCATCAGGTATAAAAGAAATAGCAACAAAAATCTAACCAGAAAACTATAGACAGACATATAAGCAGACAGATATCACAAAGATACACAGAGAGAGAACACGCATCGGCACAAAGAGAGAGAAAATAGCATGTCAATGAGTAGGACGACGCGTGGTACGGTAAGAAAGAACCAAGAAGATGAATCCCTGCAGTCACGAAAGCTTTAAATCGAAATTTAGGCGGTTCAGTATTGTTTTAGCGAACTTGCAGAGAACGGCAGATATAGTTATCATTATCTTGTTTCTTTGGTATGTTTTGAATATTATTATTTTTATCTCACTGTCGATAATACATTTTTGGGCTGCATCGGTACACGTATAAGTGTATCTTTCAGACTTGAGAATTCTAGTATCCTGATTGCTGTCATATGCTTGGCGGTCATTCGATGTCACGTACGGGGACGTTAAATTCACTGCGAGAATCTGTGGCGATGCAGAGTAACTCTTTATTTTATTGGTGACAGATTGGACACTGACGAAAATGACAGTATTTCAGTACAGTGCACTATTTACTTAACACCGAAACGAAATACAGCAAAAACACTACTTTCAACATCGTCCCGCGAAACACAGACGTGTGTGTGTCGATGTGAGCACCTGGGTGCGTGTTACGTGTGGGTCAAGAGTCCAAGTTGACGTCTCCACCTGTAGACAACACCCCGACGACCCCTTCCTTGTTCTTCGTGTTCGACAGCCACGCGATCACGAACAATGCCTTGGATGTTGCGACGCTATGGATCGGACGGACAATCGTAGTCACCACCACAGAACAGGCCGACGAAAATGACTAACACCCTCACTAAATACATCCCTTCTGTCGTCCGTGTAAATATTTGCATTGCTTTAGGCCAGGGGTCAGCAAACAGATTAACAAGATGCGCCATTTTTTATTGAATTCGGTAAAAAATAAAAACCCTCATATTTCAATGCAGTGTTGGTGAATACGAGACGATGGGTCCTTAATCAATAACGGTCACGAAGACATCCTTAAAGAGCCGCATGCGGCTCAGGAGCCGCAGGTTGCCGACTCCTGCTTCAGGCGATTAACACGGAGGTACATAACCATGCCCGCTTTCAATAGAATCATAACTTTTACATCTCTGCACGTAAGCATCCACATTAACTTCTTGTACAGTACAACATTACAACAGAATAGTCACGCGTTTTGTCCTTTTCAAATGAAAGGTCTCAGGCATGGCGATGTCTCATCTAAAATCCAAACCCCAATAAACTTGCATTGATCCCATGGTACAGTGAGGGTGTTACATCACCATATCGTTACATGCGGACACTCAAAAACCATAACGTTTGCTGTTGTCATTAATCCTAACCTCTCGTCCTCTTCCCACTTATCTCAACTCTGCCAGACCTCACATCTCGCTCGATCTCCTGAACTCCCGTATTTTCCATTTCCTTTTTCCAGTGACAGCTGAGTTACTCATCCGTGACTTCATCGCATCCCAACTCAACGCAGTCAAATTGATCCTTTATCACCTCCCCAGTTTCCACATCTATAAACTCCAGATAATCACAAATGTCACTGCCAGACTTCTCACCTGCATCTCTAAACGTGAACGTATCACCACCCCCAATAGGTCAATCTCTCTACTGTCTCTCAATCCAATCCTGTATCCTTTTAAAGATCCCACGCACTGTCTCCAAGATCTTTCATGGACTGATTCCTTTCTTCTGTTCACCTCTCACCACTCCCCTCTCAGCTCACTCTCCTCCCCTCTAAGTACACTCTGCTCCAGCAATCAAGGCATTCTGTCAAAGCCTCCAGCTAAGCTTCGTTTGGTGGGAGGTCGCCTAATTTTCCTTTGCTACCCAAATCGTCTGAAACTCCCTTCCCCCAGCCGCCCGTGCTGTAAGCTGCTTCCCCCTGTTCAATTTGCCCGAAGACCTTCATTTCCCCCCCCTCAGACGCGGCATCCCGTTGGATCTGGCTGGAGAGGAACGAGCAATGGCAGAGCCACACAGGCAGGAGAGAGGCAAGGCTGAGTCGAGTGGCGGATCGAGGGGGTAGTTCCAGGACACTGGTTCTGCTGTCCAGCCCCCCCACCCCCTCCCTGAGGTGTAGTGGGATAATCGACGAAACGCCGCTGAAGGGGGGTGCCTACTCGAGAACCCGGTGAAGTCCCCGCTCAGCTCGGTGGCAGTTAGGGGAGTTAGTTCCTTAAATGAGGATGGAGGAGGAAGCGATTGAAGTGCCAATCAGGCCCACAGAAGCCACAGGGAAGTTGAGTAACTTTCACGTGAGCAGGCAGCGATGACCCCCATCGTATTTCGGATATATGTGGCTTCTCTCTATGCAATAACATAAACATGCCCACTGTTTACAGCATTTGAGATGCTTGTTGCATTTGGACGGTTTATTAATACAAATTGTACAGTATTGTACGTGGCAGCGACAATCCTAGGGCTGAACATTAACGGCAGTTCTCTTCCGAGATACATTTCACATTTTAGACGTGTCCGCCAGGTGCTCATTACCTCTTTGGTCGTCGCTTCGCCTCCTGCGCAGATGTCAAGAAACGGGAACTCGTCGCCATCTGCTCTATTTTAGTCAGCGATCCAATTTATAGACTTGAAGGTATGCGGGGCGTGTGTGTGTGTGGGGCACGGTAGTGTAGCGGTAAGCGCTTGGCTGTGCTACGAACCCGGCTGTCCGAGTTTGTTTTCTGCTCATGGCTAATACCGGCGACGATTATCTGAACGGGTCCTGGGCCTCCCCTAGGTCGACTCAGCCTCAAATGAGTACCTGGTGCGGTGTGTAAACATCGCCACTAGGGAGACAACGGCGGCCGGGCATGGTGTTGGCCACCCACCCCCTCGTGTGCCGTGTCGGTCTTTATAGGTGATCGCTAACAGCACTTGCCCCGACAGGCTGTTAAGGCTACACGGGGGATATTTGTCTTTGTTTTGTGGTGCGGTGCTCATCTCATGTTTACATCAGAGCCAAGTGTCAATTCCACATTCTCATGGCAACTCCGTTGCTTTGCATGACCGTCAGCCATCATCCCTTCTGCACGAGTCCACTTATTTTACTGAACAGTTTGAATGTTGTCTTTGACCTGCGTGTGTTCTGTAATCTGTGCACTACTTCCGTCAATATCAAAGTAATTTCAAGGATGCATCTGTCGATGCTTTTTGGCACACCTTTCAGTTTTTGTTCGATTTTCTTGGTTGCTCACTGTCATATATCGATTTAGAACAATATAATGGCACTTCAGATAAAATGCAAATACAAATTATAACTAACATAAGAAGTCGTTAATACAAATACGTGATAGTTTATACAAGAATCGAATACAAATGATAGTGGCGATTAGCAGATAGTTAAATGTATTGGTAGCCTTTTGTGAATGAAACACTTAATTCAAAGTTTATGGAGGCTCACGGGTGATGTTTTGCATTATAATTATAATTAAGAACTAGTAATTCATGAAGAATGGGGGGAAATATTAACAGTCGCATTTTTGATAAGTATAGGCAGACCTCACTTAACGTTCAAAATGCGTTCCTGGAAAAGTGAGCGCTAACCGAATGTGAGCTAATAGGGGTCATTCTACCATTGCATATACGAGGATGCGTTCCAGACAGCGTATTTATTTCGTACAAAAATGTATGAGGACTTTATTGGGGTATCAATAATAGCGCTAATAATACAGATGGTAAAAACATGTTTTACGTCTTATAACATCGGTAAGTATCATGTACTTTTCTAATGTAGTCCTACATGGTATCGGTGGGGGACTTGCTGTGCTCACAATCCAGGACATTCTCAGACGTCAGTGATGCCACCCTCAGTCTAAACCTCTGTGGGGAGGTTTCTTTTAGGTGGAGCCTGAGACTTTCTCCTGGACTCGTGCCTTCTCGCCTTGATAAACGGGGGGGGGGGGGGGGGTGTAAGATTCATTTAAAAAAAAATCTTAATCGTGACCACGAATCGTGATAATTGAATCGCGGGCGTGGGATTTGGTTAGCTCGGCTTAGGTCGCTCTCATTGGCTACTCGTCAGTATTTTATAGATAATTCGATTTTTTTTGTAAACATGTTCTCAAGGACAAAGAGCGCGATAATGAATTGACGTTCTATGGGGTCGTGCTAAGCGATGTCTGCCTATATAGTTCTATCCCACCGACTTTTAATTCGCATTGATCGTTCGCGCTAACGTAACCGTGACTCGCGACAATCGAATTGCGGTGGGAGAGTCTGGTTGGCTCAGAGCATACGTCGCTCTCATTGGCTGAGCGAATGATGGGGGCGGTTGCGTTTTCAAAAAAATGTTAACACTTATATAGGACGAAGTAACTAATAGGCGTTATGTTAACGTGACACATTTTTTTACTGATTCGCCGTGTTGGGTGGTGGAGGGTTGCGACACATTATACTTACGCGATCTAATCCAAACACCTTTATTATTAACTTAAATAGGACAATCGTTTTTAAAGGAAAAAGAACGGATAATACACTGTAACATGATCACAAATGTACGTTAAAAGCTTCAAAAAGTCAAAGAGTCTCCACTTCGCCATCATTGTCAACAAATGCCTGGAATCTTCTCCAGGTGGTCTCCTTTGCCCGGAGTTCACATTTCTTGTGGAATTGTTGCACTTTCTCAGAAGTGTTAAAACAAATTTGAAGCACCCTGAAAATATGTTTTGATACGAAAATGCCTCCAGGATGAAGAGCACTGCGGGGTCTCATGAAGCAAGGCTTGCCTGTATTTTGATCATGTTGGTGTTATGGGTTTTATGCTGCCATGTGATGAGACTTCTACATCAGATCACGTGAAGACGCACGAGGGAGCTGGGGAAGGTTACGTTATGTTGCCAGGGCCGAGTCCATGACCTGGGATAATCACGTCGTAGGCCTTGCTGTTGTGCCGGCATGTTGGTGAGTCGGTGCGAAGAAACGGGCACCGCCGTCGTTATACAACATTACCTGGAGGCTCCCCGTGTGGCTGATGAGTGAGATTCAGTGGAACACGCTGCGACCTTCGAGTACAAGTGAGCTTTTGTTCAGGCGTCCTCGAGTGACATAGACGCGGAGCAAAACGAGTTGATTCGATGATAACCATCTCTGTGTTCTTGGTGAAGATCATGGCCAGAAGAACGAGAAAGTGGGCACGTAGCCACCGCTGCCATAGCGGCAGCATCGCCAAATAACATAGAGCATAAATTGATTCAATATCAATAGCTTTAAAGCTATTTTCACAGATGTCCAATAGGGGCGGATAATAACGTTATAACAACAGACAATACAAAAACACGATATTCGTGCAAAGTACAAGAAAGACAAACAAATTACTGAACACATACAAATAAAACTCAACAATCCCCATCATATCGGCAAAGCCCACTGAGTTATTAACTTATTTATCAGAAGCGACCTGGACAAAAATGATTGCTCAACAAAACGGCCCATAATTTTTACATTTAGAGCACCAAAATAATCTCAATAAATACATTTACAAAGAACTGCGTCAAGACATCCAGTACAGCGTGCACAAACATCGCACTGCAATCAAAAACACGTACAAGTTGTGCACACCACTGGTTCATGTAGAATGTTCTCTAGCTGCGAGAGTGGCAAAAGCTGTCCATTATTTGATCCTATGATGTTCACAATGTGTTCCAGTGCAACTGGGTGACGCTCATTGTGGAATCGCGCTCCTACACAATACCGTGTTTCATGTACAAAGTGATTGACTTGCTTGTGGCTTAATATATTTGATATTTCAGTGTTGTGCAGTTGCTATGATTGTCAAATTGTTGCCCATCAATCATAAAACAATGTAATAACAAAAAAACCACACCCGCAATTTGGGAACGTGTGACTTTTCATTCAACCATTTGGGGAGTGGTGTGCATATGGGGGGTGGCCCAGTACGTGTTTGGATATATCACCACTTTGCCATTATGCCAACAATATTACCGTGGTTAGAATGACAAATATGACAGCGATGTAAAGATTATACCTTTTAGTGTGGAGCCATATGCTGAGCCCTGCACGTTATTTGGCAATGTGGGTGGGGCAGGCGCCCTAGGTGGGTGAAGCGGTAGCATATCAACATAAGCGCACACCCATATCTTCTTGGTTCTTTCGGTAAAGTCACGTAGAAGGGAAGTAATAAAATAATAAAAATAAAACATAATAAAATAATTCTCAAGACGTTTCGGCCACAACGCAAGCAGCCGTCTTCAGGTGAAGAACAGGTCTGTCAGAAAGACAGCGTCTGAATGAACACCACCAGGCTTGGCAGCGTATATTTAAGCTGGGTTGGAAGGGGAAGAGCGCCCCGACAAAGGAATTCGCATATCAAGAGGAATCTAGCATACCCATGTGAAATGCAGGTATGTGATTAGTACTACTTATGCCCGTGCATTATGCAGGATTATGCATAGTTGCTATCGCAGCCACACGAATGTAAATGGGTACACGATATGGCAGGGAACAAAGGTAACTTTGGACTAAGGGTCCCTGTATTAGCGACAGAGAGACAAGCAGAATGTGGGAGACGTGGTGTTTATGGGTCACTCTTTCTCTCAGTTAATGCTCGGACCGCCACTCACATCTCGGACAAAGCTTTTTAGGCCAAGCCACTCCAAGTTAGTTGGTCTGACTGTTTTCCTAATGTACAAAGTTCAATGTTGATGGAATACGTGGTGGTCTCCAGTAGAAGTAAATTCAAAAGTTGATTGATTCGATCTTGACTTAAAGCTTTCGTGACTGCAGGAATTCATATTCTTGGGTCTTTCGGTAAAGTCACGTAGATAGTTCAAAGAGAATAACAAAAAATAACTAAAAACTACCATGTTTCGATCGCAACACAAGCGTTCGTCATCAGGAAGAAAAAAAGAGGGGGACAGCTGCTGAGGCAGACTGTTTTAAAGGTTTAAAATGGGTGTAGCCCAAGGGTTATTAACGAAGTGGGCGGGGCTGGTGATATTAATGTGAGAGATTAGCATGTTTAATGTTAGATCGGAGAGCGGCCTCCACGTGTGTGTGGAGGTGGCTATGTTACTGTGAGAGATTAGCATGTTAATACAGGTAGGAACAACAGTTCCACACTGCCCACCATGGATTATTTGTCTGTCTGTCTGTCTGTCGTGCATAGCTACGCCCTCGATTTGTATTTCATAGAGCGCTTCGGACGGGCTCAGCACCACGTGACGCGCCGCCCCACGCAGCTTGCGCCGCGTGACACGGATCGCACAAATGCGCTGTCCAACCAAGTTCATATTTGCCCACTCCGAAGGAACGTGTTGGGAGAACGCAGAGCAGCAACGTCGAGCTCGGCAAGCGAAGTGGCTGTTTTAGTGTGGGAAATTTAACCTGTTAATGCAGGGGTCCTCAAACTTTTTAAACAGGGGGCCAGTTCACTGTCCCTCAGACCGTTGGAGGGCCGGACTATAGTTAAAAAAACTATGAACAAATTCCTATGCACACTGCATATATCTTATTTTGAAGTGAAGAAACAAAACGGGAACAAATACAATATGTAAAATGAAGAAGTAAAGTTAAATCAACAAACTTTCCAGTATTTCAATGGGAACTATGGGCCTGCTTTTGGCTAATGAGATGGTCAATGTCGGGTTCCATATTTGTCACTGCTAGTCGTAACAAGTGATGCAAGTGTGTATCCGTTAGTCTAGATCTGGTTGGAGATTTCAAATGTTTCATTCTGGTACAAGTCTGTTCACAGACATAAGTGCTGCCAAAGATGGTTGCCATTTTGAGTGCATGGTTCCTGAGATGAGGATATGTCTCAGAGAGGAGAGATGCATAGAAATTATGAAGGCTGCTTGACTTGAATGCGTCTTTCAGAGAGTCACAATTCTGCAGTTCAGCCAGTTCCATTTGGTAAATTGTATCCACATTTTCAATGTCAATAGAAAATGGGTTACGGAAAAGCTGTATGTCCTGTTCATGGAGATGAAGCTCTTTAAATCTAAATTGGAACTCCTTTTGCATTTTTTCCAATGAATCCACACATGTTTTGTTTGGGAATGCAACCAATGGTTTTTCTGCTAACAGATTTTGAGTTGTGGGGAGATGGCAGAAGTTTTCTTCCTTCACTTGTTTGATGAGGAGGCCTAATTTTACTTCAAATGCTTTGACATGTGATTGCATATCACAGATGAGCTTCCCCTTTCCTTGAAGTTGCACATTGAAACTGTTGAGTAGCTCTGCTACATCTGTCAGAAAGGCAAGGTGCCATTTCCATTCTGCATCATTGAGCTCTGGTACTTCTTTGTTTTTTGAAAGCAGAAAAGCTGTAATCTGTGGAAGTAAGTCATAGAAACGTTTCAAAACTCTCCCTCGACTCAGCCAACGGACTTCTGTGTGGTACAGAACATCTTCATAGTCAACATTTAGCTCAGACAGAAATTCCTGAAATTGTCTGTGGTTTAGTGCATGAGCTCTAATGAAGTTAACACAAGATACCACAATTTTCATAACAGAGTCCCACTTCAGTGATTTACTACACAGCGCTTGTTGGTGGATGAGGCAGTGTATGGCTATTGGATGAGAATGGTTATGTTTGTCCATCTCTTGGTTAATGCGATCAATTACTCCTTTCTTAGACCCCACCATGCTAGGAGCACCATCAGTTGTCACACTGGCTAGTTTAGCCCAGTTCAGCTCCAAACCATACACAGTTTGGCAAACCTTTTCATAGATATCCTCTCCTGTAGTTGTTCCTTTGATGCTTTGCAGTGCAGCAAGCTCTTCTGTGACTTCGAAATAGTCATTCGTCCCACGAATAAAAATTAGAAGTTGTGCAGAATCACGAACATCATTGCTTTCGTCGAGTGCCAACAAAAAATAGGAAAGTTTTTTTGTTGAGTTTTGCAAATGCTGATGCAAATTGTCTCCCATTTCTTCAATCCTCCGTGTAATTGTAGGTCTTGAAAGACTCACTGTACTAAATAAATCGGCCTTCTCTGGACACATCTCTTTGGCAACAGAAAGAAGGCATTCTTTAACAAATTCTCCCTCCACGAATGGTCTGCCAGTGCACGCTATTAGCTTGGCAACTTGAAAACTTGCTCGTAATGATGAAATATTTAGCTGCTTCTGCTTCACAAAATTATTTTGCTGAGTTGTTAATGTATTTTTCCGTTTTAATATTTTATCTTTTCTCACTTCTCCGACCAAACAATCATATTTATCTTTATGTTGAGTTTCATAGTGTCGACGTAAATTGTATTCTTTGAACACAGACACTATATTCTGGCATATCAGACACACAGCTCTTTCCTTGTACTGCATGAAAAACTAATCATAAGTCCACTGTTCTTTGAATATCCTACACTCCGAGTAAATTTTTCTCTTTCTTGACATCATTGTTTCCTAGGGAGTCAAAATTGCTATTAGTAAAATACCAATATATATACAGCGCTACAAAAACAATATACCAGCAATAACTTTGCCCACACAGAGACATACAGACTGCACTGCCCATCAATGCAGTCTGATTTGGGGGGAACTCTGCCCCCTCTCTCTTCCACCAATGACCGTCCTTCTCATGCAGAAAAAAAGTAACAGACAGGCAGCGGCGGCAAAAACACCCGGCGGGCCGGATAAATGTCCTTGGCGGGCCGCATGTGGCCCGCGGGCCGTAGTTTGAGGACCCCTGTGTTAATGTAAAATTAGAGAGCCGAAAATAACAACTAACATCGGAAAGTGGTAGGATGGGAACATCACAGCCAGTTATGACTTAAACTAGTTGATAACGTCCTTCCAATGATTGCTCAGTTTATACCCATCTTCTCGATTGAAGTTGAGTCTGTGTCTGTATATGTGGATGGCTTCGTGAACGATTCTTTGTTGATAGCGAGTGGGTTTTGTAAAGTACCTTCGTCTTAGAGAAATACATTTCGTGTGAGTCCACCACATTAAAACAATGATCAGCCACGGCCGAGGTATTGGTCCTACCATGTTTCCCCAATGTAACTACTGCCACAAACACAGCTTAGTTTGTAGACGCCGGGGTATTGCATGTCAGGGATCACATCCTTCACAGATGGGATCAGATCACGAATTGTATGTACTGTGTTAAATCGAACCTGGATCTTGTGTTTGCTCATGATTTTGAAGATCATTTTTGTGACCCCTGCTATGTATGACAAGGTGATAGTTTTGATTGGGTCCTCAGATGGTTTTTTTCCCAATGGTTGGGGTGATAGCTTTACGGATTGTGTAGTCTAAATATACATTCATCTTGAGAGCTTGGTGTACTTGTGTAATGCGAGTGTAAATCGGGTTGTTGCTGGGCTCTGGCCCAATCACACGGCCCGGGGTATTGGGGGGCGGAGCCTGGTCTGCGGGGCGTGTGGGAGGGGCCACCGTTCACCTCGGCTCCAATGGGAGGCGAGGGGAATGGGGGCGGAGCCAGCAGGGCAGTATGGGAAGGCCGGATCTGATGATCTGGAAGGGGAGGAGTCAGGGTCACGTGGGGGGAAAGGATATAAGTGGGAGCCCAGAAGAGATCGGGGTCAGTTGGGGAAGTTAAGAGTCTGAGCCACGTTGGGTGGTGAGAGAGATCCGCGCCATTGGCCACGTGGCCGAAGGACCTCAGCACGCCGTTGGCCAGCGGTGTGCGGAGTGCGGGAGTAGAGCTAACGGAGGAGCGTGCGCGGCACACGAGAGGAGACGCTGGTCCCTTATCAGGACCAGCGGGGTGTGAGGAAGAGTGGAGGAGCTGACGAGGGAGCGCGTGCGGGCGCGCGCGAGACGTCGCTGGTCCGCGGAGGAGACCAGCGGGGTGCGGAGAAGAACCTAAATAAAAGACAAGCGGAGACCAGCAGTGCCTGAGTCTTTTATTACACTTGTTTCAGTTCACTGGCGAGGTAATGATGGTTGGAAATACATCGAGCTCTATGGTGTAGAGTTTTGATGACGGAATTTTTCTGGGCAGGATGGTGGTGGAAGTCAGGTTTTAGATATGCATCCGTATGGGTGGCTTTCCATTGAGCCATCTGGTCTCCTTTTGATTAAAACATCCAAGAATGGTAGTTTGCCATCCTGTTCCACCTCCATGGTGAATTTGATGGCTGTGTGTATGGAATTGATTTGGTTGAGGAATTGGTTCAGAGCTGGTCGACCATGTGGCCAGATAACGAACGTGTCATCTACGTACCTCTTCCACAAGGACGGACGTGGAATGGATGCATGAATGGCATCTGTTTCAATGGTGGAGACGATAAGAGGAAGGGGTGTCCCTTCTTTATGGATTTTTGGTAATCCATACAATCTGGGTGGTCTAGCAGCAGATGGTTTTAAGGAAAACTGCTGGGTTGGTTCGATTAAAGATGTCGAATCAGTGATGATATTGTTGTTTTTTGTAATGAGGTGGTAAAGTGGGATCTCTTTCAATTTTGGTATAGCTACCATCATTAAGTAGGTCCTGAATTTTGCTATTGTATGTGGGTTTGCCCATGATGACTTTGGCATTGCCCTTGTCGGTTGAGAGGATGATGATGTGATATCTCTTTTTTAATTGAGAACGCTCAAAGCGCTCATCCTTACTGATGTTGCTAATAGGTGTCTTAGCGTTTGAGGATTGCAGCAATTTCTGATCTTGCCACGTCTGCAGTAATGTGTCCCAGACCCTTAAGGGCTACGTCGATCTGGGCAATTATTTCATCAACAGGGATGTGTTTAGGGGTGACTGCGAAATACAACCCTTTGGCTAGAACCGATTTTAGTCTGTCAAAAATTGGACTGTTACTCTGATTGATAACAATCTTGTCAACGTCTAACTTTTTAACGTGTGGATCTGGATTCTTCTTGGAAAGGAGGTTGAACTTGGAAATCAGGTTATCTTTGCATTTAGCTGACATTGAGGCAGCTGAAGAGGCTGTCATGTTATATACATGCTCCCAATCAGATGTAGACATTTTTTCGTCAATGTGAAGTGTGATTTCAGGAGAGTCTTGTCTAAATTGTCTAGTCCAGTCCTTATATCTGAAATCAAGGCTAAGCCAGCCCTGAACAAGATCCGTTTAGCTTTGGGAGAAGGGACAACAGCAGATGCCAGTATAAAGGTGATCGGTATTACCTTAGTGTCGCGGCATCTCTTCAGAAATGTGAGCGACTTGATCTTATGAGCCTTCTTGTCTCGACGTTTGTTAAGAGATATAATAGTTGTGTGAAACCCTCCCCGTAGAGGCGGTTAAATCTTGACATAAAGCTTTCGTGACTACAGGAATTCATATTCTTTGGTCTTTCGGTAAAGTCACGTAGATAGTTCAAAGAAAGTAACAAAAAATTACAAAAAACTACGACGTTTCGATCGCAACACAAGCGTTCGTCATCAGGAAGAAAAAATAAGGGGACAGCTGCTGAGGGAGACTTTTATAAAGGTTTAAAATTGGTGTAGCCCAAGGGTCATAAACGATGTGAGCAGGGCTAGTGATGTTAACGTGAGAAATTAGCATGTAAATGGAAGATAGGAGGGCGACCTCCACGACATGTGCACAGAAGTGGCTATGTTAATGTGAGAGATTAGCATGTTAATGTAAGATCGGAGAGCTGCCTCCATGAGGGCGCAGATGTTGCTACAGTATGTTAATGTGAGAGATTAGCATGTTAATTTAAGATCGGAGAGCGGCCTCCACGTGTGTGTGGAGGTGGTTATATTACTGTGAGAGATTTGCATGTTAATAGAACATCGCAGAGCAGCAACGTCGAGCTCGGCAAGCGAAGTGGCTGTTTAAATGTGGAAAATGTAACCTGTTAATGTAAAATCAGAGCCGAAAATAACTAATAACGGAAAGTGGTAGGATGGGAACATACAGCCAGTTATGACTTCGACTGGTTGATAACGTCCTTCCAATGACTGCTCAGTTTATACCCAGTTTATACATTTAGTTTACATCACTAGCCCCGCCCACTTAGTTTATGACCCTTGGGCTACACCCATTTTAAACATTTAAAACAGCCTGGCTCAGCAGCTGTCCCCCCTCTTTTTTTCTTCCTGATGACGAACGCTTGTGTCGAAACGTCGGTAGTTTTTTGTGATTTTTTGTTATTTTATTTGATCTATACGTGACTTTACCGAAAGACCCAAGAATATTGATTGATTCGTATTCTTAGGTTTTTTCGGTAAAGTCACGTAAGTAAAACATTAAAATTAATAAAAGTAAAATAAAATAAAAATCACGACGTTTCGGAGGCAACACAAGCTTCCGTCTTCAGGTGGAACCGTCACAGCCATGACAGCTGTATCAAGTAAATGAGAGATTGCAAGAGCTACCACTCCGTATATATAATGGTTGGAGAGGGGGGAAGGGCCAAGTACGGCACACTTTTTATTCATATGGTAAGGTGAGGCTTAAGAGGGTAAGCCTTTGTTATGGAGAGGTACGGTTTGTGACTAAGCCTGGCCTACATAACAATAGTGTGAAAAAAGAAACAACTAAACATGGTAAAACAAGCCTGGCTGTCTATCAATAACCTGTAATAGTTGTCTGTCAAATAAGATTGGCCAAATAAGTGTAGTTAAATCTTTTTTGCATGGTTAATCACATCTTTCCAATGATTACTCAGTTTGTAACCATCATCACGGTTGAAATTATGTCTGTGTTTTATATTTGTGTAATAAAGGACTCTTTCACTGTGTCTGTCTCCGTTGTCCTTTATTCGGTTTCTTACAACTTGTCCCACACGGCCCTCGCTCAGAGCCTCCCCGCTCGGCAGCTCGACAGCTGCCGTCGCTCCCGTAGCCTTTCTCCACTCCGATGCAGCTCCGCTGCAGGTTCCCTTGTGCAGTCCCCCCGGCTGCTCTCACTGCAGCTCCACCGCTGCTCGCCGATCCTCCCGTGTCCGGTCACCGTTGGCCGACGGTGCCGAGTCTCACCGCATGGCGATCTCGCCACTCTCCACTCTCCGCCCTGCGTGGCCTCTCCCTGTCTCTATTCCCATACTCTCCTCCTGTCTTTTCCGGTTCTCTCCCTTAAGACCTTACCCCTCTCTCTCACGTGACCTAACCCCTCCCCCCGTGACGTCATATCCGCGAGGCCGTTTACGCCCGCATTACACCACCCTCCCCCGTAGAGAAAATTCCAGCCGACCTCGGCTGAACAACAACAACAAGTAATGCGAGCGACACAACCATCATACATGCGAGGACAACGAAGCATACAATAAATATAACAATAACAACAAGAACACAACAGTAAAAATCAACGAAATGTAAGGGACTTCGACCGTGTGTGGGTCGCCGGTCCGTCCCGGACGGGCGGCGGCCCTCCTGCAGACCGGGAACGTGACGGGGTTTTAAGAGCGACAGGATGAAGTCCTCCTGTCGCATTTGAAGGCCCGCCAACGTCCCGGTCCCGTATCCCTGAAGGCCCAGAGTCGGGGGTGTCCCGCAATTGTTTCTGCGGCGGGGTCGGAAGGGCGGCGGGGCTCGGTGTCCCCGCAGCCATGGTAGGCACACCCCGAGCAGAGTCCCCTGTATCCTGCAGTGTCACGGCCGGCTTGTCTGTAAAAGGCACGACAGGCGCTCTCGCAGGGTCAACAGGCACAGGCAAGGGGGAGTCGGCAGCAACAGACCCCGGCAAGGCAACATCAGGAGATGACGCATCCGTTCGAGGGGCCACATATGGTTTCAAGCGAGACATGTGAACGTACCAACGCCGAGATCCAAACCGAACGCGTGCAGACTGTGGGTTGGGAACCTCGATGAGGCGAACAGGCCCTTGCCATGGTTTATGTAATTTAGGAGAGGTACCTGGCCGCACCTGTGGGCAATGCAGCCAGGCCATGTCCCCCACCTTCCAGGGGCACTCCCCCTTAGAGCGTCGAGCGCACTGTTCGTTCCGAGCCTGGGCTCTGGCCGTAGCCATGCGGGCCCCTTCCCGCGCCTCCGTGACACGGCGAACGGTGTCCTGAATGTAATCAGGAAGAGCTTGGTGTACTTGTGTAATGCGAGTGTAAATCGGGTTGTTGCTGGGCTCTGGCCCAATCACACGGCCCGGGGTATTGGGGGGCGGAGCCTGGTCTGCGGGGCGTGTGGGAGGGTCCACCGTTCACCTCGGCTCCTAAGGGAGGCGAGGGGAATGGGGGCGGAGCCAGCAGGGCAGTATGGGAAGGCCGGATCTGATGATCTGGAAGGGGAGGAGTCAGGGTCACGTGGGGGGAAAGGATATAAGTGGGAGCCCAGAAGAGATCGGGGTCAGTTGGGGAAGTTAAGAGTCTGAGCCACGTTGGGTGGTGAGAGAGATCCGCGCCATTGGCCACGTGGCCGAAGGACCTCAGCACGCCGTTGGCCAGCGGTGTGCGGAGTGCGGGAGTAGAGCTAACGGAGGAGCGTGCGCGGCACACGAGAGGAGACGCTGGTCCCTTATCAGGACCAGCGGGGTGTGAGGAAGAGTGGAGGAGCTGACGAGGGAGCGCGTGCGGGGCGCGCGCGAGACCCCTCACTCCTGTTCCCAACTGCACATCCATCGGCGGCACGTTTTCGTGACTGTACATAAGGAAAAACGGCGAATATCCTGTAGCCGCATGCGGCGTTATCCGGTAAGCCGAGAGTACCCCAGGGATATGCAAATCCCAATCTGATTGTTTTTCACTCACCGTGTGACACAGCATGGCGGACAAAGTCCGATTTAGCTGTTCGACCATACCATCCGTTTGTGGTATCTTTTTAGTTCCAAGAGCCGCGCAAACTTCCCCCAACAATTTAGAAGAAAAATGTCGGCCTTGATCTGTGAGGAGCCTCTCCGGCGCCCCCTTGTCCATAACATACCCAAATAGAAAGGCGTCTGTAATGGACGCCGCTGACTGGTCGGGCAAGGGCCAGGCCATCGGCCAGCGGGAGAGGTACTCCACACCAACTAGCAAGTATTTATGACCTTTAGCGGATGGCGGGAAGGGTCCCAAAATATCTAACGCCACCAATTCATTAACTCAAGACACCTAAATAGACTGTATCAGCAGCACATATGGGTGTTTAGGTGGCTTCCGCCGGGCACAATCGGGACATGCGCGAACGTGACCGACGACGTCTGTTGTCATGCCGTGCCAAAAGTAATCTCGCTGCAACGTCAATAGGGTCTTCTGCACCCCCAGATGTAAGAGCGTGTCGCAATGCAGAGTCCTAATCAATTCGTACCGCAAGGATGCCGGTACAACCAGACGCCAGCGTTCCTGTAACCCTTCCCTCCACATCAGCAGACCATCGCGAAGAGCGGTTTCCGGCGTACCCCCCGAACCCGGTCCCCCACTCTCCTTCGCAGCCCGATTCCGTAAGGTCACCAATGAATCATCCAGCAATTGTTCCCGAATCCACACAGCCCTTGGAATATTCAAAATCCCATCAGCCGGTCCCGGCCCCATTGGAGCCTCAGGCACCTCGACTGCCAACGCAACAGGCTGAGGGGGATGCTGGATCGGCGCACACCTATGCGTCCCGGACGCGCACGCGCAAGGGGATCGCTGCGGCAACCTAGAGAGCACGTCCGCATTCGCGTGACGCACACCCCCTTCCGATGGTGAATTTGAAAGGAAAATTCTTGCAGCGTGTCCAACCACCGTGCCAGCTGGCCGGATGGTTGGTCCACCTTGAGAGCATACTGCAAGGCCGCATGATCAGTGCGCACAATAAACGAACGACCGAAAAGATACGGTCGAAATTGGCGGAGAAAGTAAACAATATCCAAAAGTTCTCGGCGAGTGACGCAGTAGCGGGTTTCTGCGGGAGACAAAACCCGGCTACCGTACGCCACCACGTGCTCCACACCGCCTTTGGACTGAGACAACATGGCCCCAATGCCCGTGTCACTTGCGTCCGTATCCAGAATGAAGGGGTGATCAAAATCTGGATAATCCAATGTCGGCGCCGTAGCCAACCGATCGCGCAGGCCTTGAAACGCCGCCTCTTCTGGCGGTCCCCAAGCAAATTTCCGTCCTTTACCCGTAAGGAGGTGCAAGGGCCTCGCGATCGTCGCAAAATTCGGAACAAACCTACGATAATATGAGGCAAACCCCAAAAACCGACGCACATCCCCCACCGTGGCCGGGGTTGGCCAGTCACGGACGCACGCTGTCTTGTCCGGATCCGTGGCCACCCCGTCCGCACTAACGATATGTCCCAAATAGCGCACGGACCGTTGCAGTAGGTGACATTTCTTAGGTTTGAATTTCAAATTAGCGGAACGCATCCTGGCGAACACTGCCTCCAACCTCAGTAAATGCTCATCAAATGTGCGGCTGAAGACGATAATATCGTCTAAATATATCAGACATGTCTCCCACTGCAACCCCGTTAATACCAGCTCCATCAACCTTTGAAATGTGGCAGGGGCAGCATTCAACCCCATCGGAAGACAATTAAATTGAAATAACCCCTGCGGCGTGCGGAAAGCAGTCTTTTCCCGCGAGGACTCGTCATGGGGAAGCTGCCAGAATCCCGAAGAGAGATCTAGCGTCGAAAAGAACTTCGCCCCCGACAAGGCATCGAGGGAGTCGTCCATACGCGGCAGGGGGTACGCATCTGCCACGGACACTTTATTCAATTTCCGAAAATCCACACAAAATCGCAATTTCCCGTCTTTCTTTTTAACCAAAACAACAGGCGCGCCCCATGGGCTGTTAGATGGAGATATTATGTCCGCAGCCAACATGTCATCCACTGCCCCTCGAACATGATCCCGCTCCGCCCGACTCATCCGATGCGAGTTCAACCGAATAGGGGCAGCGTCCCCTGTGTCAATATGATGGTAAAGCAATGAGGTGCGTCCCAAGTCCAAATCGTCTGAGCTAAACACGTCAAAATAACTCAACAATAACTTACTAAGCGCGCAACGTTGGTCCCCGGAAAGGGAAGGATTTTCCCCACACAATTCGGTGATCCAGCAATTATCTGCGGCCCCAGGGCCCAAAACACCGCCAACCATGACCTGGCTGCCCAGATAATCCTGTGCCGTAAACGCCGTAGTGGCGTGTGCCACAACCGTACCAGCCGGCACACACACATTTTCGGTACTTCCATTAAGCACCTGCAAAAATGGCTGCTGGTCCGGCCGGACAATAGTTTGCGCCCCGACGAGCGCCGATCCGCCCGTTATGGTGGCGGACGACGACAACAAAACCCCAATTGCACCTTGACCACCAGGCACAGGTTTCCGATATCGCAAAGGGATAAGCATCTGTGAGCCAGGTGGAATGTCCACAGATACCTCGGACAGCGCCTGCACCTGGCCGACCGGAGCAGGTCGCCCCCAGGGCGACGGCAGAAATGTAATTTTACGACCCCCCGGTAATTCAATACAGTTTTCATTGATTCTAATTAGAATGGGCATTTTGGCCAGAAAATCAGTTCCCAACAAATAAGGAACCGCAAGGGACCTCAAAATTAACATAATTCCCGAGGCCGACACTCCCCCAATAGATATATTGGTGTCCACCTGGCCCACAATGCCCATACTACCCCCGTTTGCCGCGACGCAGGAATCGTAAACCGGACGCACGGCCTCTGGTGGGATGCCCAACAGATGGAAAATTACATCCGATATAATGGTCGCGGACGCTCCGGAATCCACTAAAATACGCACGTCAACCCCCTGTATAGAACCAGGTACAGTGGATGAACCAGTAGCGGCCGCGACAACCCGCCGTGCCAATTTATGCCACTGCGTTACCGAGCGACACGGCCCAATCGATGGCCTCTCGTTATTAACAACACCCGGATCGCGCGACAATGGTGATGAATGAGGTGTCAAGCCTTGCCGGGTGTCTGGTGCGCACCGACTTGCCTGTCCTGGAGGATCCTTCTGTCGAGGCCTCCTGCTGGGGCGGACCTGGGATACGGGCCCAGCAGTCCCTGGCGTAATGGCCCTTACGACCGCAGCGGAAGCAGTCGATGTCATTACGCCACGCCACAGGCCCCCCGTCCCGACGCTCCCGCGTCGGCGGCGCAGATCGCGGCCCCGGCCTACTGCGGGCTGACCACTGAGCAGAGGCGGCTGTCAGCTCCTACGGGCCCCCCCCCCCCCATCAGGAACGTACACCGCCTTCTTGGGATCCCAACCCACGGCACCTCCCTCGATGATGGGCACCCCCGTCCACGCCGTGACTTGCTTCCAACGGCGCAGATTGAACTGGGCATCCAGACATTTAGTGGCCGCCCGGGATGTCAGCTTTTCGTGGCCACACACCGGCATAGGGATCCCCAAATCCCGGGACAGCTCGAGCATTTTTCCCAAAATGAGAGGTTCGAGTAGGTCAGGCTCCGTCTCCGGGTATGCGGCCATGGCCAACTCCAAGACAGCACCCCTGTATGCCACCGGCGACTCCTCGGGTGCTCGCTGGCGTTGAACAAACCGGCGATGAGCATCATCCGGTGGCTCGTATGCATCTGCCAACTCGTCGAAAACTCCTCTCAACGTTTTCTTCTTCTCGGCCTTTATAGAACGGAAGAATCGCACCGACTCGTCGTTGAGAAGAGTCGGTAGAACCTCCAATGCCTCAGCGTCAGTCCACCTTGCAGAGCGCACCGCCGCCAAAAATCTGCAGGCGAAAGCACTCAAATCGCCACCGATGGAGAATTCTTTAACGGTTGTGAGATGACGACTGCGACTCCTTGTTGCGCCGTCCTCAGCAGATGACTCATCACGCGGCATATTCAAAATGGCGTCGCATCGCAACGTGTCCAAGATGGCGTCCCCCCGCCGCGGAGAGCGCAAGATGGCGGCTTCCCGCCGTTCTTCCCCTGCCACGCCCAAGATGGCGTCTTCGTGCCGCGTGGCAGATGGCGCTGACAGCGCAGGCAAGGCGGCGGCCTGCAGACCACCATCGGCCCTCCCCAACGCCGTCCTCGGCGTGACGAGCTCGCACAATTGCACCAGGACGATTTTCAAGGTCTCCAGCTGCGCCGCCATCTGTCTCCATCGTAAGTCCGCGTCCTCCGGCGCGGACGGGTCCACCGACGCGGCGACATCTTGTACACCCGGACCCGTACTCGTTCCCGCACGGATCTCCTCTTCCATCGCAGGCAGGTCCACCGCCTGAGGAAGGTCGTCGTCGTCGGATGATGTAGCAGATGATGGCGCAGGAATATTCTTTCTTCTGAGCTGTTTTGACATGCCGTTACACTTCTGACACCAGTGTAATAAAGGACTCTTTCACTGTGTCTGTCTCTGTTGTCCTTTATTCGGGTTCTTACAACTTGTCCCACACGGCCCTCGCTCAGAGCCTCCCCACTCGGCAGCTCGACAGCTGTCGTCGCTCCCGTAGCCTTTCTCCACTCCGATGCAGCTCCGCTGCAGGTTCCCTTGTGCAGTCCCCCCGGCTGCTCTCACTGCAGCTCCACCGCTGCTCCCCGTTCCTCCCGTGCCCGGTCACCGCTGGCCGACGGTGCCAAGTCTCACCGTGTGGCGATCTCGCCACTCTCCACTCTCCGCCCTGCGTGGCCTCTCTCTGTCTCTATTCCCATACTCTCCTCCCGTCTTTTCCGGTTCTCTCCCTTAAGACCTTACCCCTCTCTCTCACGTGACCTAACCCCTCCCCCCGTGATGTAATATCCGCGAGGCCGTTTATGCCCGCATTACATTTGTATGGCTTCGTGTACAACCCTTTGATGGTAGCCAGGAGGTTTTCAGAGAACCTTGGTCTCGGAAAAGACAATTTCATGAAAGCCCACCAAGTTGTAGCAATGATCGGCAATGGCCGAAGAATCAGTTCTGCCGTGTTTCAGATCTGACTTGTGCTCGCGGACACGATCAGAAACATGACGTTTCGTTTCTCCAATGTAGCAATCACCACAAATGCAACTCAATTTGTAGACTCCAGGATACTGTAAGTCAGGAACGACATCCTTCACAGATGGAAACAAATCGTGGATTTTATGCACTGTACTGAATCGGACTTGGATCTTATGTTTGTTTAGAATTTTGGAGATCTTTTTGGTCTCGCCTACTATGTATGGTAACGTGATAGTTTTGGTCGGAGTTTCATGTGGCTGTTTCTGTGTGGTGGGAGAAACAGCTTGGCGGATAGTGCGGTCAGGGTATCCGTTCATCTTGAGGGCCCGATGTACATGTCTTAATTCACCGGCCAGGTGGTGTTGGTCAGAAATGCCATGGGCTCTGTGGTATAGCGTTTTGATGAGAGAATTTTTTTGAGATGGGTGGTGGTGGGAATCCGGTTTCAAGTAGGAATCTGTGTGGGTGGCTTTCCTGTAGACAGAATGTTCCAAGGATCTGTCAGGCCTCCTCTCAAACAGAATATCCAAGAATGGTAGTTTACCGTCTTTCTCCCCCCTCTCCAACCATTATATATACGGAGTGGTCGCTCCTGCAATCTCTCATTTACTTGATACAGCTGTCGTGGCTGTGATGGTTCCACCTGAAGACGGAAGCTTGTGTTGCCTCCGAAACGTCGTGATTTTTATTTTATTTTACTTTTATTAATTTTAATGTTTTACCTACGTGACTTTACCGAAAAAACCTAAGAATATGAATCCTTGCAGTCACGAAAGCTTCAAATCTAGAATTGATTGATTCGCCCAGGCGAATCCCGTACAACCGCTCCCCTATCGGTAGTGAATCAGGGAGCTCGGGCCCAGAGTGGTTGTGAACCAGAAAGGGGAGGCACAGAGCTTGAGCGGCACATTCTGGAGGAGGGAGTGCTGGAGAGTGGTCATTTGTGGACGAATGGGAAGGCATAGAGGTCCGCGAGAACTCTCACCTTCTGGGTTTTAGTGCTACCGCGCCAGCGCACATCGGGTCAAGTCACCCCAGAAAGTTCGTTTATGCCAAACCAAACCCGACGTGAGAGATTATATGTTACACAGTCTGTGTCGTCGTGGTCTTCATATTGTTGGTAGCGCATTGTGGGTGTGCAATTGACTGTTATTGTTAGGCAGATGTCTAACTCTGAGGGCTCTGCCCGAATGGGAGGCCCTCAGTTTAGAAATCCCTCCTTGCCACCAGCGAGGCGTGCACAGGGTCTACACCACGAGTAGTGGTTTCCCTGAGCCGTGGGAAGGCCGCTTAACCTCGGGTGTAAGGGGTATTGGGGTGTGTGTATGTGGGGTGAGGACCAAACTTTCAGCGTTGTGCATGATGCACGCAGCATGGCTACCGCGGAGTAATTTGTATGGTGCACAAAACGGTTCCCCCCTCTTATCAGTCTATACCAGGCACGGCCCAATATAACTGCACCCCGTGCCGCCAGAGCTCGCCAAAAGGTGGGAAAAGTGTATATTCACCGTGGGCGCGAAGAGCCAACCTTATGTTATGTTCACACCACCTCTGTGGAGAGATACACATTTTTCGATACCCACCCGTGGGTAAGTACCCATGCCACTGTCGCTTTAGGTGGGTGTATCCGTGCGTATAGGTATATACACGCACGGATACACCCACCTAAAGCGACGGTGGCATGGGTACTTTCTACTCAACGAAGCGGGGTGAACTATTAACTCCAGTGTGAGGTTGCGAGGTGAGGTTTGGTTTCCTAGCTGAGGTGTGGGCCCGTAAGTGTGTGGCGTACGCCGGTGCACTCGGAGGGGGAGAAGTACCCCGCTTCAGGGTGAGAACGGCTCGGAGCTGCTCCTCCAACCCCAGGCCCATGCTTCACTCCGGGACTCGGGCGTGGAAGTCGGCCGAACCGTCTGGTGCCGAGAGGCAAGTTGAGGAAGGCCCGACGTGCCTCCTGTGCGCGGGGGTGGGCAAGCCACTGCCAGTCGGCCCCCGGCCACCAAGCTTAGCAGCCCATGCCCGCTCAGGGGAAGGGCTGTCCTCCCAGGTAGGAGAGGACACCGAGGGAGAGAGCGAGACTGGCCGGGGTGGCCTGTCTCGTCGGCTCTGCGGCCTGGCCAGGCGGCATGGCAGAGAGTCGATCGACGATGGCGCACGAGGGTCTGCCCATGGCGAGGGCTGCTCCGGGCCGGCTCTCGCCACGCCGGAAAGGCCTCAGGTGGCGTCGCCTCCCTCAATTCCCTCCCACCCTGCTCGCGTAAACCTCATGTCGCGTCACATTCGTTTTTTATGTATTGCATTACAACATCATTAAATTTAGACATGGAAGTTTGCTGAATTAAAAGTTTCTGTTTCTCGTTAAATGAGTGCACTTAACAATGAAGCAGACTTCAGTGCATTGTTTTATGTGCTGCAGATGGTTTTTCGAATCCAGTCATTAGTATCCTTTTGCTCGCAAGCAAACACCACATCGAGATGATGCTCTTCCGACATGAATCTTGCTGCGCCGGTCACGTCATCCGGATATCCGACTTGAGACTCGCAAAGCAAGTTTTATTCTCTCAGCTCAGTCAAGGAGAACGCTCAAGGGGAAGAAAAAAAATGCTTCAAGGAGGTCCCCAAGGCCAACATGAACAAGTGCAACTCTTGGAAGACTATTGCCGAGAATCGTTCCAGGTGAAGGAAGCATTCTGCTGCAACGATCTCAGCACTTCAAAAGCCTACGATGATGACAGGAGAAACGAAAAAGATAAAAAAAACATATTTATATTTTACCAGATAAGGCCCACTGAGCTATACAGCGTTTTCTCAGAAGAGACCTGGCCACAAATGATAGCTCAACGAAGTAGCTTATAACGTGAAAATGTATAGCACCCAAATGCTCCAAACGATGTTTAAAAATGTAGAGGGAAAAATTAGAGGATCCGGAGAAAAATGCAGATGTCACGGTCGGGATCGAACCTACGATGTTCTGTATAGCAGGTGAAGAAGTTAACGTCTCTCCACCATGGGTGTGGCACAACCAGCCGTGTGGTCACATACTGAATCAACAACCCAGGGCTACCTATCCTGCTAGGAAACACTTACTAAGCTGCGACAGAGTCCGCCAATCTCGGATCGGTGTCATCAGTCGTTTACGGATCCACAAAAACATTGAAGACAATTATCTTCGACTGCGAGTGATTGCCAATGAAAGGATGGCCAAGGGGGGCGGCGACATGTCCTAGTGTGAGGGCGTTCACCACTTAATAGAGAGGTTCACCGTTCTAATCCAGAGGCGACCCCAATTGTCACCGCGGGCGAAATAACCATGGCAATACTATGTGCCGCCCGTTGCACATCCGACGTTAAAGATTCCCTGACGTCATTCGCAAGAGTAAGACCATTGTGTGGCAGTGTCAGAGTCCAAATTGATCAAAGTCGAAAATAATCTGGAAATTATGCAAGCTGGGATTACGCATACCAACATCGCCTCCTACTGGCAGATTAATGCCCCAGGTCACTTGCACATGATACTCATCCTGGTCGCTTGAGTTCTCACCTGGTTAAACAAATTAAACTTGAAACTTCATTAAGTAAATAACTCCTATCGTTGCTATTGTCCAAACTGGCGATGCCGTGTCCACTTCAGGAACACTGTCAGCAGAGCCCGATTACTCATTAACGGACTCCAACAAGGATCAGTACTTGCTCCGGCATTTTTTTTACATATATTTAAGTGACCTCCCTGTCACCATCAAGTAGAAATTGGGCTGCGCCGATGACTTGGCACTTGTCGTCCAAAGAAGGACCCAATCTGAGGTCCAAAACGAACTTTGCAAAGACCTGAAGAAATTCTAAAACGTACTTCAAATACTGGAGGCTCCACCCAAACCCAAGTAAAACTGCCATTATATCATTCCACCTGAACAATGTAAATACCGTCCAGAAACTGGCCATCACTTTCTGTGGCAAAGAAGTCCAACACGAGAAGTACCCAAAATATTTTCGACAGAAGCCTCACCTTCCATGGACACCTGCAGAATACTGCTGTAAAAACAAAATCACGAGTAAATTTTGTGCATAAACTGGCCGGAAAAACATGAGGAGCAAACGCAACGACGCTCCGGATGGCCACCATAGCACTAGTCTTCTCTGTGGCAGAATATTTAGTCTCAGCATGGAATAAAAGCATGCACACGAAGCTGATTGATACACAGCTAAATACAGCCATGAGGATAATCTCAGGGACGTGAAAGAGCACACCGCTGCCATGGCTTTCGGTCCTCACAACCATCTCTCCTCCACAGCTCGGCTGTGATGCCGCGTGTGTGAGGGAGTACCGCAAGGCCATCTGAAATCCAAACCACCCAATAAACAAGGACATCTCCATGCCACCACCGCACAGGCTCAAATCCAGAAAACCTTTCTGGCATTATGCCAAAACCTCCATGACAACAAGACCATCGAAGAACGATGGAGGGAAACCTGGGCAAACACCAACATTCTGCAGAAATCTATCACCAGTGACCCTACAAACCTCCAATCTGGATCTGACCTATCGAGGAAGATCTGGTCCTCCTTGAATCTGATCCGGGCATTCCATGGAAAATGTGGACACTTTCTCCATTAATGTAAAATTAACGAGAGTCCAGTTTGTGACTGGTGCGACATCTTAGACCGTGCAACATATTGTGAACGACTGTCCAATCAGATTATTCAATGGCGATCTTGAACAAATCTACTCCTGAAGCAGTCGAATGTATATCAAATCTCGACATCAATTTGTAATCTGTTGCAATCTCCAAAAATGCCATACGAAAAAAGAAGACCAGCCCGAGGTCATGAATGTGTTGAGAACAGAGACGCCTCTGACAATGTGAAGTTAAGTCCATTAGAATCACGTCAATTGTTTTGGATATCACCGAATGGGCTTCTCCGTATGCTCAATTCAATCTACAGAGGGCTCTAACATGAACATGACAATTTTACATAACATTTATGGCGAGAAAATGTTGCCAAGATGCCAATGCTAAAACATCTGTGGATTGCACAGCCTGCATTTGGATATATAAAGTTTAACCAGATGCAGATTCTACTTTAGTAGGACAAAGCACCACAAGAACAATTAGTGCGTTAGACAATGGGGGAAGTAGGGGGCAGAGACAGGGGGGGGGGGTAGAGATAGAGGTGGATGTGAAGGCGAAGGATGGCATGCTACCTTTCTTGGACGTCTTAATCAAAAAGAGACCAGATGGCTCAATGAGCCATTCTGTCTACAGGAAAGTAACCCATACTGACACCTACCTAAAACCTGATTACCACCGCCATCTATCTCAGTAGAATTCCCTAATCAAAACGCTATACCATAGAGCTCAATGTATCTCCGATCATGAACACCTATCCAGTGAACTCAAACACGTACACCAAGCTCTCAAGGCGAATAGATATTCTGACTACACAATGCGCAAAGCTTCTTCACTTGTGACTTAGTTGCTCTCTGTCTCGGCCTTGCTGTGAGCTGCACCACTATCCGAGTAGATAACCTCATAATCAATAAACCTTCAGAGGCAGGGTGAACATCCGACTCCAAACGTATTTAATTAATTGAACGAGGTATAACTGATGGAAAAACACAGCACAAATACAACATCTGTTAATACTTGCAATTAACAATATGTAGTGCTTGAGATACGCGTCACACGCTGGGGTCGGTGTGCACGCACACGGCAGACAGTGAGCGCAAATGAGGATACAGGGCGCTGATTGGCTGGTCGTTGTTGTTGTCCAAATTAAGGTGACGTGATGTCTAAGGGTGGTAGCAGGTGGCAGGGGGTAATTAAGGGTGCAGGGCGCTGATTGGCCGAGAGGGGTTGTCGGAGAACGGCGCCATTGTGTTTGGAAAAACATGCCACGTGGCAGCGGGGGCTGGGGGCGAGTGGCGTCACGGGGGATGCCCTGATTAATTAGGGATTAATTGGTTCGGGGATAAAGTCAGGGGTTTGTGGAGGAGACGGGAGTTCGCGCCTGGGAGGAGACAACAGATGGAGAGACGGAGCAGCAGAGTGAGTATAGCATAGGGTAGCAGTGGAGAAGTGTAGGGTAGCCGTGGAGAAGTGTAGGGTAGCCATGGAGAAGTATAGGGTAGCAGTGGAGAAGTGTAGGGTAGCAGTGGAGAAGAGTAGAGTAACAGTGAGACGACGGAGAGTAGGAAGCAGCTGGAACGTGGACGGAGAGCTGATGTGGTTACGACGGAGTGGGACGGCGGAGCTGATAAAGAGCAGCCGAACTGGAGAGAGAGAGTGGAGAGGAGAGTCGACGAAGGAGTAGAGGGGAGCGAGCGAGGCCAACGGAACGCGGCGAGCGAGCGGGGAGGAGAGTTGTGGGTTGGTGTGAGCGGAGGAACATTGAGCGGTGTTGACAGAAGACATGTTGAGCAACATACGCGGAATAAAGTAACGAGGAAAGACAAGAAGTTGTCGTGTAGGTTCGAGCACTACAAATGCAATGAATGAACACTACAGCATTATAACATTGTCTTAGATAACATGAACTCAACAATAGATCCTGGATGGACCAGGCACTCACATTAGTACTGAACAACTATACAAGAGAATAAGCTGTGTTAAGTAAGGGCACGTCGTGTAATCACCATGCTGCAGCCTAAATGTACATAACACTGAACTGTGGATGAGATATTTCGTCATCCTTGCTCTCAAGATCGCAATAAGGTTACATGAGTAACAGTCTGACTCGACTTATTTAATTACAAGTAACATTCACAATAAGGCGAGTGGCAGGCTTCGTTGTTAACTAGGCCTCATTTATCATAACAATTTAACAGCATTATAAAGGCATTTACAGCATTATAACGGTCATTCTAACATTATACCAGCATTCCCAGTTTTATAAGAACATAAACGAACTTACAGACAATGCTTCTTAAAGTCCCACAATGAACAGTTGCATATATCTTCATGGGGACGCTCTTTGTGCCACCATTTGTACTCTGTGTAATGGCTGACTCCCTGCCGCGTGGCTGAGGGAATCTTAAATCATAACTTCCTGGTCACGTGACCAAACTCAGCCTCTAAACAGGAAATTCCTGTGTACACACACCCCCACAACCAGAGACGTAGCTAGGGGGGCAGGGGGTACATATGTCCCCGGGCGCCAAGGTAAAGTGGCGCCAAAATTAGGCTTACAATGTTACATTATAACTTATTGCGGCGGGCGCGGCAGCCTGAAACTACTGCACAAATCTACACCTCAACCTAAAGTTTGTATATCCCGCCACACACAGCCTACATGTCATGTAATTACATTTTGGTACGCGCGCCTAATAAGAACTTACATGGAAGAACGTCCCAAACAACAGACAGGCGCAGTCTTTCAGCTTTAGTCACTGGCCTGTTTTTTGGTCGCGGAAACTACGACGGCCTGAAACACGCTGGAGTGCACGATCAGTAGCTGTTAAAGCTATCTATGAAGGATTGGATGAACTAGTAGGGCTGCTAGACAAATTATCGGAGGACGTAACTATGATGCCTCAAACCAGAAGTGATGCAGAACAGTTACAGGCATGCGTATTAAATTTTAACTTCATAATTTTATTATATTTCTGGAATGTCATTCTTGGAAAAATTGATCGTGTTCAGAAACGCTTACAGGATCCTACTATGAAATTCAAGAAAGCAGCAACTGATCTTGAATCTTTGGAGCATGAATTTGTCAAGCTTCGTAATGATTTGAGCCAAGTTGCTGTAGAAAACGCCAAAACAAGATGCGCAGCCTGGGGGATCGATGTGGACAGAAGAATTAGGTGACGTCGGAAGATGCCAGGAGAACTGGCAAGAGATGCAGGACTTTCAGCAGAAGAAGAAATTGTGCGCGTTATGAAGAGAATATTTTATCGACTTCAACTGGAGATGTCAACACGGTTTTTACAACTAAAAGACCCTAACACAAAATTTGGATTTCTGCTCGACGTCAAAACTATACTATCCGACACAGATGTCGATGCAATTCGTCGAAATTGCACAGATTTTGGAAATTTCTATGACATCGACATCAATGGCCACGAACTTTTCACAGAAATTGGAGATTGCAAAATGCTGCTCAGTAACAGGAATTAAGTTCTACCAGAAACTCCTTTGGATCCTCTTGGTTTTACTGTGTTTTATGGAGACGACATATTTCCGAATTTGCGAATTTCACTGCAAATTTGATTAACATTGGCAATTTCAATTGCAAGCTGTGAGCGGTCGTTCAGCAAATTGAAACTTGTGTTTTCGTATTTGCGTGCTTCAATGGGATAAGATCGTCTCAGCGATCTTGCTCTTCTTAGCGTTGAAAGAGAAACATTGGAAAAAAAATGATTTTTATTACGTGATTGACCAGTTTGCGACAGTCAAATCAAGAAAAATATATCTTTTGTAGAATATGTTAACCAGTCTACGAAAGTGACTGAGTGAGCCATGTAATATAATTTCTATAAATTTGCTTTTTAAAATACAATGTTTCATTAAAATTTAAATTGTTATTCCTTATTCGATGTAATAGGAAAATGTGATTATACGGGGGGGGGGGCGCCAATTTTATAGTTCGTCCCCGGGCGCAAAATATCCTAGCTACGCCTCTGCCAACACCTGCCGCGAGGCAGAACACCTGCCGCGAACACCTGCCGCGAGGCAGAACTCCTGCCGCGAGGCAGAACACCTGCCCTCTGAACCGTGTTGTTTGGACAGGATTTCTGCGACTTTCCTACTCAGACCCAGGCTTGCGTGTGTCGCACTTCCGAACTCTAGAGCGTACGTCCAGTTCGGTCACTGCACCATTTATTTGTTTTAACGATGGCCTTGCCAGTGGACGCTCGTTGTCGGCATGCACGCAACGATGAACAAGGAAATTCTTCCAGGTTGGTTCTGTTTTATTCTCCAGCTCCAAATCTGTAACCACTAAGTATGACACTAGGCCTCTACGTCCACACCATCCACACATGCACATCCACCAGACATGCAAGGATACCATCTCTTATCACAAAATAACATATACATAACCAAATGTCAACATTAAACAGTATGAACACGTGTAACATTAACTCTAGTAACAATAACTTGCAATGGCGACTGCCCTAGCGGATTAGGTAAAAGCTAACATTATTCATTTACCCATCAGTTAAAGAATATGAATCCATTGCAGCAGCATGACTCATTATAAAGCAAACGAAGATAAAGCGAAATATGCTGTACTGTGCCCATGAACAGGTACCCCGAAACGCTTTTTATCCCCTTTTCCTGCCCTTCACTCTTCTCCCAGACCCACCCCTTTCGCACAGATTCCATTCATTTCCCCCAGTGGATCTCCAATCGACCCTTGATTCGCATCCCAATTGAATCCTCTCCGCAAAATCGATTTGAGTCCTTGGTGTCCCACTAATCAGGTGTACTCTCAGTGACCAAGCCACTCGACGCGAGCAGAGCTTACACCCGACTCTTTGGAGCGTCACGTGTGGCAGCCAACCAATGGGAAAGTTTGAATTTCAACCAGCAAAGTCGTCAGATTTGCTGGGTGCTGCAATTTATTAATAGGTCTCGCCTCTCGGCATTCCTTACACCCCCCCCCCCAATCCAACACGTTAAACTGCCACTTGTTCCAAAAACAGAGAGAGGGTCACATGAACCCATTAAAAAACTATATATTATTTCAACGTGGTTGATTGTCTGTATTAAGAAGTAATTCATTGACGTATCGTTATACCCCTAATTATCCCTTGACTAATTTTTATCATCGGGGTGTCAATTTGAGGCATACGAACATCTTTTCCACTGCAGTACAACAGCGCTGTGCAGAAGCCGTGCTAAGCCAGCCCAGCGCGACTCTGGAGACACCTGGTTGTTTTTCCACTGTATAAGCTGAGTCGTGACTTTAGCGTGTCACTGACATCACAAGCAATTAAGCAATTCAGATGTATGAAGGTGAAGCGGGGACGCTGTGTTTGAGTTGTACTGACTGACATCACATGCAACATGATTTCAGTTAGTACAGCTATCATTATTAGTCCGATCCCTTCATGGATCCAAGCCAGATTAACGTATTCCCGTTCTGTACGTCATCGGTTTTTCTTTTGATTCCGTACGTCATCAAAACAGAACCGGAAGAAAAAATAAAATAACTTTATCAGTACCGAGGCTCCCACAAGGTTATGCGGGAGGGCGTCTGGCATAGTTTGGCACCAGCTATCACAGAGTGCAGTGGTGTCGTTATAATTCTCTGCGGTGAGTACAATGTCGGCGTGTCACTGACATCATACACAGTTAACCCATTGAGATGTATGTAGGTGACGCAGGGACGCTGTTCTTGAGCTGCACTGAATGACATGAAACACAACGTGATGTCTGTACAGCTAATGTATTATTAGTCCCACCCCTGGCCAAGCTTGGCTCTGAGCCAGATTAATACGTCTCGTTTTATGGTTTCCTTACGGTACGGCATGGAGAATAGAAAGTGGAAAACCAGCTGTACCATGAGGGCCCCGCGCTGGCACGGTTCAGATGTTACAGTGGAAAAGGCGTATACTTGTCGTGACGTGTGAAGGGGTACAATTGTGTACTCCCTCCACTGCATGCGGTCTTATTCTGCCTTAGTTAATTCAATTAATTATCTATGGGACATAAGGCCGCAATGATTTCCCTCCACTATCTTCTTGTCCTTGGCAACATGTTGAGCCTCGCCCCAAGAAAGGTCGTTCGCTGCCACCAGCTCGTCCTTCACTGTCTTGCACCACATGGTCTAGGGTCTCCCATATTTAATTTTGCCGTTGGTGTCCATCTTAGGGCAATTGTTGGTATACGGTCCTGGTCAACTCTCAGTACATGCCTTAGCAATACATTAATAATTGATATCACACCAGAGTGAAAGTGCAGCGAACCAAAAAAAATATAAAGATACTGTTATAAAACGTGCCTGGTAATGGCACCATGCGGTGTTATTATCGTTTGTCACGACGCCATATTTGAAGTTAGATAAAAGTCTCAAAATTGCAGGAAGCCAATAATTATTTTTTGAATACTCGTCTCCACAGCCGACGCAACCTACTGTCTGCTCTCTTATTTTCCGCATCAAACTTAGTGATAAAATTTCTAAATGCCTTCAAATGGAACTCAAAGTCACATGCTCTATCTCTTAGTCTCTGCGACGTTTCTGACTTGCTTCCGTTCCTTATACTATCAATTAGATAGATCACAAATGCTTTGCTGATGCCTATGCTGACAGCGCTAAAAACTGGTGCAAGGAAAGTATTGGACAATAGCTCCATGCTCTTGGCAGGACGAAGTTTCTTTGTGTTTGAGGCAGAACCAAGCTTTCTCGCTTTGCCCCCATCAAGAGTGCCATCTTCTGAGGTGGCCCATCGTCTTGCCTGCAATGTGCCGACCTTAAGCTCGTCTTGAAGCTTATTTTGCGCTTCTCTTAAGGCAACGACCCTCCGATTACGAGGCCGTTTTATTTCAAGCTGGTCGCAAATTTTGATCAACTCATTGAGACACTGCTTTAGATTATCCAGACTGTTTCCCTCTGCTTCAAGGGTTCTATCGACTTCATCAAGGCTATTGTTTTCAATAAACTCCTTGGAGAGTATTCTAGCTGGAGCATACTCTTTGGAGGGTATGCTAGGATTAGGTATGCTAGGATTAGGTATGCTAGGATTAGGTATGCTATCTGTAGCGACCTGACTACCAATCAAACCCAATGCCATTCCACCAGCCGTCAGTGCAGACAAACCAAGAATAACCGGGGAGGCTAAAAGACCTCCAACTACCGCGAGAGCACCAGTGGCTAGGGCGCCAGCTCCCACCAACCCGGCGTCAACTCCCTTTGACCCGGCGTCAACTCCCTTTGACCCGGCGCCAACTCCCATCGATCCGGCGCCAACTCCCATCGACCCGGCGTCAACTCCCATCGACCCGGCGCTATCAACATCCCGCTGCGTCTTGTCCAACGCGTCCGCAACTCTTCGGAAATGTGAAATTGTCTCCTCCCTCTTCCTCTCCCACTGTATGAAGGCCCTGCAGGTCTGCTGATAGGTTTCGTCAAACGCTCTCTTTAATTCACCTGTTGACAGTCAACACAGAGTGGTCGGATCAACATGCCATGAGTGAGCATCTCTTAATGCCACGCACAGTGCACACAGGGTCTTGTGGCTGGCACCACGCCTGGCCAATTTGATCTTCCCTTTTGCTGATGTATACACACCACACCAGGTACTCTGTTAAGGCTCCATTGACTTAGGGAACGACCAGGACCGGCTGTGATATCACTGACTCCTGAAGATAGCCAAAATAAACGAATTATGAATCGTAACATTGGTCGTGAAAGCCAACGTGTACAAAATTAACAATGTTTGGCATACTAATTATAACTCGAGAACCAACAGTAGTACAAATCAACAGTAATTCACGCAAAGCTATCTGCAAACGCATTAATTCCCTTTTATAAAATGGTGACGGCCACCTCTGCCATCTGCGAATCACAGAGCTATAGACATAGACGCGGACACCAAAGAGTGCACAACAGTGCATGTTTGGACAAGACAGAGAGAGAATGGGAATTGAAGGACATTCAGAATCCATCTATGTACGTGAGTTAAAGCAGGATATGGCTGCGGGTAGCAACACGATGCCAAAGAGAGCGCACAACAAGCGTTGACGAACGTTTACTCGTCCTTATAGCCATTCTGTAGCTGCGTTGCAGGTTAGCTGAGTTACGGGCACGGGATGCTCCTGGCAGCAAGTGGTGGTTGCTCCTTCGCTCCGCCTGGAGAACGAGCCACAGCAAACACAGAAAATGCACGAGTGAGTGGGAAGGCAGATAAAAGGGGGGTTCTACTGTAACCACAATTACACCAAGTTTACACAAATACTGGCTATTGACAGAACTGAGCCTTACTGTTCGTGTGCTACTGTGTACTTAAAAAGGTTCAGTTGTCAGTATTGTGTCACCATTTTGAAGGGGGTATAGCGCACGAGACTCAAAAATACCACGATTTTGATCGAATGTTGTGGGTGTTTCTTAGCCGTGTCTAAAACAACTACTGTGGCCGCCCACGGTGGCCATGACCTTGGTGGGGGGGGGGGGCAAAGCAGTAACGTGGCGTGGTCAGCATGGACCCCTGCAGCAAATGGGGCCCCCCACTGTTAAAATGCCCTCTTCATCGACCAGCATTTGCGCCCCCTCCTGCATTGGTTGGGTACCGGTGCAAGGTGCACCGCCTGCACACTCTACAACGAAGCCGCTGGAATGATCGGCATTTCAATGATGAGGCGGTTCAGTCTTCTTGGTTCTTTCGGTAGTCACGTAGAAGGTAAATAATAAATAATAAAAATAAAAAATAATAAAATTAAATTCTCACGACGTTTCGGCCACAACGCAAGCAGCCGTCCGAAACGTCGTGAGAATTTAATTTTATGTTTTATTTATATTATTTTATTATTGCCCTTCTACGTGACTTTACCGAACGATTTTAATTTGGAGCTTTCGTGACTGCAGGAATTACTCTTTGGTTCTTTCGGTAAAGTCACGTATAAAGATAAAATAATAAATTAAATAATAGCAGACTACGACGTTTCGATTGCAACACAAGCAATCATCAGGTATAAAAGAAATAGCAACAAAAAGCTAACCAGAAAACTATAGACAGACATATAAGCAGACAGATATCACAAAGATACACAGAGAGAGAACACGCATCGGCATAAAGAGAGAGAAAATAGCATGTCAATGAGTAGGACGACGCGTGGTACGGTAAGAAAGAACCAAGAAGATGAATCCCTGCAGTCACGAAAGCTTTAAATCGAAATTTAGGCGGTTCAGTATTGTTTTAGCGAACTTGCAGAGAACGGCAGATATAGTTCTCAGTATCTTCTTTCTTTGGTATGTTTTGAATATTATTATTTTTATCTCACTGTCGATAATAAATTTTTGGGCTGCATCGGTACACGTATAAGTGCATCTTTCAGACTTGAGAATTCTAGTATCCTGAGTGCTGTCATATTCTTGGCGGTCATTCGATGACACGTACGGGGACGTTAAATTAACTGCGAGAATCTGTGGCGATGCAGAGTAATTCTTTATTTTATTGGTGACAGATTGGACACTGACGAAAATGACAGTATTTCAGTATTGTGCACTATTTACTTAACACCAAAACGAAATACAGCAAAAACACTACTTTCAACATCGTCCCGCGAAACACAGACGTGTGTGTGTCGCTGTGAGCACCTGGGTGCGTGTTACGTGTGCGTCAAGAGTCCAAGTTGACGTCTCTACCTGTAGACAACACCCCGACGACCCCTTCCTTGTTCTTCGTGTTCGACAGCAACGCGATCACGAAACATGCCTTGGATGTTGCGACGCTGTGGATCGGACGGACAATCGTAGTCACCACCACAGAACAGGCCGACGAAAATGACTTAACACCCTCACTAAATACATCCCTTCTGTCGTACGTGTAAAAATTTGCATTGCTTTAGGCCAGGGGTCAGCAACCAGATTAACAAGATGTGCCATTTTTTTTTATTGAATTCGGTAATAAAAAAAACCTCAATATTTCAATGCAGTGTTGGTGAATACGAGACGATGGTTCCTTAATCAATAACGGTCACGAAGAAGTCCTTAAAGAGCCGCATGCGGCTCAGGAGCCGCAGGTTGCCGACTCCTGCTTCAGGCGATTAACACGGAGGTACATAACCATGCCCGCTTTCAATAGAATCATAACTTTTACATCTCTGCACGTAAGCATCCACATTAACTTCTTGTACAGTACAACATTACAACAGAATAGTCACGCGTTTTGTCTTTTTCAAATGAGAGGTCTCAGGCATGGCGATGTCTCATCTAAAATCCAAACACCAATAAACTTGTATTGATACCATGGTGCAGTGAGGGTGTTACATCACCATATCGTTGCATGCGGGCACTCAAAAACCATAACGTTTGCTGTTGTCATTAATCCTAACCTCTCGTCCTCTTCCCACTTATCTCAACTCTGCCAGACCTCACATCTCGCTCGATCTCCTGAACTCCCGTATTTTCCATTTCCTTTTTCCAGTGACAGCTGAGTTACTCATCCGTGACTTCATCGCATCCCAACTCAACGCAGTCAAATTGATCCTTTATCACCTCCCCAGTTGCCACATCTCTAAACTCCAGATAATCACAAATGTCACTGCCAGACTTCTCACCTGCATCTCTAAACGTGAACGAATCACCACCCCCAATCTCTCTACTGTCTCTCAATCCAATCCTGTATCCTTTTAAAGATCCCACGTGCTGTCTCCAAGATCTTTCATGGACTGATTCCTTCCTTCTGTTCACCTCTCACCACTCCCCTCTCAGCTCACTCTCCTCCCCTCTAAGTACACTCTGCTCCAGCAATCAAGGCATTCTGTCAAAGCCTCCAGCTAAGCTTCGGTTGGTGGGAGGTCGCCTAATTTTCCTTTGCTACCCAAATCGTCTGAAACTCCCTTCCCCCAGCCGCCCGTGCTGTAAGCTGCTTCCCCCTGTTCAATTTGCCCGAAGACCTTCATTTCCCCCCCCCTCAGACGCGGCATCCCGTTGGATCTGGCTGGAGAGGAACGAGCAATGGCAGAGCCACACAGGCAGGAGAGAGGCAAGGCTGAGTCGAGTGGCGGATCGAGGGGGTAGTTCCAGGACACTGGTTCTGCTGTCCAGCCCCCCCACCCCCTCCCTGAGGTGTAGTGGGATAATCGACGAAACGCCGCTGAAGGGGGGTGCCTACTCGAGAACCCGGTGAAGTCCCCGCTCAGCTCGGTGGCAGTTAGGGGAGTTAGTTCCTTAAATGAGGATGGAGGAGGAAGCGATTGAAGTGCCAATCAGGCCCACAGAAGCCACAGGGAAGTTGAGTAACTTTCACGTGAGCAGGCAGCGATGACCCCCATCGTATTTCGGATATATGTGGCTTCTCTCTATGCAATAACATAAACATGCCCACTGTTTACAGCATTTGAGATGCTTGTTGCATTTGGACGGTTTATTAATACAAATTGTACAGTATTGTACGTGGCAGCGACAAACCTAGGGCTGAACATTAACGGCAGTTCTCTTCCGAGATACATTTCACATTTTAGACGTGTCCGCCAGGTGCTCATTACCTCTTTGGTCGTCGCTTCGCCTCCTGCGCAGATGTCAAGAAACGGGAACTCGTCGCCATCTGCTCTATTTTAGTCAGCGATCCAATTTATAGACTTGAAGGTATGCGGGGCGTGTGTGTGTGTGGGGCACGGTAGTGTAGCGGTAAGCGCTTGGCTGTGCTACGAACCCGGCTGTCCGAGTTTGTTTTCTGCTCATGGCTAATACCGGCGACGATTATCTGAACGGGTCCTGGGCCTCCCCTAGGTCGACTCAGCCTCAAATGAGTACCTGGTGCGGTGTGTAAACATCGCCACTAGGGAGACAACGGCGGCCGGGCATGGTGTTGGCCACCCACCCCCTCGTGTGCCGTGTCGGTCTTTATAGGTGATCGCTAACAGCACTTGCCCCGACAGGCTGTTAAGGCTACACGGGGGATATTTGTCTTTGTTTTGTGGTGCGGTGCTCATCTCATGTTTACATCAGAGCCAAGTGTCAATTCCACATTCTCATGGCAACTCCGTTGCTTTGCATGACCGTCAGCCATCATCCCTTCTGCACGAGTCCACTTATTTTACTGAACAGTTTGAATGTTGTCTTTGACCTGCGTGTGTTCTGTAATCTGTGCACTACTTCCGTCAATATCAAAGGAATTTCAAGGATGCATCTGTCGATGCTTTTTGGCACACCTTTCAGTTTTTGTTCGATTTTCTTGGTTGCTCACTGTCATATATCGATTTAGAACAATATAATGGCACTTCAGATAAAATGGAAATACAAATTATAACTAACATAAGAAGTCGTTAATACAAATACGTGATAGTTTATACAAGAATCGAATACAAATGATAGTGGCGATTAGCAGATAGTTAAATGTATTGGTAGCCTTTTGTGAATGAAACACTTAATTCAAAGTTTATGGAGGCTCACGGGTGATGTTTTGCATTATAATTATAATTAAGAACTAGTAATTCATGAAGAATGGGGGGAAATATTAACAGTCGCATTTTTGATAAGTATAGGCAGACCTCACTTAACGTTCAAAATGCGTTCCTGGAAAAGTGAGCGCTAAACGAATGTGAGCTAATAGGGGTCATTCTACCATTGCATATACGAGGATGCGTTCCAGACAGCGTATTTATTTCGTACAAAAATGTATGAGGACTTTATTGGGGTATCAATAATAGCGCTAATAATACAGATGGTAAAAACATGTTTTACGTCTTATAACATCGGTAAGTATCATGTACTTTTCTAATGTAGTCCTACATGGTATCGGTGGGGGACTTGCTGTGCTCACAATCCAGGACATTCTCAGACGTCAGTGATGCCACCCTCAGTCTAAACCTCTGTGGGGAGGTTTCTTTTAGGTGGAGCCTGAGACTTTCTCCTGGACTCGTGCCTTCTCGCCTTGATAAACGGGGGGGGGGGGGGGGGGGTGTAAGATCCATTTAAAAAAAAATCTTAATCGTGACCACGAATCGTGATAATTGAATCGCGGGCGTGGGATTTGGTTAGCTCGGCTTAGGTCGCTCTCATTGGCTACTCGTCAGTATTTTATAGATAATTCGATTTTTTTTTGTAAACATGTTCTCAAGGACAAAGAGCGCGATAATGAATTGACGTTCTATGGGGTCGTGCTAAGCGATGTCTGCCTATATAGTTCTATCCCACCGACTTTTAATTCGCATTGATCGTTCGCGCTAACGTAACCGTGACTCGCGACAATCGAATTGCGGTGGGAGAGTCTGGTTGGCTCAGAGCGTACGTCGCTCTCATTGGCTGAGCGAATGATGGGGGCGGGTGCGTTTTCAAAAAAATGTTAACACTTATATAGGACGAAGTAACTAATAGGCGTTATGTTGACGTGACACATTTTTTTACTGATTCGCCGTGTTGGGTGGTGGAGGGTTGCGACACATTATACTTACGCGATCTAATCCAAACACCTTTATTATTAACTTAAATAGGACAATCGTTTTTAAAGGAAAAAGAACGGATAATACACTGTAACATGATCACAAATGTACGTTAAAAGCTTCAAAAAGTCAAAGAGTCTCCACTTCGCCATCATTGTCAACAAATGCCTGGAATCTTCTCCAGGTGGTCTCCTTTGCCCGGAGTTCACATTTCTTGTGGAATTGTTGCACTTTCTCAGAAGTGTTAAAACAAATTTGAAGCACCCTGAAAATATGTTTTGATACGAAAATGCCTCCAGGATGAAGAGCACTGCGGGGTCTCATGAAGCAAGGCTTGCCTGTATTTTGATCATGTTGGTGTTATGGGTTTTATGCTGCCATGTGATGAGACTTCTACATCAGATCACGTGAAGACGCACGAGGGAGCTGGGGAAGGTTACGTTATGTTGCCAGGGCCGAGTCCATGACCTGGGATAATCACGTCGTAGGCCTTGCTGTTGTGCCGGCATGTTGGTGAGTCGGTGCGAAGAAACGGGCACCGCCGTCGTTATTCAACATTACCTGGAGGCTCCCCGTGTGGCTGATGAGTGAGATTCAGTGGAACACGCTGCGACCTTCGAGTACAAGTGAGCTTTTGTTCAGGCGTCCTCGAGTGACATAGACGCGGAGCAAAACGAGTTGATTCGATGATAACCATCTCTGTGTTCTTGGTGAAGATCATGGCCAGAAGAACGAGAAAGTGGGCACGTAGCCACCGCTGCCATAGCGGCAGCATCGCCAAATAACATAGAGCATAAATTGATTCAATATCAATAGCTTTAAAGCTATTTTCACAGATGTCCAATAGGGGCGGATAATAACGTTATAACAACAGACAATACAAAAACACGATATTCGTGCAAAGTACAAGAAAGACAAACAAATTACTGAACACATACAAATAAAACTCAACAATCCCCATCATATCGGCAAAGCCCACTGAGTTATTAACTTATTTATCAGAAGCGACCTGGACAAAAATGATTGCTCAACAAAACGGCCCATAATTTTTACATTTAGAGCACCAAAATAATCTCAATAAATACATTTACAAAGAACTGCGTCAAGACATCCAGTACAGCGTGCACAAACATCGCACTGCAATCAAAAACACGTACAAGTTGTGCACACCACTGGTTCATGTAGAATGTTCTCTAGCTGCGAGAGTGGCAAAAGCTGTCCATTATTTGATCCTATGATGTTCACAATGTGTTCCAGTGCAACTGGGTGACGCTCATTGTGGAATCGCGCTCCTACACAATACCGTGTTTCATGTACAAAGTGATTGACTTGCTTGTGGCTTAATATATTTGATATTTCAGTGTTGTGCAGTTGCTATGATTGTCAAATTGTTGCCCATCAATCATAAAACAATGTAATAACAAAAAAACCACACCCGCAATTTGGGAACGTGTGACTTTTCATTCAACCATTTGGGGAGTGGTGTGCATATGGGGGGTGGCCCAGTACGTGTTTGGATATATCACCACTTTGCCATTATGCCAACAATATTACCGTGGTTAGAATGACAAATATGACAGCGATGTAAAGATTATACCTTTTAGTGTGGAGCCATATGCTGAGCCCTGCACGTTATTTGGCAATGTGGGTGGGGCAGGCGCCCTAGGTGGGTGAAGCGGTAGCATATCAACATAAGCGCACACCCATATCTTCTTGGTTCTTTCGGTAAAGTCACGTAGAAGGGAAGTAATAAAATAATAAAAATAAAACATAATAAAATAATTCTCAAGACGTTTCGGCCACAACGCAAGCAGCCGTCTTCAGGTGAAGAACAGGTCTGTCAGAAAGACAGCGTCTGAATGAACACCACCAGGCTTGGCAGCGTATATTTAAGCTGGGTTGGAAGGGGAAGAGCGCCCCGACAAAGGAATTCGCATATCAAGAGGAATCTAGCATACCCATGTGAAATGCAGGTATGTGATTAGTACTACTTATGCCCGTGCATTATGCAGGATTATGCATAGTTGCTATCGCAGCCACACGAAGGTAAATGGGTACACGATATGGCAGGGAACAAAGGTAACTTTGGACTAAGGGTCCCTGTATTAGCGACAGAGAGACAAGCAGAATGTGGGAGACGTGGTGTTTATGGGTCACTCTTTCTCTCAGTTAATGCTCGGACCGCCACTCACAACATCTCGGACAAAGCTTTTTAGGCCAAGCCACTCCAAGTTAGTTGGTCTGACTGTTTTCCTAATGTACAAAGTTCAATGTTGATGGAATACGTGGTGGTCTCCAGTAGAAGTAAATTCAAAAGTTGATTGATTCGATCTTGACTTAAAGCTTTCGTGACTGCAGGAATTCATATTCTTGGGTCTTTCGGTAAAGTCACGTAGATAGTTCAAAGAGAATAACAAAAAATAACTAAAACTACCATGTTTCGATCGCAACACAAGCGTTCGTCATCAGGAAGAAAAAAAGAGGGGGACAGCTGCTGAGGCAGACTGTTTTAAAGGTTTAAAATGGGTGTAGCCCAAGGGTTATTAACGAAGTGGGCGGGGCTGGTGATATTAATGTGAGAGATTAGCATGTTTAATGTTAGATCGGAGAGCGGCCTCCACGTGTGTGTGGAGGTGGCTATGTTACTGTGAGAGATTAGCATGTTAATACAGGTAGGAACAACAGTTCCACACTGCCCACCATGGATTATTTGTCTGTCGTGCATAGCCACGCCGTCGATTTGTATTTCATAGAGCGCTTCGGACGGGCTCAGCACCACATGACGCGCCGCCCCACGCAGCTTGCGCCGCGTGACACGGATCGCACAAATGCGCTGTCCAACCAAGTTCCTATTTGCCCACTCCGAAGGAACGTGTTGGGAGAACGCAGAGCAGCAACGTCGAGCTCCCACACTAAAACAGTGGCTGTTTTAGCGTGGGAAATTTAACCTGTTAATGTAAAATTAGAGAGCCGAAAATAACAACTAACATCGGAAAGTGGTAGGATGGGAACATCACAGCCAGTTATGACTTAAACTGGTTGATAACGTCCTTCCAATGATTGCTCAGTTTATACCCATCTTCTCGATTGAAGTTGAGTCTGTGTCTGTATATGTGGATGGCTTCGTGAACGATTCTTTGTTGATAGCGAGTGGGTTTTGTAAAGTACCTTCGTCTTAGAGAAATACATTTCGTGTGAGTCCACCACATTAAAACAATGATCAGCCACGGCCGAGGTATTGGTCCTACCATGTTTCCCCAATGTAACTACTGCCACAAACACAGCTTAGTTTGTAGACGCCGGGGTATTGCATGTCAGGGATCACATCCTTCACAGATGGGATCAGATCACGAATTGTATGTACTGTGTTAAATCGAACCTGGATCTTGTGTTTGCTCATGATTTTGAAGATCATTTTTGTGACCCCTGCTATGTATGACAAGGTGATAGTTTTTATTGGGTCCTCAGATGTTTTTTTTCCCAATGGTTGGGGTGATAGCTTTACGGATTGTGTAGTCTAAATATACATTCATCTTGAGAGCTTGGTGTACTTGTGTAATGCGAGTGTAAATCGGGTTGTTGCTGGGCTCTGGCCCAATCACACTGCCCGGGGTATTGGGGGGCGGAGCCTGGTCTGCGGGGCGTGTGGGAGGGGCCACCGTTCACCTCGGCTCCAATGGGAGGCGAGGGGGATGGGGGCGGAGCCAGCAGGGCAGTATGGGAAGGCCGGATCTGACGATCTGGAAGGGGAGGAGTCAGGGTCACGTGGGGGGAAAGGATATAAGTGGGAGCCCAGAAGAGATCGGGGTCAGTTGGGGAAGTTAAGAGTCTGAGCCACGTTGGGTGGTGAGAGAGATCCGCGCCATTGGCCACGTGGCCGAAGGACCTCAGCACGCCGTTGGCCAGCGGTGTGCGGAGTGCGGGAGTAGAGCTAACGGAGGAGCGTGCGCGGCACACGAGAGGAGACGATGGTCCCTTATCAGGACCAGCGGGGTGTGAGGAAGAGTGGAGGAGCTGACGAGGGAGCGCGTGCGGGGCGCGTGCGAGACGTCGCTGGTCCGCGGAGGAGACCAGCGGGGTGCGGAGAAGAACCTAAATAAAAGACAAGCGGAGACCAGCAGTGCCTGAGTCTTTTATTACACTTGTTTCAG
>NC_083793.1:11803981-11850718 GCF_015708825.2 Lethenteron reissneri
CCACCACCTCCACCACCTCCACCCCACCACTTCCACCTCCACCACCACCAGCGGCAGCGGCAGAGGTCGCGGGACGAGGCCACGCGCCGAGGCGGCTTCTCGCGAGGTCGTCCCCCCGCTGGTGACGAGGAGAGCCGTTGGGCTGGACACAAGTCCAATGGCGCGACTTTCCCGCCTGTCGAGGTTCTTTCAGGCCACAGGGTGATTGGCCAATGTGTTGAGTTTGTCGTCTTGAATTGCGTTCGTGCGTCGCTGCCAACGCAGCTTCACCCAATAATCTGCAGCCCCAGAGACTCGCCCACGAGAGGGCGCCGCGTCTCCGCCGTGCACCGCAGTGGCGGCAGCAGCAGCAGCAGCGCCAGGTTCCTGCCACTGCGCTACACGGTCCTGTGCTGAAGCAGGCCCATAGATCTACTCTCATCACCCAGGAATGTCTGTCCTTAACGCTCGTGACGTCACTCCACATCCACCAGCCCCCCTCATTAATATTCATGAGCAGGTGACGTCCTCCACATGACTGCTGATGAGACACTGAGAGACGAAGCCTGTTTCAGGGTGCTGTTTGCGCTGAGTTAATGTTGATGATGAGATGCACTCTGAGAAGGTTCGCTTTGTGTGCGTGGAGAAGTGGCGATGTGGAGGCTGTACAGCCCGCTTGTCTTGTTCCTTGCGTTGCAGCAGCAACAGCAGCAGCTGTAGTTGTGCGTTCGTCCACTAGAGGGCATCACGTGCCTTGTGGAGAACCTGCAGTGCCCCTACATCCTATAGCCCTGACCCTATAGCCCTGTCCCTAACCTATTACTGTTGTTGTCCTTCCCCGGCACTTCGGATTAGCACGGTTGGCTATGTACGGTGCGAAAGAAGTTCAGCATACATCATGTTCATCTCAGGCTGCCTTCAATAGCTGCCCACAGACATGAGTTATCATTTGTGGTCAAGTGGCTTCTGAAATATAAGCTAATACCTCATTGGATGTTGCCTGATAAGATAACAAAAATTGCTTAGTAACTTTTTTACTGATTTGTTTACTTTTCCTATACCTTGCACTCCGATCGTATTTTTCGGATTTTTTGTTGCTGTAACGTTCAAACCCGCCCCTACTTTATAGCTCATCAGATTCCTCCAGTATGATCACAAATTCAAATTTTGATTCTCATTTACATATCTAGGGCAGCTCGTGTTGGTAGTGAGCCCCGATGAAGACCAGCAAGGCGCTCGAAGGGGACGGAGTGGTCACAACCGTGTCTGGTCCTCAGATCCACCCACCCAATCACTCAATCATTCAAATACGCAATTACCCACGGACATATTCACCCACTCACTAAATTACCCACTAAACAACTCACTCAACGACTCACCCACCCACTCACTCACCCACTCAAGTACTCACTCAGTCACCTACTCACCAACTCATTCAATGATTCACCGACTCTTTCACTCGCTCACCCACCCACTCACCCATCCACTCACCCACCCACTCACCCATCCACTCACCCACCTACTATCTTACCCACCCACCTACTAACTCACTCACCCGCTGACCCACCCACACACCCACTCGCCCATTTACTAACCCACCCATCCGCTCACCCACCCACCCACGAACCCACTCACCCACCCAATCACCTCCCCACTCACCCACCACTCATTCACCCACTCATTAACCCACTCACCCATCCAACCACTCACTCAAATATCCACTAATTAACCCATTCACCCATCCAACCACTCAATTATACACTCACACACAGACTCCAGAACTCACCCATTCACCCAATCACTCATTAAAAATTCCACTCACCCACGTTCTCGTTCCCAACTCGCTCAATTACCCACTGACCCACCCAAGCACGAAATCATGTATCCACCTCCTTATTCATTGAATTACTCATTCAACCACTCATTCATTCAAACTAACTCACTGACCCGCCCACTCACTCATCAACCCACCTAATCATTTACCAACTTAACCACCCACTGACTCATTAACACATTCACACATCCACCAATCTACACACTGAATTACCCACTCATTTATCCACCTACCACACACCCACCCACTCACCCACCCACTCACCCTCCCACCCACTCACCCACTCACTCACTCACTCTCCCACTCACTCTCCCACTCACTCTCCCACTCACTTTCCCACTCACTCTCCCACCCACTCACCCACCCACTCATTCAACCACTAATTTACCCACCCACTCACCCACACACCCACTCACCCACTCACCCACTCACGCACCTCCTCACCCACCCACTCACCCAATCACTCAATCATTCAAATACCAAATTACCCACGTACGTATTCACCCACTAATTCAATTACCCACTCAACTACTCACCCACCCACTCACCCACTCAAGTACTCACTCGGTCACCTACTCACCCACTAATTCAATGATTCACCGACTCATTCACTCGCTCACCCACCCACTCACCCATCCATTCACCCACCTACTAACTTACCCACCTACTAACTCACCCACCCGCGTATCCACCCACTCACCCACCCACTCGCCCACTTACTAACTCACCCGCCCACGCACGCACCCACTCACCCACCCACCCAATCACCTCCCCATTCACCCACCACTCATTCACCCACTCATTTACCCACTCACCCATCCAACCACTCACTCAAATATCCACTAATTTACCCATTCACTCATCCAACCACTCAATTATCCCCTCACACACAGACTCACGAACTCACCCAATCACTCATTCAAAAATCCACTCACCCACGTTCTCATTCCCCGCTCGCTCAATTCCCCACTGACCCACCCAAGCACCAAATCATGTATCCACCTCCCCATTCATTTAATTACCCATTCAACCACTCATTCATTTAAACTAACTCACTGACCCGCCCACTCACTCATCCACCCACCTAATCATTCACCAACCACCAACTTACTCATTAACACATTCACACATCCACCAATCTACACACTGAATTACCCACTCATCCATCCACCTCCCACACCCCCAGCCACCCACTCATTCACACACCGACCCACTCATTCAATTACCCATACACCCATTCAACCACCTACCATCCACTTACCCAGGTACCAACTCATCCAATTACCCACACACCGATGCACTCATTCATCCAGCACCTACCCACCCAACTTGCCACTCGATTTTGGTGTACCCAGTTGTACTGTTTGGCGGACAGAGGCAGGGGAACTTAAGATACTCGACCATTTTGGGACCTCCTTTGCCAGTACCAAAATAAACTAATAGGGATTTTCCCCTTTTTTCTGGCAACATTTGACTGCAAGTATTGTGGTTAATGTAAACATGATGCCTTGCAAAAGGTGTCAGTTTTGTTGCCAGAAAAAATGGGAAAACCCCTATTAGTACTCGACCATTTGTTTCAACTGCTGTGCCAGAAGGTGGAACCAGCAATCTCTCTATTGCCAGTGAATTTTACGAGCCATTGCATCACAGCAGCCCCCTCCAGTATTTAATGTTTAACGAGGGTCTCTCTCTCTCTGCGTGTACATCAGGGTAATATTTAATGAGGTGGTGTGGACGTCTCGCTGCTTCGTGATGGATGTGATGGCAGTGGGAAAGTGGGGCAATGGAACAGCGGGGCATTAGGGCAGAGTAGCACCAGCGCAGTGGACCAGCGGAGCATAGGGGCATTGAGGCAGTGGGGCAGAGGGGCAGTGGGCAGAGGGCATTGGGGCAGCAGGACAGCGGAGCAGCTTAGCAGAGGGGCAGTGGGGCAGTCAGGGGGCGGTTGTGTCAGACGAATCGCCTGATTATCTTTTCCCACCACTGCCTGTACACGTTCTGAAGAAGGGCCATTGCCTGAAACTTCTCTCATGACATAGTTGTCATTGTACCGCCGCACACACAGCCGGGACACTGCACACGAGCCAAGGCACATTTAACAAACCCAGGCAGCACTCACAAGCAATGCAAAGTAACATTGTTTCCTCATAAGTTCATGTCATGACGTTAATAATAAAAATAACAATGATACGTATTACATAATACATCCTATCTCTGAACAGAGTTAGTCTGTTGGCAGCAGTCATTGTCCAGTCCAGTCCTGGCATCTGCTGCTCAGTTTCCTTCCCGGGCTGCGGTCCCAGTGGCACCGTATTTCCTGGGAACCGTGTGGTGTGTGTGGTGTGTGGTGTGTGTGGTGTGTGTGGTGTGTGTGGTGTGTGTGGTGTGAGCGGTGTGTGGTGTGTGTGGTGTGTGTGGTGTGAGTGGTGTGTGTGGTGTGTGTGGTGTTTGTGGTGTGTGTGGTGTGAGTGGTGTGTGTGGTGTGAGTGGGGTGTGTGGTGTGAGTGGTGTGTGGTATGAGTGGTGTGTGTCGTGTGTGTGGTGTGAGTGGTGTGTGTAGTGTGTGTGGTGTGTGTGGTGCGTGTGGTGTGTGTAGTGTGTGTGGTGTGTGTGGTGCGTGTGGTGCGTGTGGTGTGAGTGGTGTGTGTGGTGTGAGTGGTGTGTGTGGTGTGAGTGGTTTGTGTGGTGTGTGTGGTGTGAGTGGTGTGTGTGGTGTGAGTGGTGTGTGTGGTGTGTGTGGTGTGTGTGGTGTGAGTGGTGTGTGTGGTGCGAGTGGTGTGTGGTGTTTGTGGTGTATGTGGTGTGTATCACCACCTCCATCACCCCAACTGTGCGGTCGACCGGTCGCAACAAAACAGCATCATGCTGCGGAGGAGCGCACGGATCGCGTTCGCCACACGAGCCAGGCCCTTTCGTTCCTGCACTACCACCTCCTCCTGTGTGTAGGTGTGAGTAAGGATATAGAGGTGTGTGTGTAGGTGTTTAGATGTATAGAGGTGTGTGTAGGTGTGTGTAAGTGTATAGAGGTGTGTGTGTGTAGGTGTATAGAGGTGGGTGTGTGTAGGTGTGTGTGGGGAGCGGTAGTGTAGCGGTTAGCGCGCTGCGCTATGAACCTGGCGACCCGGGTTCGATTCCCGCTCACGGCTAACACCAGTGACGATTATCTGAACCGGTCCTGGGCCTCCCCTAGGTCGACTCAGCCTTAAATGAGTACCTGGTGCGGTGTGTAAACATCGCCACTAGGGAGACAAAGGCGGTCGGGCGTGGTGCTGGCCACCCACCCCCTCGTGTACCGTTCCGGCCTTCATAGGTGCTCGCTAACAGCACTTGCCCCTACAGTCTGTTCAGGCTATACGGAGGATCTTTGTCTTTGTGTAAGTATATAGAGGTGTGTAGAGGTGTGTAAGTGTATAGAGGTAGGTGTGTAGAGGTGTGTGTATGTAAGTGGGGAGCGATAGTGCAGCGGTTAGCGCGCTGCGCTATGAACCCGGCGACACGAGTTCGATTCCCGCTCAAGGCCAACACCAGTGACGATTATCTGAACTGGTCCCGGGCCTCCCCTAGGTCGACTCAGCCTCAAATGAGTACCTGGTGCGGTGTGTAAACATTGTCACTAGGGAGACAAAGGCGGTCGGGCGTGGTGCTGGCCACCCACCCCCTCGTGTACCGTTCCGGCCTTCATAGGTGCTCGCTAACAGCACTTGCCCCAACAGTCTGTTAAAGGCTATACGGGGGTTCTTTGTAAGTGTATAGAGGTGTGTATAGAGGGGTGTATGTAGAGGTGTGTGTGTAAGTGTATAGAGGTGTGTGTGTAAGTGTATATAGGTATGTGTGAGGTCCTGGGGGAGGGAAAATCTCTCAGCCAGGAAAACATCATGGCACAAAGTGGGGATAACCCTGCTGAGGCTGCGGTGCCTCAAATATTGGAGGAAGTCACCCCCTGTGAGTGGCTGGCTGAGGTGCCATCTGTTGAGGAAGTACTGAAGGCGATCCGGAGTCTGAGACCAGGAAAGGCACCGGGCAGAGATGATCTCCCAAGCGAAATGCTGAGGGAGGGTGGCGCTTGTGCACAGATTGCCTTATATGACATCATAACAACAGTCTGGACCGCTGGACGGGTACCGCAGGATTGGAAGGATGCCCTGGTGGTCCCCCTCTTTAAGAAGGGGGACCGCACAGACTGTAACAACGACAGTGGCATCTCACTCCTCAGTGTGCCGGGAAAGGTCCTGGCAAGGATTATTCAACATCGCCTTGCTAGGCACGCTGAGGAGAGGCTTGCGGAACCCCAATGCGGTTTCAAGAAAGGGCGGTCCTGTACAGATGCCATATTTTCTGTCCATCTGCTACAGCAGAGGTGTAGGGTATTCCAACAAGACCTTCATCTCTGCTTTATTGACCTGGTCAAGGCCTATGATACCATCAGTAGGCCTGGGCTCTGGGTTGTTCTTCGTGCTTTCGGAGTCCCTGACCCTCTGCTCACGATCATTAAGGACCTTCATGATGGTGAGCGGGCCCGGGTAAAACTACGTGGCCGGGAGTCGGAGCCTTTCCCTGTACACCTTGGGGTGCGACAGGGATGTCCTCTGGCTCCCACATTATTTAACATCTATTTCGACTGCGTAGTTTGTGAAGCCTTCAATAGCTGTACCGGGGGCATTTCCATTTGGTACAGATATAATGGGAGGCTGATCGACGCCCGGGTGCGATCAAGGGATGGCTCCCTATTGGTCAACCACGTTATGTATGCCGATGATTTGGTAATAGCTGCTCATTCAGAAGAGGAGTTCGAGACGCTGCTGCTGAGACTGGAGCGTGCCACTAAGAGGTGGGGCCTTACCATCAGCCCCACCAAAACTAAGCACCTGCCTGGGTATTTTGTACCATCGGACACTCCACCCCCACAACTCCCAATCGGTGATGGGGCAGTAGTGGAGAGAGTGGAGAGTTTCCCATACCTGGGCAGTGTGTTTATGACCGGCTCCAGTTTATCAGCCAAGGTCTCACTCCGAATCAGTCGAGCGGCATTATCTTTTCATCGGTTGCGTAACGCTGTGTGGAAGCTACCTGATCTGTAGCTCCGCACGAAGCTTTAGGTCTTCTCGGCCACGGTCATTCCCTCCCTTCTCTACGCTTGCGAAACGTGGACCCCCCTAATGGAGCATCTTCACCGGTGGGAAACATTTAGGCTGGCCTGCCTAAGATCCATCCTGGGTTTAACAAGGCTGGATTGTGTGAGCTCACAAATCCTTGAAAGATCTGGGCAAAGTCCCATCGGTGAGCTCCTCCGGCAGGCAAGGCTGCGTTGGCTGGGTCATGTAGCCCGCATGCCCAGCTACCGCATGCCTAAACAGCTTTTGTTCGGCCGGATCGAGGGGGCTAAACGGGCGCGGCACGGGCTAGAGAAGAGATGGAGTGATGTGGTACAGGAGGACGTGGAGCTGAGTGGACTTGCCGATGACTGGTACCAGCAGTGTCAAGATCGGCCTCAATGGAGGAGGCTCGTGAAGGACGCTACTGGGCAGTTGGAGGCAGTCGCCCTCCAACAACAACGGAGGGCGGAGGAGCGACGCTCAGAACAACGAGCGGAGCGCCGGGTGGCTAAAGCACAGCAAGTTGGTACGGTAGGGGGCACAGGTGGTGCATCACCCAGTCATCTCGGTCATCTCGGTCAGTCGACCCGTGGCACCTGCTGGGTCTGCCCCGTGACCTCCTGCCAGCGGGCGTTCGACACTTCACGTGGCCTCAAGGTGCACTTGGCCTGGTACAAGCGTCGTGGTGACGTCACCGCCACTTAGTGGCGAATGGCGGTTGTTGTTGTATAGGTGTGTGTGTGTAGGTGTGTAAGTGTGTAGAGGTGTGTGTGTAGGTGTGTGTAAGTGTATAGAGGTGTGTGTAGGTGTGTAAGTGTACGGAGGTGTTCGGGTGAGTAACCCTGGCAGCGCAACGCTGCTGGCGTCTCGTGCTGCCGCCTGTACCGCGCCTTATCCACCAGAGGGCATCGCCTACCCACGGGTTGTGTGGCGTCAGGGTGAGAAGTGGAGGGTGGGGGGAGGGGTCCGGGGATGGGGGGGGCTGCTGCTGCAGCGCTCAGCAAGGGGTCGTGCTTGGTGCACCACTGCCAATTCTTTATTGCATCGATCTATCTCATTCTTTGTCTCTGCTTCTATTTCCTTGCGCCCGAGTATGCACCGCTACTTGTGGTACCCTCTCTGTATTCATTGGAGAGCCACGTCCAAACCACTAAATCTTCTTGTTTCTTGTGTGAAGCCCTCTCCAATATTTTATTTGATTTCTGCAAAAGGGCTGCTGCCATAACTGTGGGATGGTTGTCACGATTGACTTAAAATGTCACGGTTCGATCTCCCAGCCTGGCCTTGAAAACATTGACCAGGATTCTTACAATTCCCTGTTTTTGTCCACCCACAGTCCATCAGTGGGTCGCGTGCAATGGGCTAAATGGCGAGTACTCCCACCTCTTTCAAGACATATGGTCAGTGTGGAAAAGTTGGCCAAAACATACCCACCGGATCGGCACTCTAGACCTCCCTCTAGTGGGGGTTCTTTCACCAGCAGTTGCATGAGCAAGTAATTGCAGGGCTGCACCATTAACCTCACGTGCACAACAATAATCTGGTTTACGTGCATTTCAGAACTCCTTGATCCAGACCCCAGCATCCCAGTGGTGCAGGATCAGTGCTCTGCATCGGTGTTACCATTACGCCGTTGCTCCTCTGCAACCCCGTGCCACCCGTTGCCGCGTGTAACGTCGCTGCGCCCTGTGCACCGCACGTGTCCCCAGCCCCTGCCGCTGCTCCGCCGGGACACCGGCTTGATGCTGACGATGTCTCAGGCGCAGGCCGCCTGCCTCCTGGCCAACGCCTTCTTCTGCACGTTCCTGTTGTATATGTTGGGTATGAAAATTTGTTATGTTGTATGCGTGCGTGTTTGAAATTATTATGTTGTATATGTGGGTTATGAATATTCAGTGGAAATAATAATAATTAAATGAAATTTGGCCAAATGTGTAATTATCCGGAAATATGTTAATTTATGTAATTACGCACATTTTAATTATGCCAATTCGAGAGGTAATCGTATTAATTATGCGAGTGGGTGTAATTATGATAATGCAAGTCGTTATGATAACCAGACCCCGGTTCACCCCGTTATCGCTTTAACATTTACTGAGTATGTATTAGTGTGTTTATTAAGGTCACCAAGTTCAAATCTCAACGCAGAAGCAGATCTTATGCATAGATTTCAGGAAAGAATCACACAACCACTTCTGTATTGATCAATTTATTACTAATTCAACCTTAACTATGATATAGTATGCGAACTCTCAATCCCGGAACGTCAATACGGCATCAATACAGTATCATCAACGATTGTCTGATTTCACTTTGACAACGGCACATGGATCCCGCATAACGCGATGGTTGTTAGTGAGAGAGAGAGTCGTTAAAACATGCAAATACTATGTTAAGAAAACCTTAACGTTAATGAATGATTATACTCAATATTGTTCACGCAGTACCGCACTCCTTATTGATCATACGCAACCCTTATCACGTTGTTAACACCTTGGGTCACGGAACAGATGAATATTCTGTAGAGGATGCGAGTACGTGCGGCGATTATGACTGAAAGATACTTGAAAGATTATACGGCGATAAAAAAAAACACAATCAAAAACAGTTATTATTCTTAAAGGCACCAATCTCAACAGATACATCGGCAGGTTATCTGACAACAGAACGGCTCGGAGTAAGGGCCTGCGACGGTGCTCCTTTTCCGAAGCTCGTTATCTTATACCAAGTTTACTAATTGGGGACCAGATCACCTGATAAGGGTCCGGTGGGCCACCACTCCCCACGTGAGCGTGGCTCGGCGGAAGGAGGTGCCAAGAATCAGTTCGTATTGATGGATCTGTTGGGAATTTATGCGATTAAGAGTACAGCCCACTAAATATTAAAGATAAAAATTAAGAATACTCTTATAAACGACGGAGGGCCATCACTCGGTCTCGTTGTGATGCTTTCCAGCCACGGATGGCTTATGGGTTCGAGTGTTTTTGAGTGGTAAGAGTTGTCTTGAATAGTCAGTGTTCGGAGTCGATTCTTTAGGTCAAACAGACGCCTGGTGGTCGTGTGGTGAGGGGGCGGTGCGCGTCATACGTATCAGTCGATCCCGTGGCGAATTGGTTCGGATGGCTGTTGATACGCTGTCGCAGTTCGGAACCCGGTCGGTAGGTGGCGCCCACAACTCGCTCGTAGCGTGCAGCGCTGGATCGTCGCCAAACCGCAACGATCACCACTCCGGCGGCAGCAGAGATCTCCGGCGGCAGCAGAGATTGACGAGCTGAAGATGAGTCGAGCCGACCCGCTGGTCGCAGCTCGCTCCTGAGTCGACCCTCCCGGTCGAGCTCGCTCCTGGGTCGACCCGCTGGTCGCCCTCGCTCCTGAGTCGACTCTCTGGTCGCACTCCTGAGTGGACCCACTGGTCGCACTCCTCCTGAGCCGACTCCCCCGGTCGCGCTCCTGAGTGGACCCTCTCGTCACACTCGTTCCTGAGTCGACCCTCCCGGTCGAGCTTCTGAGTGGACCCTCCCGTCGCACTGGTTTCCAATGCTCAGGATCCTTTACTTTATGCCGAAAATTCCCCCTGGATCCCGCCCACAAGGCGGGGCTTCTTCCGATTTTTGCTGTGTCAGGATCTGTCCGTAGGCAGGTGTGTCCATGTGTCTGTCCGTATGTCCGTGTGTCCTTGTGTGCATCACTGACGGTATATTCGTTGTCACACTCCCTCCATAAAACCCACGAGCAAACAATCAGATGTTACAAATTGCCTCGAAGTCGTCTCTCTGTCTGGGTGCAATATTATCTCTTGTCTGGCCTTCTTCATGACCCAAAACACAGACGTTACAAATCGTCTCATAGGCGTCTTTGTTCGTGTTGCACAACCTGGAGGGAGGGGCAACACTCTCTCCGACCCGGCGCACAAAGAAATGGTTAAAAAGTTTTAAGTTAACATTTGTCCCTTACTATTTCACAGTTATGATTCTGTATGTAACCTAAGGTCTGTCGTTTCCCATCGTGGTTCCCGACCCAAGTGTAGGTGTTTCCCCGAGCGTACACACACTCCTATCCCGCGCTGCGGGGATACAAAGACGGCCGGGATCTCCCTTTCTCTCCGACCCTGGGTTTAACATCGTTGTTTTTTTTTATTATGTATTATATTCGACCTGGTTGTGATTCATCCCGTTATCCTGGCTTTTCCATAAGTTTTACTTTGTCTTTTCATGCATATACTTATTACTATTAATTTATTTCCGATATCTTAGGTTAAGGGGTAAGTTTCTTGATCCTAGGAATTCGTATTCCTTGGTGCCTGGATGGTTATATAAGCGGAATATAGTTTACGGTGAATAGCGTTAACATTGATGTTATGTGCGATATTATGTATTGTGATGTCTTTAACTTAACTTGTTTGTCAGGGCTTTACTGACACGAAGTTGCATTCATAGCCCGCAGTCTTTGCCCCACCCTATCTCTGCTCGCCGTTGTTGTTGCCGTCCAGCTGCCGTTAATTCAAGGCCTCATTAATTTCCGTCACTCCTGAGTAGGTGAGGGCGGTTGAACCTTGGAGTCAGTTCTGGTTTTTGTCTGCCTGCTTCTTCTTGTGTCCCCTGACCCCGGGAGTTATTATTCTACTTTATGGCCTGTCGAAGCCCCACTCGCTGTTGCTGGGCTGGTGTTGTTCCCGGCTTTTTGCTTACGTTTGCAGTTCGCCGTGCTCTTGATTTCCTTCCCTCTTCAACCTTATATTGACTATTCGCTCCTGTCTGGGTGCGATTCAATTTTGACTTAGGAAGGTTCTGATTGTCATATGCTTCGGGTCGAATTGTATAGAAAGTATTGAAGTATGGAAATAACATTTCATATTGACTTAATAATGGTGATGGTTCAGTAGGCGTAACTTGTGGCCTGGTTTAATTGGAGTGGGTGTGAATATCAATAACTTTAGCCTACCCTGTTGTTAAATTCCGACTTTAACGTTACTTTAATAGCAATACAGAATAATTGAGCTTTTTGTCTTAACTATGTCTGGCTGACACTCCCACTGTCTCTGCCCTTGCACGGGTGACATGTGCCCGTTCATCAGGCCTTATCTTTCCTTGAAGCAAGGTTGCAAATTCTGCCATCCTAGCCCTCCTCCGGTTCATTACTTAACAACACCTGGTGTTTTGCAGTTTGCTGCGCTTGGTGTGTTTCACTCATTAAAAAAACAAGTAAAAAGATAATATATAAAAATCATCAAATATTATTAATCTCAATTATGGAAGAAGGGTTAGGATACAACATTCCCCCGGAGCAACGCCACCGGAACCCGGAGCGAGGACTCTGCCTGCCCCGACATCAACGTCAACAGGTGCAGCAGCAGCAGCCCATCACTGTGCATTACACACCGAACACCGTGTGTCATGCAGTACACACACACAGATGCAATGCTCTCTCTACGTGTAATAATCCTTCTGAGACGGCTTCGGAATCGGTCCTCTTTATTTTCACTTCCACAATACACTTTACTCACACACTCTCTGTTGCTGGCAGACAACAGAGAGCGGGCAGACTTCACACCAGTTCCCACCGCGCACGTGGCACCCAGAGCCCCCGTACGCGCGTGGCTCTGTTCGTTCCCCAGTCTGCTCCCGATCGTTCTCTCTCACTCTCTCTTAATCCTTCCATCACGTGGTCCCCCCAGCCAATCCTCCATGGACAGCCTTGACCATTCTCGATGGTTCCCTGTCAATCCCGGGACCACGCCTCTCATCCGGCTCCCCATTAGCTGGGGCCCCGAATGGCTAGGCCAATCACTCCTGATGACATGCCGTGATCACGCCGGGGTCATGCTCCCTATCTCAACCCTTATTGGCTACAAAGCAGGACCGGCAAGCCAATCCCCACGTGAACCCTCTATGGCTGTTATTACATATGTAGAGTATTTCTTGCTGTATATGTAGCGTCGGAAATGCAAAGCACACACCACCTGTAGTTGCGGGCACGAGTCGACAGGGGGTGCCACCCTGAGTTAGAGAGAGAACCGGGACCGTTGAGAGGCCGAGTTCCCCCGCCCGACCCCAGGTGAGGGGTTGGGGGGTTATTCCAGAGCCACCTCTACTGTGTGGTGGACCGGCTACCACACAGCAGCACGAGTCGGAGGAGTGAACGGATGGTTCTCCCTATGCGGGCCAGACTCCCTCGCTTCCTCTTCTCCTCCTGCATCATCACCTGATCCTCTTTCCTTGTCATCTCTTTCTCCACCATCTTCTCCACCAATGTCTCCTCCACCTGCACCACCATCTCATCCTCCTGCTCCTTCGTCCATAACTCCTCTGTCTCCCCCCTCATCTCCTCTTCTTCCTGCACCACCAGCTCTTGCACCAGGGTCTCCTCCTCCTGCACCACCAGCTCCTCCACCAAGGTCTCCTCCTCCTGCACCACCAGCTCCTCCACCAGGGTCTCCTCCTCCTGCACCACCAGCTCCTCCACCAGGGTCTCCTCCTTCTGCACCACCAGCTCCTCCACCAGGGTCTCCTCCTCCTGCACCACCAGCTCCTCCAACAGGGTCTCCTCCTCCTGCACCACCAGCTCCTCCACCAGGATCTCCTCCTCCTGCACCACCAGCTCCTCCACCAGGGTCTCCTCCTCCTGCACCAACAGCTCCTCCACCGAAGTCTCCTCTTCCTCCACAACAACCGTCAGCCATTTAGGCCTGGGCAAGCGCGGAGGATGGGGGCAGCGCCACCTCCGCTCTGTAAAGAGATGCGCACGACACCGTTCTAACTTCCTGCTACAGCAGAGATTGCACTCCCCCCCCCACCATCAGTTAACCCTGGGGGGGCATGGGGGTGCTGTGATCCCCCATAGCCCCACCCCTCGGAGAGGATTCTTATAAAAGGCGGGGAGCCAGAGGGCTCGAGGCCAATGTGTGAGAAGCTTACCATTGAAGACTGAAGACCGGCAGAATAGGCCCTGGAACTCCCCTGGCTCGCTGTCCTTGTCAGGGCCGAGCAGGGTAAGTGGCGCGGCCCCAAGAGCTCCAGGACCGCTGCTCTTGTAAGAGCACGGCCTGGTTAGCTGGGTGCCGGGATCCGTGCTTGACCAGGGCCGGATCAGATAGCCTCCCCTAGCACTCATAGCGGAGGACTGGGAATAGGAGAAGTCAGGGGATAGTACTAGGGGTGTTTCCCATTGAGTACGGGTGAAGGCGCCGTTACCCCTCCAAGTAATGTTACCGCCTTTTGGTTAAATAAAAGAGTGTGCCTCAACTACGTCGTCTGTCTCCCTGATAACTCACTACACTTGTATAAGTGTAGTGTATTGTGTCGTGTATAGTGGAGTGTGTAGGTTAAACGTTGAGTTTCATAAGGGCACCACGGGGTGACCAGCCCCTCCACACCCAGCCCCACCCCTCCCACCCAGCCCCACCCTCTCCACCCAGCCCCACCCTCCCCACCCAGCCCCTTCCCTCCTCCCCCAGCCCCTCCCCACCCTCCCCCAGCCCCTCCCCACCCTCCCCTCTCCACCCAGCCCCACCCCTCCCACCCCCACCCTCCCCTCCCCATGCACGACAGACAAATAATCCCTGGTGGGCAGTGTGGAATCTGTTGTTCCTACCGGTATAAAAGTGGGAAATATCTGAACCGGTCCTGGGCCTCCCCCTGGTCGACTCAACCTCAAATGAGTACCTGATGCAGTGTGTACACATCACCACGAGGGAGACAAATGCGTCTGGGCGTGGTGTTGGCCACCCACTCCCCTGTGTACTGTGCCAGTCCTCATTAGGCGCTCACTAACACCACTTGCCTCAAAAATCTGTTAAAGCTATGAGGGGGATCTTTGTCTTTGTACAGTGGCATTGGCTACATATAAACTGATACTTTGAACGGAGTTTATAATACAGCACGGCCTATGTGTAACGCATCATATACCGTGTACACAACACCATGAAAGTGTGTGCCGTATAATACAGAGTAAAGGAGCATAGCCTGTGCACGTACTGCAGCGTTACTTTGAACTGAAACGTGGCATGGCCGTTATGTGTAGAACAGCATTTCTTGTGTATATGTAGTGGGTTCCCACGGAGACTGGAGACGTAGCTTAGAGGCAACACGGTTTATTTAAATCTTATAACATAAGCCCCTTTTACTCCCACTACTTGGGGAGGTATGGCCTCCGGGCTAACGTGCCCTATCACTGGGGCTACGGGCTCTGAGTCCTCCGACTAAGGGTGGCCTAGGGGAGGCTATGCTGACCCGACCCAGCCAAGGTGCAGGTCTCGACCACTGGTCCGTGCTCGGCCCCGCCGCTTAAAAGGACGTCGTGTCCCAGGGTCCCGGGGTCCCAGGGTCCCAGCCTAGCCGGTCTTCAGTCTTCAGAGCACTGCCTCAGGCCGTCCTGGGGTCCGTCTTTTATACCCACCTCGGGGACTCTCCACTCCCGGAAGAGGAGATGAGGGGGGAGACAGAGGAGGTATGGACGAAGGAGCAGGAGGATGAGATGGTGGTGCAGGTGGAGGAGACATTGGTGGAGAAGATGGTGGAGAAAGAGATGACAAGGAAAGAGGATCAGGTGATGATGATGCAGGAGGAGAAGAGGAAGCGAGGGAGTCTGGCCCACATAGGGAGAACCATCCGTTCACTCCTCCGACGCGTGCTGCTGTGTGGTGGCCGGTCCACCACACAGTAGAGGTGGTGGTGGTTACGGATCGTTGTGAACCACAACCACTATCACCATACCCACCACACACACCCTGCACCCATTCACCCCCCTGTGATACCCACCACCCACCGCACACCACACACACCCTGCACCCACCCACCCCATGATCCCACCCCCACCACATTCCACACAAAGGGTTAGGGGTTTAGAGGGTTAGGGATTTATAAAGTTAAGGGTTTAGAGGTTTCAGGTTATTTCAGGGATAAGGGGTTTAGAGGTTTAGGGATTTCGAGGGTTATAGGGTTTAGGGGTTGAGGGGATTCGAGAGTTAGGGGTTTAGAGGGTTGGGGTTTAGAGGGTTAGGTGTTTAGAGGATTAGGCTATTTGGGGTACGGGGTTTTAGAGGGTTAGGGTTTTCAGGGTAAAGGGGTTTAAGGGTAAAGGAGTTTAGATGGTAAAGGGGTTTAGAGGGTTAGGGGTTTATAGGGTTTTGGGTTTACAGTGAGGGAAAAAAGTATTTGATCCCCTGATGATTTTGTATGTTTGCCCACTGACAAAGAAATGATCAGTCTATAATTTTAATGGTAGGTTTATTTGAACAGTGAAAGACAGAATAACAACAAAATCCAGAAAAACGCACGTCATAAATGTTATAACTTCATTTGCATTTTAATAATGGAAATAAGTATTTGACCCCTCTGCAAAACATGACTTAGTGCTTGGTGGCAAAATCCTTGTTGGCAATCAGAGGTCAGACGTTTCTTGTAGTTGGCCACCAGGTTTGCACACATCTCAGGAGGGATTTTGTCCCACTCCTATTTGCAGATATTCTCCAAGTCATTAAGGTTTCAAGGCTGACGTTTGGCAACTCAAATCTTCTGCTCCCTCCACAGATTTTCTATGGGATTAATGTTTGGAGACTGGATAGGCCAGTCCAGGACCTTAATGTGCTTCTTCTTGAGCCACTCCTTTGTTGCCTTGGCCGTGTGTTTTGGGTCACTGTCATGCTGGAATACCCATCCACGACCCATTTTCAATGCCCTGGCTGAGGGAAGGAGGTTCTCACCCAATATTTGACGGGACCTGGCCCCGTCCATCGTCCCTTTGATGCGGTGAAGTTGTCCTGTCCCCTTAGCAGAAAAACACCCCCAAAGAATAATGTTTCCACCTCCATGTTTGACGGTGGGGATGGTGTTCTTGGGGTCATAGGCAGCATTCCTCCTCCTCCAAACATGGCGAGGAGTTGAGTTGATGCCAAAGAACTCCATTTTCGTCTCATCTGACCACAGCACCTTCACCCAGTTGTCCTCTGAATCATTCAGATGTTCATTGGCAAACTTCAGACGGGCATGTATATATGCTTTCTTGAGCAGGGGGACCTTGCGGGCGCTGCAGGATTTCAGTCCTTCACGGCATAGTGTGTTACCAACTGTTTTCTTGATGACTATGGTCCTAGCTGCCTTGAGATCATTGACAAGATCCTCCTGTGTAATTCTGGGCTGATTTCCTCACCGTTCTCCACGAGGTGAGATCTTGCATGGAGCCCCAGGCCAAGGGAGATTGACAGTTATTTTGTGTTTCTTCCATTTGCGAATAATCGCACCAACTGTTGTCACCTTCTCACCAAGCTGCTTGGCGATGGTCTTGTAGCCCATTCCAGCCTTGTGTAGGTCTACAATCTTGTCCCTGACATCCTTGGAGAGCTCTTTGGTCTTGGCCTTGGTGGAGAGTTTGGAATCTGATTGATTGATTGCTTCTGTGAACAGGTGTCTTTTATACAGGTAACAAACTGAGATTAGGAGCACTCCCTTTAAGAGTGTGCTCCTAATCTCAGCTCGTTACCTGTATAAAAGACACCTGGGAGCCAGAAATCTTTCTGATTGAGAGGGGGTCAAATACTTATTTCCCTCATTAAATGCAAATCAAGCTATAACATTTTTGACATGCGTTTTTCTGGATTTTGTTGTTGTTATTCTGTCTCTCACTGTTCAAATAAACCTATTAAAATTATAGACTGATCATTTCTTTGTCAGTGGGCAAACGTACAAAATCAGCAGGGGATCAAATACTTTTTTTTTCCTCACTGTAAGGGTTTAGGTTAAGGGTTCAGTGGGTTAGAGGTTTGGGGGTTTATGGGTTAGGATTTTAGAGGGTGATGGGTTTAGACCGTTATGGTTTTAAGGGTAAAGGGGTTTTGAGGGTTGGGTTTTAGAGGGTTACAGTTTAGAAGGATATGGGTTTAAAGGATTCTCGGTTTAGAGAATTAGGTGTTTAGATATTTTATGGGGTTTATTGTTAAAGGGGTAGTGGTTTAGAGGGTTAGGAGTTTATAAGGTTTAGGGGTGTAGAGGTATCGGGGTTTCAAGGGTTAGTGATTTACAGTGTTAGGGGTTTAGTGGTTTGAGAGTTGAGGGTTTAACACCTAGACTTTCACAACTAATATTGTCCATAATAAAGTTTTTTTTTGGGTTAGTCTCCAACACTAAATGGCACTTTTTGTTGATGTGACAAATTTTACTAATTGACTGTTTCGGGTGGTGGTTGGTTTAACGACATGTTTATATTTACATAATCTAACAAAAAAAAACCTTTATGGGTTTAGAGGGTTCCGGGTGTAGTGGATTATGTGTTTAGAGGGTTAGCATTTTAGGGGCATAGGTGTTTTAAGGGTTAGGCTTCTAGAGGGTTCGTTCTTTAGAGGGTTGGGGTTTAAATGTGTTGGGATTAGGTTACAGATTTAGGTTTTTAGGGTTTTGAGGGTTAGGATTTTAGAGGTTGAGGATTTAGGAGGTTATGAGTTCAGAGGGTTAGGGGTCTAGAGGGTTAGTTCTTTAGAGGGTAGTGGTTTAGATTGGTTGGTATTTAGAATGTTAGGGATTTAGGGTTTTAGAAGGTTAGGGTTTCAAGGATTAGAGGGTTAGGGATTCAGAGGGTTTAGAGGGTTTGGTTTTTAATGGCTTAGACGGTTAGGGTTAAAAGAATAAGGGGTTTAGAGAGTGAGGGTTTTGGTGGGTTAGGGTTTTAAGGGTAAAGGGGTTGAGGGTTAGGGGTATAGGAATTTAGAGGGTTAGGGGTTGAGATGGTTAGTGTTTTGGTGGTTTAGAGTTTAAGCTTTTAGAGGGCGAGGGGTTTAAAGATTAGGGTTGTAAGGGTAAATGGGTTGAGAGGGTTAGCGGTTTAGATGGTTATGGATTTAGATAGTTAGGGGTTTAGAGGGTTTTAATTGTTCGAGGTTTAGTGGTTAAGGTCTCTGTGCGAGTCCAACATGTTTGCATGAGTCTATGGTAAGATAAAAAGAGTTCAGTTTAATTTGTATATTTCGAAACAATTTGTTTACCTTTCCTGTGATGTTTTTGTATTGTATTTTTGTTATTTTCTGACCTACCCGATTGGACGTCTGTGAAAACAGATCGTTATAGCTCATCTGATTCATCCAGTATAAATAAATATTCAAATTCTATTGACCTCTGCGAGAATCTATGGATTTCTGTGTGAGTTTTTGGGCCTTTGAGTGTATGGATCTCTGTGTGAGGCTATGGATCTCTGTGCATGTTTATCGGTCTCTGTGAGTATGGGGTCGCTGTGTGAGTCTGAGTGTCTGTAGGAATGTATGGGTCTCTGTTGGGGTCTATGGGTTTCTGGGTATGGTTGTTTGTGCGAGTCTTACATGCACAAATTTAACTTAAAATGGCCATTGAGGGTTGCGGAATCCAAGTTGAATATTAAGTTCCTCGCAGTACAAGCCAGCTCTCTAGTCGTGTCATCAAACAGCCCCTTTAATTCTTTATAATAATAAAATAGACTTAGTCCAGGAAATCCACACTGAGTCACAGTTGGGTCCTGAATTGTTTTTTTACATTTTCGACGAATGAATGATGAGTTCTTACACAAGTGGGGGAAACCGGAGCACCTGGAGAAAACCCACACATACGAGGGGCAGCACTTTAAACCGTACAGGCAAAGATGGCGATTATCCCACTTTCTGTACTGCCTTCTCCTGGCCAGCCAGCCAGGAGAAGGCACCTCGATGCCCACGGGAAGGGGGTTTCACAACATTCACTGTGTGATCCACTCACCCTTGCTGCCTTCCACTGCTGGATTACAGGCTTGCAACACCATCGCCTGGCGAATAATAGTAATAATAGTAATAATTAAAAGTTTTATAGCGCGCACAAGAACGACTCGGAGGCATGAGGAACCACAGCCGTGCAGGAAGGAAGCCACGTGGTGAGCCAGTACCAACAATTGTCCAAGCTCTGCGGTCCTCTATGGAGGCATTATGCGCTAATTAATGACGAGTGTTTATACCAGTGGGGGAAACCGGAGTACCCGGAGAAAACCCATGCGTGCGAGGGTGAAACACTCTATCCCTGTACAGGTGAAGATGGCGATTAGTCTACTTGCTCTACTGCCTTCTCCTGGCGAGTCAGGTTATGGCACCTCGACACCCACGGGAAGGTGATTTGCCAACATCATTGTGCGGTGATTCACCAACCCTCGCTACCTTCCACAGTGCTGGATTAGAGACGTGCGCTACCAACACGAGGCGAATGATAACAATAATAATAACTTTCTACTTCTAACTTGATAACAATAGGCGAAAAATAACAACAGGCAAATGATAACGACAGGTGAATGAGAACAGTCATTATTATTTCCACTTAGAACTTGATAACAATAATTATTTCTACTTTTAACGAAATAACAATTATTTCTACTTATAACGTGATTACAACAATAATAACTATTTTTACTTTCAACTTAATAACAGGCGAATGATAACAGGCAAATGATAAAAACAGGCACCACATTTACGCTTCTATATAAGGAACGAAACAGGTGAATGTCTCCACAAATCTGGCTGTTGCCTGATGAAGCTAGTTGTAATTACTGGCGAAACGTCGTACTCAGATTGTAAATGTTGTGGCTTGACTCTCCAACACACCGTGTGCTGTACTAGTTACAAATTGGCATGTTCTGCGTACGTGACAACCCTTACTAGTTGGCTGTGTCGGGTGGTGGTGGGTTTTAACGACACATTTATATATTTACGCGATCTAACCCAAAAAAGAAACCTCTATTATGGATGATATTGGTCGCGAAAGTCTACGTGTTCAACAAACCCGAAGGAATCAGAGGAAAATCGACGTGACCACGGGAGAAGATGCAAATTCCAAATATACAGACATCAGGGTTGGGGTCAAACCTACGAATTCCAATATACCAGTTTAACACGTCGTCTTTCGCGAGGGAGTTTGCATCTCGCCACTGTGGCGCCTCACTATCTGACTCACCCAACCACTAAACTACGAAAGCCACCCACACACTCACTCATCCACTCACCGTGCCACCCACTCAACCGCTAACTCACTTGCTCATGCACACACACAGCCACTCAAGAACATACCTGTGCACCCACCTACACACCCACTCATTAACTCAACGACCCACCTACCAACCCACTCACTCACTCACTCTAGACTCCACTCACCCACCCACTCACCTATTCACTCCCCCACTCACACACCCACCCATCCACCCACCCACTCTCTAACTCACACACTCACCCACCAACCCAACCACCCACTCAATCAATCACCCATCAACCACTCACCCACCCAATAAACGAAAACTGAACTATTTCTCATTGTACCAGCTAAGGCCCACAGAGCTATATAGATCTTTTTCAAAAGCGACCTTGTTACAAATTACAGGTAAACAAAGTGACTTACCACTTACACATGCATTGCAGCCAAATCCTCTGAATGCAAGTTTATTCTCAATGCAGAGGGAAAACTCAGTGCACCTGGAAAAAAATCCACACGACCACGAGGAGAACAAGCACAATCAAATATACTTGCGACAGGGTTGGGATCGAATCGACAACCTCCTGTATACACTAGGTGAGGAAGTTACCATCTCACCCCCGTGGCACCCCATTCTCTGACTCACTCACTCAAACACCCACCCATTCACCTATTCACGCACACCACTTACTCAAATACCCACCCTCTCACTCAATAACCCATCCACTCACTCATGAACCCACTGAAGCACTCACCCATACAAAAACCCACTCACCCACTCACTCACCGACTCACTCACCCATGAAATCGCACACCCATCTTCTCAACCACTCAGCCAGCCACCCACTCAATCTCGTACCCACTAACCCTCTCACTTCCTCACCAACCTACCAACCCACCAGCGACGAGGCAGAGCCTCACCTGTCATACTCCAATGACAATAGTTGTTATGAAAAGTAAAAAAAAGAGAATAATAAAATAAAAATTAAGATTTTTCCACTGATCTGTGTTATAAATGTCATTTCTGTACGATTCCAATAATTTTTATAGTCAAAATCGCCAAATTTGCGGAGCTCCGCTGCAAATACAGGAAGAGACGAGAGTTGAGGCAGCGACGAGCTCAGCCTCCCCTGATTACGCAACCCCTCAGTAACTGGATGGAGCGCGGGCAATACGCGCGTGCCTGTTACTATCTCAGTATGTATTTAGGTTCTAGATTTGAAGGTTTCGTGACTGCAAGGATTCATACTCTTAGTTCTTTCGGTAAAGTCACGTGGGTAAAATTAATAAAATAAAACAATCAGACGCCATCCAGACATCCACCCTGCGTCCTTCCCTGTGGAAGAGGTATGTGGATGACACTTTCGTCATTTGGCCACATGGCCTCCCAGCATTGAACCACTTCTTGGACCACATCAATTCCAGACATCCATCGATCAGATTCACCATGGAAGTGGAGAAAGATGGCAAACTACCTCCTTCTTCTTCCTAGCGTTGACCATTCTTAGATATTCTGTTTGAGAGGAGACCTGACGAATCCTTGGGACATTCTGTTTACAGGAAAGCCACCCACACAGATTCCTACTTGAAACCGGATTCTCACCACCACCCATCTCAAAAGAATTCTCTCATCAAAACGCTATACCACAGAGCTCATGGCATTTCTGACCAACACCACCTGGCCAGTGAATTGAGACATGTACATCGGGCCCTCAGGATGAACGGATACTCTGACCGCACCATCCGCCAAGCTGTTTCTCCCACCATACAGAAACAGCCACATGAAACTCCGATCAAAACTGTCACGTTACCATACATAGCAGGCATGACCAAAAAGATCTCCAAAATTCTAAAAAACATAAGATCCAAGTCCGATTCAGTACAGTACATAAAATCCGTGATCTAATTCCATCTGTGAAGGATGTCATCCCTGACTTGCAATACCCTGGAGTCTATAAACTGAGTTGCAGCTGTGGTGACTGTTACATTGGGGAAACGAAACGTCATGTCTCTGATCGTGTCCGCGAGCACAAGTCAGATTTGAAACACGGCAAAATTGAGTCGTCCGCCGTTGCCGATCATTGCTACAACTCGGTGGGCTCTCATGACATTGTTTTCTCCGAGACTAAGGTGCTCTGCAAGCCTTCTGGCTACCATCAAAGGTTTGTACACGAAGCCATTCAGATATACAAACACAGACATAATTTCAACCGTGATGATGGGTACAAACTTAGTAATCATTGGAAAGATGTTATCAACCATGCAAAAAAGATTTAATTACACATTTTTGGACCATCTTATCTGACAGGCACTATTTTACTTCACCGAGTGTTAACATCCCTAACGTTTAACAGTACTCTTTATTGTCAGCCAACACTGGTATAAACATGGGCATTTCCGCTCCTTTTCTATTATGTACATCCACAGTTACTTGCGCAACACGTCCCTGACCACGAGTCCATTCATCCCACAGTGACTTGCGCACAAACAGCAAAACCAAGAGCGGCTTCATCGTATCTAATTCATTTACCCACCCAGCAGTATAACAAAAGCAGAAATTGGCCATTTCACAACTCTTCCTCCCCCGCTGCCCTTCCTGGCTCCTCCCCCCTTAACCACTATATAAGGTACAGATAGTTTGTTGTGACGGTTTCACCTGAAGACGGAAGCTTGTGTTGCCTCCGAAACGTCGTGATTTTTATTGTTTTATTTTTATTAATTTTACCCACGTGACTTTACCGAAAGAACTAAGAGTATAAAGATATTTAGGCTCGCTGGTCTCGTCATGAAACTGCAATGAAAAAGCACCAGGGGAGGCAGCCATCACATTTGCCTCACTGAGGGGGATGCGTCTAACACGCCCCCCTCCGTGAGGCCACGTCCCCCTCAGTGTGTGAATCTGGCTCTGACACAAGCCAGTGCCTCCCCAGCCATTGACCTCACCACACGTCACTGCAACCCACCCACCTATCTACTCACTCAACCACCCACCCAGTCGATCATCCACCCACTAACACTCACCCACCCAACAACTCACTAACCTACCCAGCACTCACTCACCGAGCCAGTCAATCTCTAACCCACCAACTCACTTTTAAACTGACTCTCAACTACAACTCACCCAGTCACTAACCCACTCACTCAATTTATAACCCACCCACTACCCACGTAACCTCCTACCCACACACTCACTCATCCACAAACCCACTCACCACCTCACTCATCCATCCACTCACATACTCACCCAGCCACTCACCTACTCACCCAGTCACATACACATCCACTCACCATGCCACCCACTCAATTTCTAACCCACCCACTCGCCCAACCACTCCCTCAGCAACTCACCCACTAACCACGTAATTATTCACCCACCCACCCATCACTCAACCACCCAATAATTCAACCACCAAAACATTCCACCACCCACTAACTCAACCACCCACTACCACCCACTAACTCAACCACCGAGCCACTCACACTCACCCACTCACCCACCCACCCACGCACTCACCTGCCCACTCACCAACACACTAAACTAAATCTAAATTGTGGTTATTTTACCAGGTAAGGCCGACAAAGCTAAACATATTTTTCAGAAATGACCTGGTTAAAAATTATAGGTCAACGAAGTGGCTTATGACATGTATTGCATCCAAATCCTATAAATGCTTGTTGATTTTAAATGTGGAGGGAAATATACAGGTGTCAGGGTCGGGATCAAACCCACAACCTTCTGCATACCAGGCGAGGTAGTTAACATCTCGCCACCAGTGGCTGCCCCACTGTCTGACTCTCCCACCCACTAACCCACACACTCACCCACTCATTCAATCACCCACTCACTCACTCAACTACTGAGCCTTTCATACACTGACCCACTCACTAAGCCACCCACTCAATCTCTAACTCACACTCATGCACCCAGCCACTCACTCACTCAGCGACTCACCTACGACGCATCACCCCAACCACTCACTCATCCACCCACGCACCCACTAACGCACGACCCACTCATCCACACAATGAACGAATATTTAATTGTTTTTCATTTTACTGGGTAAGGCCCTGAGCTATAGATCTTTGTTGGAAGCCACCTCAGCACAAATGACAGTTCAATTAAGTGGCTTTTCACGTAGAATGTTATTGCAACCAAATTATATAAATGCATGTTCAAATGTGGAGGGACAACCTGAAGAAAATTCCACACGACCACGGGGAGAACATAGAAACTCTAAATATCCAAGCGGAAGGGCTGGGATAAAATCCACAACCTCCTGTATACTAAACCATGCACCTATCCACTCACCTATTCATCCACCCACTCACACACCCATTAAGCAACCCACCCACTTACCCTGCCACCCACTCAATCTCTAACCGACTCACTCACCCAGCCACGCAATCTCGAACCCACCAATTCACTAATCCTCTCACCAACTCACCAACCCACCTCTCACCCACTCCCACACCCACCCACTCACTCACCTCAACCATTCACAAACCCACCCACTCACTCATTCACCCAACCACCCACCCACCACCCACTCAATCTCTAAACCCATTCACCCACCCACCCACTCAGCCACCCACTAACTCTCCCAATCAATCTCTAACCCACTCACCTACCCACCCACCCACTCACCCAGCCACTCACCCAGCCACTCGTCTATTCACTCCCAAACAACACACCCACTCACGTCACCCATGGCTTACCCTATCACCCACAATCTCTAACACACTCACAGACCCACCCAGTTAATCACCCACTCTATATGTAGTCCTTACCTCTTCTGGTAATGTGAGATATTCTTTTACCAGGTAAGGCCCACTGAGCTATAAAGATTATTTTCAGAAGCATCCTCGCCACAAATGATGGTTCAACAAAGTCGCTGTATACATTTATTGCACCCAATTCCTCTTATTACATGTTTTTAAATGTGGAGTGAAATATACAGGCGTCAGGGTCGGGATCGAACCCACAACATTCTGTATAGTAGGCGAGGTAGTTAACATCTTGCCACCGTGGCGCTCAATTCTTTGACTCACCCACTCAACTACTAAAGCCACCCACTAACCGACTCACAAACCCACTCACCCTGCCACGCACTCAATTTATAACCCACTCACTAAGCCACTCATCCACGCACCCACCTGCACATGCACTCACTAACTCACTCACCCAACCACCCACCCATTAACTCACCCACCCACTCCCTGACCAACTCACGCACCAACCCACCCACTCACACTGTGACCTACTCCATATCTAACCCAACAACTCACTCACCCAGCCCCTCACCTAAAAACCTAACCACCCACCAACTCACTCACCCACCTACGCACTCAAATACCAACTCACCCAACTGTAAACAAAATTTGTTTTACAAGGTAAGGCCCACAGAGCTATACAGATCTTATTCAGAAGCAACGTGGCCACAAAAAACCCAGAGGTCTCGGAGAAAAACCCATGAACCACGAGGAGAACATGCAAACTCCAAATATACAGGCATCAAGATCGAGACCGAACCCACAACCTCCTGTACAAAAGGTAAGGTAGTTAACATCTCGCCTCCATGGGGCTCCACTCTCTGACTCGCAGCCACCCACTCACCTACCCATTCAGCCACATACCCATTCAGCCACATAACCACTCAAAGACCCACATCAGCATAAAAATGGTCTTGTATTCACTCAGTAAATGAAGTTTAATATAAAATTGTACACTCACAGGATCGAAATAAAGATGACATTGCACATCGGAGTAAACCGAGTCGCGGCTATGATGAAATTTTGCATTAGCATAACATTGATTTATTAGCATACAAAATTACTTTTTGCAGAGCGATTTAATACAAAAGTCTGATAGACTACAAAATAAAAGTACATAGAAAACCAGGCATCAATATCGTTGCTTTGTATGATCTGTGAAACGCAGAAAATTTCAGATAAAATCGGACATTTTGAGCTTGCTGCTGTATCGACTGAGTGGAATCAATACAATTAGTATCGATTCACAATCAACAAAGACCATATATGGGAAAATCTCTGATCGGTGATTTTGATTGCATCGTATTGCAGCGCCCCTTTGATGATGTTATAAAGCACTTGCCCCAACAGTCTGTTAAAGGCTATACGGGGATCTTTGTGTGCGAGTAGCTCACAGATCCTTGAGAGATCTGAACACTGTCCTATCATCAGCGAGCTCCTCCGGCAGGCGAGGCTGCGTTGGCAGTTGTCTGTGCATTCAGAGGTGTTAACTATCCCACGCAGAGAAGTCTGTTTACAGGACATAAGAGGTTCTTCACGTACCGTGCCCCGTGTCACCTGAATGTTAAATGGGGCTCCGGTAATTCAGTGTCCACCGCCGAATCATCTTTCACCATCACCACGCGTCTATTAAGGCCAATGTGACGAGGCCATAGATAGACAACGCGTTAAAACGGGGTGGGGAGGGGGGAGCAAGAAAAACGTCGTACTACGTGACATCACAACACCCTGCACGCAGCGATAGTGCCTGATTAGGGTGCGCATCATTTACGAATATGTGGTTTAAGTGGTTGAGAGTAGATTTTGGTGTAAATTGATCACGATGCTTTGCGTAGCCTGCATTTACAATTGCATGCGTGGGTGCGTTAGCAGATGAGTGGGTGAGTGCGTGAGTAAGCCGGTAAGTGAGTATGTGGGTGGATGGAGGGAGCTGGGCGGGCACGGCATGGGCGGGAGTGGTGGTGGACTGATGCGGTACGGGAGGATGTGGAGCTGAGTGGGCTTTGCCGACGACTGGTACCAGCGGTGTCGAGATCGGCCTCTGCAGGGAGGCTCGTGAAGGATGCTTCTACTTGGCAGTTGGCGACACTCGCCCTCCAACAACAACGGAGGAGTGACGCTCACAACAACGAGCGGAACACCGCATGATAAATATGCAGCAATTTGGCACAGTACAGGGTACAGGTGGTGCTGCCAGTCATCTCAGTCAGCGAGCCTTCGACACTTCACGTGGCTTCAAAGTGCACCTGGCCTGGCACAGTCGCTGTGGTGACGTCACTGTTACTTATTGGCGAATGGTGACGGTTGATAATGCAGCGGTGGTTGTGAGAGATGCCATTTTGGGGGGGGGGCGCCAACCCTGACCAGCTGTGAACCACCTCACGTCGCCCGCAGCCACCAGTGGCCACGGGGAGTTCTGGATGGGTGCGAGGGGCTGGTAGCGAGGGGGGGAGGGGACATGGAAGGTGAGAATTATTTTATTATGCTTTATTTTTATTATTTTATTAATACCCTTCTACGTGACTTTACCGAAAGAACCAAGAAGATGAATCCCTGCAGTCACGAAAGCTTTAAATCGAGATGTAGAGGTGTTACGTACCGGTGTGTAGCAAGCCATTACGTTGCGGTGTCTACATCACGGTCCGTGCGTGGGGGGTCTACATCAACGTCCGCATACAGCCCCGCCCCTCGGGGGGCAGTTGGCTATATAAGGCGGTGCGTGTGAGAGCTCGAGGCAGTCGTTGGAGCAGAAGAGCCGTTGAAGACTGAAAACCAGCTCGCAAGCCCTGGGACTACACTGAGTCGGTCTCCTGCAGGAGTGGAACCGAGCTGTGGGTGAGTGGTGGCTGTGTGAGTCTCTGTATGTGAGTCTCTCCGTGTGAGTCTGTGTGTGTGAGTCTGTCTGTGTGGAACGGTCATGGTGGGGGTATTGAGGGGGGGCATGGGGGGTCTCGGGTGGGGGGCAGAACAGGCATGGGGGGAGGAGCTCAGGTGGGGGGGAGGAGCTCAGGTGGGGGGGGAGTCTCTCCGTGTGAGTCTGTGTGTGTGAGTCTGTCTGTGTGGAACGGTCATGGTGGGGGTATTGAGGGGGGGCATGGGGGGTCTCGGGTGGGGGGCAGAACAGGCATGGGGGGAGGAGCTCAGGTGGGGGGGAGGAGCTCAGGTGGGGGGGAGGAGCTCAGGTGGGGGGGGAGGAGCTAATGGCTGTGACATCACGGGGGGGGGCGTGGTTAACTTGTACCGCCCCCGCGTCTCGCGCCACGTGCTTCCCACTGGCAGTTTGCCCGTTAGAGAGGCGCCGACAGACCCCAGAGCAGGTGAGGCGTTGAACCGAGCTGTGGGCGAGTGGTGGTGGTGGTGTTAGTCTCTCTATGTGAGTCTGTGTATGTGAGTCTCTCTGTGTGAGTCTCTCTGTGTGAGTCTGTGTGTGTGTGAGCCTATCTGTGTGAGTCTGTGTGTGTGAGACTATCTGTGTGAGTCTGTGTGTGTGGAACGGTCGTGTAGCTGACAGCGCGCCGCGCTATTAACTGCGAGACCCCGAGGTGGATTCTCTCTCAAGGCCAACAGCAGTGACGATTATCTGAACCGGTGCAGGGCCTCCCCTAGGTCGACTCAACCTCGAATGAGTACCTGGTGCGGTGTGTAAAGATCGCCACTAGGGAGACAAAGGCGGCCGGGCGTGGTGCTGGCAATCCAACCCCCTCGTGTGTCGTGCCAGCCTTCATACGTACTGCTGGCTAACAGCACTTTCCCCTACAGACTGTTAAGTCTCTATGGGGATCTTTGTTTTTATTTCGATTTAAAGCTTTCGTGACTGCAGGGATTCATCTTCTTGGTTCTTTCGGTAAAGTCACGTAGAATGGAAATAATAAAATAATAAAAATAAAACGTAAGAAGATAATTCTCACGACGTTTCGGCCACAATGCAAGCAGCCGTCCTCAGGTGAAGACCAGGTCTGTCGGGGAGACAGCGTCTGAATGAAACACCACCACGCTTGGAGCGTATATTTAAGCTGGGTTGGAAGGGGGGAAGGGCGCCTTGACAAAATAATTTGCATATCAAGAGGAATTTAGCATATTTATGGGAAATGCAGGTATGTGATTAGTACCATTTGTGAAATGCGTAGGAGGTGGGCGGGGGGTTTCAAAGTAATATTATGCCCGTGCATTATGCAGGATTAGCGAATAATTACGACTTTGTTAACGTCTAGCTTTTCAGTGTGTGGGTCCGGTCTCTTATTTGAAAGGCGGTTGAATTTGGAAATCAAGTTGTCCTTACATTTGGTCGACATAGCGGCAGCTGAAGAGGCAGTCATATTGTCTACATGTTCCCAATCCGATGTGGAAATTGTTGCAGTCAAAGATAAGTGTGATTTGTAGAGTGTCTTGTCTAACTGATCTAGTTCGGTGCGCGTAAGTCTGATTTTCTCTGAGATAAGAGCTTAGCTAGTTCTAGACAGAATTCGTTTAGCATTAGAAGAAGTTACAGCAGCAGAGGTTAGTGTAAATGCGATTGGTATTACCTTAGAGTCGCGGCATCTCTTTAGAAAGGTGAGAGACTCGATTAGCTGAGCCTTATTTGTCTTTGGTGTCCCATACTGGCAGGGGGAGGAGTGGTGGTGTTAATGTTGGTGGTATTAGTGGGGGTGGTGCTTGTGATGGTGGTGGTGTTAGTTTTAGTGATGGTGGTGTTAGTGATTGTGGTTGTTATTAGTGGTGATAGTGGTGGTGTTACTGGTGTTAGTGATAGTGATGGTGGTGTTGGTGGTATTAGTGGTGGTGGTGTTAGTGAGGTGGCAGGATGCCCTGGTGGTCCCCATCTTTAAGAAGGGAGACCGCACAGACTGTAACAACTACAGGGGCATCTCACTCCTCGGTGTGCCGGGAAAGGTCCTGACAAGGATTATTCAACACCGCCTTGCCAGGCATGCTGAGGAAAGGCAGTTGTTGCTTTTTGTGTTTTTCGTATTGTGGGTGACTGGTGAGGATGTGAGTCTGTGCTGATGATGAGAGTCCGCATTGTGAAGTGACGTGTGTTCAGACGTGGGCGTGTCACGCCCCTTCGACTCTGTGACCCTCGCCTCTGTCTCCCGCTCTCCACGCAGAGACCCGGACCGCGCGAGAGACACCGTGAGCTCTGAGCACCCTCGTCTGCAAGTTGCTACCATGGAGGTACATGTGGCTCCTCGACTTGTGTGGTGAAGTATGGGTGGACGTGTGTTCTCCCCTCTGCGTGTGCCTACCTGTGACGTGTATACCTGGATGTGCTTCTCCTTGCCCGCCTGAGTGTGTGTGCGTCTATCAGTGTCTCTCCGAGATCCTGTTGGTGTACATGCCCGTCTACGTGTGAGCATCTACAGCACTGTTATCTATCCACTGATGGATGAACGCCTTGCTCCCTGAGACCCTGCTACCCCTCACATCCTGTGATGGAATAATCCGCCAAGCGCCGGTTTCGTCGCACCATCTCTCTGGCGGCTCTCCTCTCTGATGTGTTCCGTTCCTTGGTTGTCGCTGTTATTATTCTTGACTGTCAGCCATTGTTGTCTATCCTGGCCATGGCTCGTCCTGCCCGAGTCCCACTCACTCCTCAAGCTCTAGTGGTGGACCTTTTTGTGTGTGTGTGTAGATCAGCCGAGCTGGAGAGGCTCGGAGTAACGGCGAGTCTTGCACCACGTGGAGTGCGCTGTCCTCAGCGCGCACCGCCTCCATCCGCAGCAAGTCGCCACAAGGTAAGAACAGAAATGAGTGACGTCAAGATGGCCACACTGAATGGTGGGACATCACGACGGTCATGTTTCAAGGGGGACGTAACAGTGACCATGATGCATGGGGGACTTCATGGTGGCCATGTTGCATGGGTGATGTACCGTTCGACTTTTGCCATTCTCTGGTCTCACACCGGCGAGACAAGGTCATAAAAAAAGGCTGTCTCTGGTGCAGGCCAGTCAAGTTCAAAGACAATGCATATATTATCGGAGCATGTTTGTTTGCATATTTTTCCACAAGTACGTGTGGTAAATGCAAACGTGATGCCTTGCAAAAGGTATCTATTTGGTGTTTGAACATATTAACACCTGTTTTTGTGCCAGGAAGGGTAAAAGCTATTCTTTTTTCATAAAATCCTTGGCATATCTGTGTTATATTTATCTAATTCATTAACCCCGTTGTCAAATCCAAGCAACCTAAGACGTCATCAAAGCTGCATATAGCTGGACATCGAACGAAGATGGTCACTGCATCGCACGTTTTCAGATGTGCTTCGGCAGTCATCTGGAATGCTCTTCCGACATTAGGAAGCCACTGGAGCGATGCTCTTTTAAATCTATAATTTTTGCGAACTTTTTAGTTTATTGTCCTTCCCCCTCACTTCTGATTAGCAGGGTTGCCGAAGCATGGTGCAAAATAAGTTCAACATACAGACATAACTGGAATTGGCCAAAACATCCAAGTCCCCTGCAAACTCCTCAAATTGGGATCACACAGCAGACGTAATGGCAGCAGCGTCACCCCCATTCTCTGTAAATCATCTGCAGGAACCTCCTGAAAAGGAATCTAAACAAATGATCACCGACAGCTGTTGTTGTCATTCTCTTGCCTGCAGCAATCCTGGCTCTCTTTGGCCCTCAAATGACTCACCGGGAGAAGCTGGAGCTTGCCGCCATACAGGAAGTATGGTACTTTGCGCTCCGCAACAGATCCCGGGGACCAAACAACGATGGATACGACGACCACGAACATCATTACATTCCGGTGAGACTCGCCACAAAGCCCCCGCCGTGGGGCGGTCACAGGCGCGGCGGTCGCGAGGTTCGTGGCTTCTTGTCATTGCACCTGAAGTACCAACCAACCAGAGACAGCACACATGCACTCTCCCACACACTTCACAATCAAGTTTATTTCCCAAGTTAAGCCCATTGAGCTAATGAGCTTTTTTAAGGGTGTCACAGCCAGCAGACATCAGAGCATTCCACAATTACAGATTTAAGAAAACCAAACACTTAATAAAACAATTATTTCGTAAAATAATGCTCACACTTCTTACATGTTGTGATTTTCAAAATATAGTCAGTCTAAATGATTGTAATTTGGTGCAGGTCCAGCATGAGCACCTCCACTACCGCTATGAGGTGCTGAAGAAGATTGGGGAAGGAGGTCAAGGCCAGGTGATCCGGTGCCTTGACCACATGAGGAACACCCTGGTGGCCGTGAAGATCTTGGTATCACCATTGAGGTAAGAATTCAGAGCGGTTTTGTCACAAGGACGACGTTGTTGTTCAGTCCTTTGCTGTGGGCGGCCGTGTGATGAGGTGGTGACAACTCGTGTCTCACAGAGGGTCCCCGGTTCGACTCCTGACTCGGGTGCCCTCCTGTGTGGAGTTTGTATGTTCTCCCCCTGTTCTGGATCAGTTCACTCTTACATTACATTAATTCTTCATTTCACCTGGTTGATGCATTCCTGAAAAGTGCCGCGTTAAGGGAAAGCACATTAAGCAAACATAATATCCCCATATATAATGTAACGATAAAGTTTTGCAAGATATAATACACGCACACAGTGATATGAAGAGACCAATAATGGAGGGTATGCTGTCACGTCACGTTATCATTCCGCATTCCGCCTACTGTATCATACCGCTCAGCCGTGCAGTTTCATAGCGGGCACATTCCACGTTATAATGGGCGCTTTCCTGCATTAGAACAGATGCATTCCGGATTATAATGGGTGCGGTCCGTGTTATAACGGGAGCCTTCCACACTATAAAAGGCACGTTCCACGCAATAAAAGGCACGTTCCACGCTTTAATGAGGTTGTCCCATGTCATAACGGGCGTGTTCATGGGACCTCCTTTGCCAGTACCAAAAATATATTGGCAAAGGAGGTCCCATGATGTCGCTGCTCAACCCGAGCTCTCATTCCTCCGATAGTGTTTGTCTTTGTGCTGTACGCCTTTTGGCGTCCTCTGGTTTAACACCGTTTTGAGACTAGACTCAACAGAAAGCTGTCTGGTGTGGACCAATCAGTTTAAAAGACAATGCATATATTATCAGAGTATGTTTTTTGTTTGCATACTGACCACAAGTATTGTGGTTAATTCAGACATGATTTCTTGTAAAAGGTTTCAGTTTTTTGTTACATCTTAACACCTGTTTTGTTGCCAGGAAAAAGGGGAAAATCTATTCTCATATTTTGGTATTGGCAAAGGAGGTCCCATGATGTTCCACGTTATAATGCCTTGCTTTGTGAGAGCCACATTCAGTCACGAATCAGCTATGGCTCAGTCTCTAAAACTCAGGCTCAGCTCCAGCTCAGCCGTGGTTTGGCTCAGGCTTGAGCCACTCAGCTGCTGATAAAGATACACGAGTGGCTCAGCCGTGGCTTGGCTCAGCTCCTGGAAATCCTGAGTGTGGCTGGGGCCATGCTCGGAGTCGGCTCAATTCACACATTAGGGAATCACTACGTTAAGTCAGCACCCCAAACCCCCTCTATCCCTTGCTTATTTTATCCTCTTCCCTATCCTTTCTGGAACCTTCCATGAGCGCGCTACTGGAACTTACAATGACATTACACTTGGGGAAGGTATAATTATTTAATTCTGAATATAATTTGTTTCTGGTCATTTCTTAAGCAAGTCTAAGTCATGATTCATTTGTGGATTTTCTCTGCACAGCTCCAAGCGTGATAAATCTCAGAGAATGGAGATCAAGATGGCTCTGGAACTTCAGGGCGAGGGCAGTGATGAGGACTACAACGTCGTCAAAGTCCTGAACCATTTTGACTTCAGAGGACACCACTGCATTGTCCTGGAGCTGTTGAAGTACGTACCATGTGTTCCCACCGCCCCCCCCCCCCCCCCCCTTGGCGTGGTTAACTTCATTAGCTAAACAAAAACTATTTTATTTAGCAGGTAAAGCCCACAGCTCTATTAGTTATTTTTCACAAGCGGCCTGGCTACAAATGATAGCTCAAAAAAGTGGCTAATGTGGAAATGTATGGCAGCCAAACACTCTAAACACGTGTTTCTAAATGTGGAGAGAAAAACCAGAGGACCCGGAGAAGAATCCACGTGACCAGGGGGAGAACATGCAAACTCAGAATATACATGCGTCAGGGTCAGGATCAAAGCCCCGATCTCTTCCACACCAGGGGGGGTGATAACATCACACCACCGGGGCTAAATGTTACTTTTGGGATTCCCGTGCCAACCTCGCATTGCGATACTGTGGAGCTGGCATGTGCCCTAGGTGCACTAGAGGCCACTCCTCTTTTCTCAATCAGTGCCGCCCACTTTTATATAGCCACGCCTCCACTCGATCAGCAGGTTGGCTGCAGCGCAGTGGTGACGCTTGTGCCCCTCGGTGAAAATCCCTGAGTTTGATTCTCAACACGGACGCCTTTCTGCGTGGAGTTTGTATCTCCTAATAGATAACTCCACCACCCGGAAACAGAGCCAATGAAAGCAAGTGGTCAGATGTGCTAGCTGCTTCGGTTTATCAGCAAACCAATGACCTAAACCCACTATGACTCATATTAGTCGTGAATGTGCAAATAGAATATTAATATTGTCGTTATCATAATCCACGCAGTATTGCAGGGTATGACACTGACACTGTGTCGTTGTTGTAATTGTTGTTGCTTCTGCCTCTTTCACAGGGAGAGCCTCCATGATGTGATTAAGGAAGCGGGGCTCCGGCAATTGCACATGGGGATGGTGAAAACTTACACCAGGGGCATCCTCAAGTTCCTTTGCCACACCAAGGCCAGGAGCATCATCCATGCGGACATCAAGCCAGTGAGTGGACACAGCATTCAGCGCGACTTTGTTCCGGAGTTGTGTCATTATTGGGGACTCGGACCATAGAGAAAACCGCCCACGTTGGTCACAGGGTCGATGTGTTAGCTCTGTCCGTCTATCTGGAAGGAGACAGGGTCACGTTACCTCTGGTAATGATCCGGTATGAATTAAACTGTCGTGTAGAGTCGTGTCGCTATTGGGGGACTCGCCACAGAGAAAACCAGCAATGTAGATCACAGCGTTGCCACAAACTTTGGGAAACACAAACCGGAGCTGAAAAGAATGATTTTCAAAACGTGCCAAACACGCGTTTGAACTGACAGGTGCCCATTGTCGGCTTCCATGCTGTGAATGGAAAACTTCCCAAATCGTCACTAAATCCGTGCGCCCTCGAGTGTGGTTTTTGGTTCATAACTCGTTAACGGGCAGCTGTGAGCAACTAGGATAAGTTGTCTATAGAGCCGCACCCTCTTACTTAGATGGTGCTTCAGAGAGCTTTACATGTGATGAGCCTCGACGAACATGGCTCGTCTTGACGCATTTGAAAGGGGCACCCCCAGTGGCAGCTGTCAGAAAACAGGGAATGTTGCACTTGACTAAAGGTTGACGACGGCGCTACGCCTCACCTAGTTCCCCTGTTTAGTATGTACTGTGGTACGTGATTGATCCACTGCTGGATGAATGCTATTGGCGTAACCTTCGAGTGTGAATTCCTTCTGCCTCTCTTGCTTTAGGAAAATGTTCTAATCAAGGACACCGTGACCGGCACCATCAGGGTCACGGACTTTGGCACCAGCTTTTTTGTGAAACGTCAACGTGAGTAACCTCACCTGGGTGTGAGTTTCTGCGTGTGGGTGTGTCTGTGTACCAGTGTGTGTGCAAGTCTCTTAGTGTCTGTACATGTGACAGTGTGTGATAACGATGCTGTTCATGACATAGTGAGTACACACATACATATTTGTTGTTGTGATTGTTGTGCAGCTCTGCATGTTGGTGGGACCCTGCCATTCCAATCTCCGAAGGTATTGCTGGGCTACAGATTGACCTGTGCAGTGGACATGTGGGCACTGGGCTGCACGGTGGCGGAGTTGGTGACCGGCAGGGAATTATTCCAGTCGGACAGCCGCGACGACCACCTCCCGTGCTGCATGGAGGTATTTCCAACTGGGCGTTCACCCAGTTGTAGGCTCTGGGGGGGGGGAGGTAGGAGAGGGGGGGGGGCGATTGGGTACTTAGTGACCTGGCGAATGGCAGCCATCGTATGTTGTATGTGTGTACACGTGTGTCTTGTACGTGTGGGGGAAGCAGTGGTGCAGCGGTTCACGTGCTCAGCTACAAACCCGGTAATGCGAGTTTGATTCCAAATCACGGCCAACATCAGTGAGGATTATCTGAACCGGTACTGGGCATCCCCGAGTTCGACTCAGCCTCAAATGAGTACCTGGTGCGGTGTGTACCTGTGCCACAGTCCTGGCCCTCAACAGGTGCCGCTACTGTTGCTGCTGTTTCTACTCACTACTATAAGCACTTGCCCCTAGTCTGCTGCAGCTACATGGGTGACCTTTGCCTTTATCTCAACCATGTGCAGATCCTCGGGTTGCCTCCAAGATGTATGATGGATGCAGCTCCTGACGGAATACACTACTTTGGTGAGTTGACGGGTGGGGCGAGTAACCGACCGGATTCAGTGTTAGGGTGTGGCCTGGAGCTGTTGGGGTGGCCATTGGGGGGGGCCTCTTTGTATTTTCAATTCCTTGGGTGAGTGGGTGGGTGGGTAAATTGGTGTGTGGGAGAGTGGGTGGGTAAGTGGGCAAAGTGGTGGTTGGTGACTGTGTCTCTCCTGCTGTGCATGTCTCCTGCAGATCGTGTGGGCATGATGTTCTGCCCAGTCAAGAGAAGGGTGCCAGGGAGCTTATCACTTCACGGGGCACTCAATAGCCAAGACCTGGAGTTTGTTCAATTCGTCAGCTCCTGCCTGCGGTAAGAATCATCCGCCTCCCCCCTCCCCCCTCCCCATGAGGATTTCCCCCACCAAGGTGATCAACGATCGCTCTCATCCGATCACCAGGAAAATTTGGAGCTGAGTGAATCTGCCGATGACCAGTACCACCGGTGTTAAGATCGCCCTCTTTGGAGGTTCATTAAAGATTCTACTCGGCAGTGCGAGGCTCAGGGCATTTTTAGAGTACTGCGTATTGAAGGATTGCCGCTGCTACCACGACCACCGCTGCTGCCGTGCGTTCCTGGACCTCGTGGGAGAAGGGAAGGAACGTCAATGCTCTCACCACGCCTCTCTCACCATGTGCACCGCGTGTGACCCCCGTGTGTCTCTCAACAGATGGGATCCGGATTGTCGCATGACGCAAGCGCAGGCGCTGGGTCACAGCTGGCTCCGGACCGCGGCCACCAGCACCACCAGCAACGCCACCACCACTGCTACTCCTGGCAGTGTACAGTGTTTTGGAGCTGCTGAGCGACGGTAAGCCACAATCTGCTTGTCAAATGTTCAAGACAGTCCATAGGGAGGTGTGGAGCCCGGGGCAAGTCACAATTAAACCGGAAGTATTACTAATAATACAGGTTTGTTTCGGTTAGATCGCGTAGATATACGTGTGTTGTTAAACCCACCATCACCCAACACAGCCAATTAGTAAGGTGTATCATGTAAACAAAATGTGACAATTAGTTACTAGATCAGCACACCAGTGTGTTGGAAAGTAAACCCACCACTTTTACAATTCGAGTACGACATTTTGCCAGGAATTGCAACCAGCCTCATAAGGTGACGGCCAGAATTATGGAGAAATACTCCCGTTTCGCTCTTAAAAAGTGATAAATGTGATGTCATCATTTGTGAGCCAATCTGGTACGAAAGCCTACGTGTTAAAAAGACATTACGTCTGACACCGTGACATCGAAGCACAGGGCCGCCAGAAGCACGCTGCCCGGGGCGGTTTCCCCAGTACACCGTACCCGGCTCTATATTGATTACTACTACCCTTATTTAGCCAGCATGAGCCTCACTCAGTCTCAAGACTCTTTTTCATTAGAGTCCTGCCAAGTTGTTTGCAGTACAGAACAAATTTGCTTTTGCTACTGCTGCTATGCGATTCCTATTGAGTGATTTGGGGGTTCAATTTCTAACACTGCCGAGGATGTCCATCCAACACTGGTTGTGTGGCGTGTGTGTCAGGGTTCGGTTACGTGGAGGAAAATGCCAAACCCCAAGGAATGAAAGTTACATTTTAATGTACAATTTTATTGAGGGACTGTGTGTTGTGGTGAGGTCTGGGGCTGTTTTTGTTGATGTTTTGCTGCCTTGCCCAAGTTTGTATTTAGTGTTGAAAAACTGGCAGGATTTTACGTACTTTGTGCTTATATGCTCAATTATTTTGTGACTTGCTTACATTTTTACACGTTGCACTCATTTTCTTTTGTTTGTTGTTGTAACTTGCTGACCCTGTGCCTCGACTGCATATCTGTGAAAGAAGAGCTTCATAGCGTATCGGATTCCTCTTCATCCAGTCTAAATAATTTATTCTGATTTTGGAAACCAATGCAGGATAAAACGGGGGGGGGGGGGTAGAACACACTCCACATTCCACACGGAGAAAGTGGCCCAAGTTTGGGCATCAAACCCAGGTCCCTCTGACTGAGTTCCAGCCCTGCTGCCTGCAAACGAACACATGTACAGTTCAAACCCCACGTGTACATTCGGTTATATACGGATGTATTTTTATAATTGGTTTCTGGGTGAGGACAAATAATGAAGCAGCCATATCTTTGCCATGTAGCCTTTCATCCAGTGTGATATCGCAAGACTAATGCCCATTTTGTAACCAGACCCACGATGGGCAAAGGTATGCTGCGTTACTGCAGCATCGTTATTAACCTGGTTAATCCATTTCCGCACGATGGTGGGGGGGGGGGGGAGTGCAATCTCTGTTGTAGCAAGAAGTTGGAACGGTGTCGTGCGCATCTCTTAACAGAGCGGAGCCGGCGCTGCCCCCATCCTCCGCGCTCGCCCAGGCCTCTAAATGGCTGACGGTTGTTGTGGAGGAAGAGGAGACTCCGGTGGAGGAGCTGGTGGTGCAGGAGGAGGAGACCCTGGTGGAGGAGCGGGTGGTGCAGGAGGAGGAGGAGACCCTGGTGGAGGAGCTGTTGGTGCAGGAGGAGGAGACCCTGGTGGAGGAGCTGGTGGTGCAGGAGGAGGAGGAGACCCTGGTGGAGGAGCTGGTCGTGCAGGAGGAGGAGACCCTGGTGGAGGAGCTGTTGGTGCAGGAGGAGGAGACCCTGGTGGAGGAGCTGGTGGTGCAGGAGGAGGAGACCCTGGTGGAGGAGGTGGTGGTGCAGGAGGAGGAGGAGACCCTGGTGGAGGAGCTGTTGGTGCAGGAGGAGGAGACCCTGGTGGAGGAGCTGGTGGTGCAGGAGGAGGAGACCCTGGTGGAGGAGCTGTTGGTGCAGGAGGAGGAGACCCTGGTGGAGGAGCTGGTGGTGCAGGAGGAGGAGACCCTGGTGGAGGAGCTGGTGGTGCAGGAGGAGGAGACCCTGGTGGAGGAGCTGGTGGTGCAGGAAGAAGAGGAGATGAGGGGGAGACAGAGGAGGTATGGACGAAGGAGCAGGAGGATGAGATGGTGGTACAGGTGGAGGAGACATTGGTGGAGAAGATGGTGGAGAAGGAGATGACAAGGAAAGAGGATCAGGTGATGCAAGAGGAGAAGAGGAAGCCAGGGAGTCTGGCCCGCATAGGGAGAACCATCCGTTCACTCCTCCGACGCGTGCTGCTGTGTGGTGGCCGGTCCACCACACAGTAGAGGTGGTGGTGGTGGTCACGGATCGTTGTGAACCACGACCACTATCACTATACCCACCACACACACCCTGCACCCATTCACCCCCCTGTGATACCCACCACCCACCGCACACCACACACACCACACACACCCTGCACCCGCCCACCCCATGATCCCACCACATTCCACACAAAGGGTTAGGGGTTTAGAGGGTTAGGGATTTATAAAGTTAAGGGTTTAGAGGTTTCGGGTTATTTCAGGGTTAAGGGGTTTAGATGTTTCGGGATTTCGAGGGTTATAGGGTTTAGGGGTTGAGAGTGTCAGGGGTTGAGGGGATTCGAGAGTTATGGGTTTAGAGGGTTAGGGTTTTCAGGGTAAAGGGGTTTAAGGGTAAAGGGGTTCAGAGGGTTAGGGGTTTATAGGGTTTTGGGTTTACAGTGAGGGAAAAAAATATTTGATCCCCTGCTGATTTTGTACGTTTGCCCACTGACAAAGAAATGATCAGTCTATAATTTTAATGGTAGGTTCATTTGAACAGTGAAAGACAGAATAACAACAACAAAATCCAGAAAAACGCATGTCAAAAATGTTATAACTTGATTTGCATTTTAATGAGGGAAATAAATATTTGACCCCTCTGCAAAACATGACTTAGCACTTGGTGGCAAATCCTTGTTGGCAATCACAGAGGTCAGACGTTTCTTGTAGTTGGCCACCAGGTTTGCACACATCTCAGGAGGGATTTTGTCCCACTCCTCTTTGCAGATATTCTCCAAGTCTTCTTTAGTTCTTGCGGTAAAGTCACGTAGAAGGAAAGTAATACAATAATAAAAATAAAACATAATAAAACAATTCTCACGACGTTTTGGCCACAACGCAAGCATCCGTCCTCAGGTGAAAACCAGGTCTGTCGAGGTGACAGCGTCTGAATGAAACAGCACACGTGCTTGGAGCATATATATAAGCTGGGTTGGAAGGGGGGAAAAGGGCGCCTTGACAAAAGAATATGCATATCAAGAGGAATTTAGCATATTTATGGGAAATGCAGGTATGTGATTATTACTACTTATGACCGTGCATTATGCAGGATTAGCAGCATCAAAGGGAAGGGATATGGGAAATGCAGGTATGTGATTAGTACTACTTATGCCCGTGCATTATGCAGGATTAGCAGCATCAAATGGAGGGGATATGGGAAATGCAGGTATGTGAATAGTACTACTCATGTCCGTGCATTATGCAGGATTAGCAGCATCAAAGGGAGGGGATAGGGGTAGCATTAATAAAGGGAAGGAGTGTTAATAGTATGTAGCTGCAGTAACTAAAACCACCACGTAAACAACTAAAGTATAAACTACATAGTATCATCAGTATACTAAATATACTCTACAATAAGCTGAGTTACTAACAGTAAGTAATACATTACAATTCTACGTCGTAAAAAATATATATGCTTCCATCTAAACTTTATTCTCTTACATCATGAGTCTACACCGTACTATATACTGCCATAGACAAACCCAACATTAAATTACATACTGTATTGCCTTATACATTGTAATCTTACACTATGTATTATTCTACCCACCCTAATGTATATCACACTGCCGTATATTGACTATACAATTACTATACTATATATTACTTTGTACATTGTATTAAGCATATAAATGTTATACTATTTGTTATTATACACTGTACCATTGACCGTCATGTGAAAGATACTAGGAGGAAGCAACAAAATATGTCAATGGGTGAGTATTAGTAGGAAACTTGCAGCGGAGAAAAGAATCCATTCCCTGCGGAGAATACAATGCCAGTGAGTGGAACGCGGTCTGAAAGTCACCATAAACGTGAACACAATCAGTTAAGATCCGAAATGGTTTATTACGTCCTTCCAATGATTGCTAAGCCAGAATCCATCTTCTCGGTTGAAATTGTCTCCGTGTTTATATATGTGGATCGCCTCATGAACGAATCTCTCATGGTAGCCAGATGGCTTGCAGAGAACCTCTGTCTTGGAGAAGTCATGTGAGCCCACTGAATTGTAGCAGTAATCTGCCATGGCTGAGGTGTTTGTCCTACCGTGTTTCAAGTCTGCTTTATGTTCACGGATGCGGTCCGAGACATGTCGTTTGGTTTCTCCAATGTAACTGCTACCACAGAGGAAACTTAGTTTGTAGACGCCAGGGTACTGTATGTCTGGAACCACATCTTTTACAGACGGGACCAGATCACGGATTTTATGTACTGTGTTGAATCGGACCTGGATCTTGTGTTTTATCAGGATTTTGGAGACCTTTTTTGTGACCCCAGCAATGTAGGATAAGGTGATGGTCTTGAAAGGCTCCTCAACAGGATCCTTCCTGATGGTTGGAGTGATGGCTTTGTGGATTGTGTAGTCGGAGTAACCATTAGCCTTAAGAGCTTGGCGTACGTGTTTGAGTTCACTGGCAATGTGTTCCTGGTCGGATATGCATTGGGCTCTATGGTATAGAGTCTTGATGAGGGAATTCTGCTGAGATAGATGGTGGTTGGAATCCGGTTTTAGGTAAGCATCCGTATGGGTGGCTTTCCTGTAGACAGAGTGGCTCATTGAACCATCAGGTCTCCTTTTAATTAGGACATCCAAAAAGGGTAGCTTGCCATCTTTTCGACTTCCATGGTGAATCTGATGGCTGGGTGTATGGAATTGATGTGGTCGAGAAATTGGTCTAGTGCAGGGCGGCCATGTGGCCAGATGACAAAAGTCTCATCTACGTACCTCGTCCATAAGGTCGGGCGTAGAGTGGCAGTCTGGATGGCGTCCGTCTCAAATTTCTCCATGAACACGTTGGCTACAACCGGAGATAGGGGGGGCCCATTGGGGTGCCCTCAGTTTGCTTGTAGAAAGTTCCATTCCAGGTTAAGTATGTATTGGTTAAGCAGTGTCTCACCAGGGGGGGGTACCCCAGCGTTCAGTCCTTGATGAACCAAGTCTTCAATGATTGCGAGGAACTTTGGTGAATAAGAAAACCACATCAAAACTGACAAGCAGGTCGTCTGGGGACAGGGACATCCCCTTGATTGTCGATACCAGGTCAGTAGAGTTTAGTACCGCAGAGATGGTTTTTCCAGTGAAAGGCCGTAGGATTTCAGACAAAAAACGAGCCAGTTTGTAGGTGGGGGAATTGATAGTAGAGACAATGGGACGAAGAGGTGTATCTTCTTTATGTATCTTTGGCAAGCCGTATAATCTTGGTGGCCTGGCTGCAGAAGGTTTCAACGAGAACTGTTTGGTCTGATCAATTAATGCGGTTGAAGCAGAAATGATTTTGTTGGTTTTAGAGACGAGGCTGTTGGTGGGGTCTCTTTTTATTTTTGTATAGCTGCCATCGTTGAGTAGTTCTTGAATTTTGTTGTTGTATTCTATTTTGTCCATGATGACAGTGGCATTGCCTTTGTCAGCTGAGAGGATGACAATGTCATCCCTCTTTTTTATTTGAGCTAATTCAAAACGCTCATCTTTGCTGATGTTGCTAGCTGGCATCTTAGCGTTTTTGAGGGTTGCAGAGATTTCAGATCTTGCTACGTCTGCAGCGATGTGACTCAGGCCCTTGAGAGCTACATCTACTCTAGCAATTATATCATTAACTGGTATGTGTCTAGGTGTGACTGCAAAGTTTAGTCCTTTAGCTAAAACGGATTTCAGACCTTCAGAAATAGTACTGTTATTGCGATTAATTACGACTTTATTATCGTCTAGCTTTTCAATGTGTGGGTCCGGTCTCTTTGAGAGGCGGTTGAATTTGGAAATCAAGTTGTCCTTACATTTGGTCGACATAGCGGCAGCTGAAGAGGCAGTCATTTTGTCTACATGTTCCCAATCCGATGTGGACATTGTTGCACTCAAAGATAAGTGTGATTTGTAGAGTGTCTTGTCTAACTGATCTAGATTGGTGCACGTAAGTCTGATTTTCTCCGCTGCAAGTTTCCCCCTCACTACTCACCCATTGACATATTTCGTTGCTTCCTCTTAGTATCTTTCACACGACGGTCAATGGTACAGTGTATAATAACAAATAATATAACATTTATATGCTTAATACAATGTACAAAGTAATATATAGTATCGTAATTGTATAGTCAATATACAGCAGTGTGATATACATTAGGGTGGGTAGAATAATACATAGTGTAATATTACAATGTATAAGGCAATACAGTATGTAATTTAATGTTGGGTTTGTCTATGGCAGTATATAGTACGGTGTAGACTCGTGTGATGTAAGAGAATAAAGTTTAGATGGAAGCATATTATATATTTTTTACGACGTAGAATTGTAATGTATTACTTACTGTTCGTAACTCAGCTTATTGTAGAGTATATTTAGTATACTGATGATACTATGTAGTTTATACTTTAGTTGTTTACGTGGTGGTTTTAGTTACTGCAGCTACATACTATTAACACTCCTTCCCTTTATTAATGCTACCCCTATCCCCTCCCTTTGATGCTGCTAATCCTGCATAATGCACGGACATAAGTAGTACTATTCACATACCTGCATTTCCCATATCCCCTCCATTTAATGCTGCTAATCCTGCATAATGCACGGACATAAGTAGTACTAATCACATACCTGCATTTTCCATATCCCTTCCCTTTGATGCTGCTAATCCTGCATAATGCACGGTCATTAGTACTAATCACATACCTGCATTTCCCATAAATATGCTAAATTCCTCTTGATATGCATATTCTTTTGTCAAGGCGCCCTTTTCCCCCCTTCCAACCCAGCTTATAAATATGCTCCAAACACGTGTGCTGTTTCATTCAGACGCTGTCGCCTCGACAGACCTGGTTTTCACCTGAGGACGGCTGCTTGCATTGTGGCCGAAACGTCGTGAGAATTGTTTTATTAGGTTTTATTTTTATTTCATTACTTCCCTTCTACGTGACTTTACCGAAAGAACCAAGAAGATGAATCCCTGCAGTCACAAAAGCTTTAAATCGAAAAATTATCCAAGTCATTAAGGTTGATGCTGACGTTTGGCAACTCAAACCTTCAGCTCCCTCCACAGATTTTCTATGGGATTAAGGTCTGGAGGCTGGCTAGGCCAGTCCAGGACCTTAATGTGCTTCTTCTTGAGCCACTCCTTTGTTGCCTTGGCCGTGTGTTTTCGGTCATTGTCTTGCTGGAATACCCATCCACGACCCATGTTCAATGCCCTGGCTGAGGGAAGGAGGTTCTCACCCAAGATTTGATGGTACATGGCCCCGTCCATCGTCCCTTTGATGCGGTGAAGTTGTCCTGTCCCCTTAGCAGAAAAACACTCCCAAAGAAAAATGTTTCCACCTCCATGTTTGATGGTGGGGATGGTGTTCTTGGGGTCATAGGCAGCATTCCTCCTCCTCCAAACACGGCGAATTGAGTTGATGCCAAAGAGCTCCATTTTGGTCTCATCTGACCACAACACTTTCACCCAGTTGTCCTCTGAATCATTCAGATGTTCATTGGCAAACTTCAGACGGGCATGTATATGTGCTTTGTTGAGCAGGGGGACCTTGCGGGCGCTGCAGGATTTCAATCCTTCACGGCGTAGTGTGTTAGCAACTGTTTTCTTGATGACTATGGTCCCAGCTGCCTTGAGATCATTGACAAGATCCTCCTGTGTAGTTCTCACCTCCACGAGGTGAGATCTTGCATGGAGCCCCAGGCCGAGGGAGATTGACAGTTATTTTGTGTTTCTTCCATTTGCGAATAATCGCACCAACTGTTGTCACCTTATCGCCAAGCTGCTTGGCGATGGTCTTGTAGCCCATTCTAGCCTTGTGTAGATCTACAATCTTGTCCCTGACATCCTTGGAGAGCTCTTTAGTCTTGGCCTTGGTGGAGAGTTTGGAATCTGATTTCTTCTGTGAACAGGTGTCTTTTATACAGGTAACAAGCTGAGATTAGGAGCACTCCCTTTAAGAGTGTGCTCCTAATCTCAGCTCGTTACCTGTATAAAAGACACCTGGGAGCCAGAAATCTTTCTGATTGAGAGGGGGTCAAATACTTATTGCCCTCATTAGATGCAAATCAATTTATAACATTTTTGACATGCGTGTTTCTGGATTTTGTTCTTGTTATTCTGTCTCTCACTGTTCAAATAAACCTACCATTAAAATTATAGACTGATAATTTCTTTGTCAGTGGGCAAACGTACAAAATCAGCAGGGGATCAAATACTTTTTTCCCTCACTGTAAGGGTTTAGGTTAAGGGTTCAGTGGGTTAGAGGTTTGGGGGTTTATGGGTTAGGATTTTAGAGGGTGATGGGTTTAGACCGTTATGGTTTTAAGGGTAAAGGGGTTTTGAGGGTTGGGTTTTAGAGGGTTACAGTTTAGAAGGATATGGGTTTAAAGGGTTCTCGGTTCAGATAATTAGGTGTTTAGAGGATTTATGGGGTTTGATTGTTAAAGGATTAGTGGTATAGAGGGTTAGGAGTGTATAAGGTTATGGGCTTAGGGGTTTAGAGGTTTGGGGTTTTTAGGGGATAAGCGGTTT
>NC_083793.1:11858525-11998990 GCF_015708825.2 Lethenteron reissneri
AAAGGCAATATCCATCAAAGTGTGCCGTGGCCATGTCTGAGCCTGGTGCTGAATAAAGGATACCATTTATTAACAGGGTGAGGTTTGTTGATCTATTGTCGAGAGACCCCATCAGAGAACGGGCTGCCAGTCTAGAGACCCCATCAGAGACTGGTCGGTTGAATATGCCTTAAGCATTTTTGCCTGTTTTACATAAGTAACTTCATGAAATTGTCTTTTGTCTATCATTCACAGCAATTTTTTTTATATTTATCATGCAGGTTCTAGTGAAGCCTCATTCTGACCATAAGAATCCAGGGTTATATAGGAGGTTGAATTTGATCTATATAAGACCTAAATCTGTTGACCTATGTGAAATAAACAAGAGACGACACACAAATGACAATGAACGATTCGCTTCCTGCTGGACTTGGCACGCTGTTGAGGAGCCTTTCAAGACCATCACCTTACCCTACATTGCTGGGGTCACAAAAAGATCTCCAAAATCCTGATTAAACAAATCCAGGTCCAATTTAACACAGTACATAAAATCCGTGATCTGGTCCCGTCTGTAAAAGATGTGGTTTCAGACATACAGTACCCTGGCGTCTACAAACTAAGTTGCTCTGTGGTAGCAGTTACATTGGAGAAACCAAACGACATGTCTCTGACCGCATCCGTGAACATAAAGCAGACCTGAAATACGGTAGGACAAACACCTCAGCCGTGGCAGATCACTGTTACAATTCAGTGGGCTCACATGATATTGACTTCTCCAAGACAGAGGTTCTCTGCAAGCCATCTGGCTACCATGAGAGATTCGTTCATGAGGCGATCCACATATACAAACACAGAGACAATTTCAACCGAGAAGATGGATTCCGGCTTAGCAATCATTGGAAGGACGTAATAAACCATTTCGGATCTTAACTGATTGTGTTCACGTTTACGGTGACTTTCAGACCGCAGTCCACTCACTGGCATGACTATATATCTTGTATTCTCCGCAGGGAATGGATTCTTTGCTCCGCTGCAAGTCTCCTACTACCACTCTTCCATTGACATATTTCGTTGCTTCCTCTTAGTATCTTTCACTCGACGGTCAATGGTATAGTGTATAGCAGATTGTATAATAATAAATAGTATAAAATTGTAATGTTGAATACAATGCATAAGGCAATATATAGTATTGTAATTGTATAGTGAATATACAGCAGTGTGATATACAGTAGGGTGGATAGAATAATACATAGTGTAATATTACACTATGTATTATTCTAAGGTGGTGTATAGTAATACAGTATATAATTTAATGTTGGGTTTGTCTATGGCAGCATATAGTACGGGATAGACCCTTGTGATGTAAGGGAAAAAAGTTTAGCTGGAAGCATATTATATTTTTTGCGACATAGAATTGTCATTTATTACTTACTGTTAGTAGCTCAGCTTATTGGAGAGTATATTTAGTATACTGATGATACTATGTAGTTTATACTTTAGTTTTTTACGTGGTTTAGTTACTGCAGCTACATACTGTTAACATTCCTTCACTTTATTAATCCTACCCCTAAACCCTCCCTTTGATGCTGCTAATCCTGCATAATGCACGGGCATAATATGACTTTGAAACCCCCCGCCCACCTACTACGAATTTCACAAGTAGTACTAATCACATACCTGCATTTCCCATAAATATGCTAAATTCCTCTTGATATGCAAATTCTTTTGTCAATGCGCCCTTCCCCCTTTCCAACCCAGCTTAAATATACGCTTCAAGCGTGGTGGTGTTTCATTCAGACGCTGTCTCCCCGACAGACCTGGTCTTCACATGAGGACGGCTGCTTGCGTTGTGGCCGAAACGTTGTGAGAATTATTTTATTATGTTTTATTTTTATTATTGTATTACTTCCCTTTTTCGTGACTTTACCGAAAGAACCAAGAAGATGACACTGGCATTATTTATGTAAATCATTGTTTTTTCAGACATTAAAAAAAATAATTTTTACTATTTAAGGGAGCCGATTTAACTAAAATGTTAAAATTTAATTCGACCAGGTAAGGCCAACTGAGCTACATAGCTCTTATTTAGAAGTGACCTGGCCACAAATTATAGCCCAATGAAGTAGCTTATTGAGTGTAAATTTATACCAAACACTTTAAATGCATGTTTTTAAATGTGGAGGGGAAAACCAGAGGACCTGCAGTAAAATCCATGCGACCACGGCGAGAGAGACATGCAAACTCCAATATACAGCCATCAGGGTCTGGATCGAACCCACAGCCTCTTGTATACTAGGCGAGGTTTTTAACATCTTGTCACCATCTCGATTATCGTAACCATCATCATACTCTTTAGATCTTTCGGTAAAGTCACGTAGGTATAAAATATAATAAATCACGATGTTTCGGGCGCAACACAAGCGTCCGTCATCAGGTGGGAAAGCATGGTCTGCTGCTGAGGCAGACTGTTGTAAAAGGTTTGCAATGGGTGTAGCCCAAGGGTCATAAAGAAGTGGTCGGGGCTAGTGATGTTAATGTGAGAAATTCGCATGTAACTGTAAGATAGGAGAGCGGCCTCCTCGACGAGGGCACGAAATAGATTTTTCCAAGACGGAGGTACTCTGCAAACCTACCGGCTACCTTCAGAGATTTGTTTATGAAGCCATCCAGATATATAAACACACACTTCAACCGAGAGGATGGGTACAAACTGAGCAATCATTGGAAGGACGTTATTAACCAGGTAAACTGACTGTGATGTTTCCATCCTACCTGCCTATGTCAGCTGTTATTTCCAGCCCCCTCATACCGCCCCTGCCCCCCCCCGCTCCCCCCACCATCGTGACCCCCCGCGCGACCACCCTTTCCCCCCATTGCTCCCCCATAATCCCCCATGCTCCCCTACCCCCCCCTCATGACCCCCCTTGCCCCTCCCCCTCACAACCCCCCATGTCCCTTTCTCACGACTCCCTCCCCACGCCCCCCCAGCCCCCTCTCGTGACTCCCACCATGCCCCCCCTCGCGACCCCCCCATGACCCCCGCGCGCCCCCTCGCAACCCCCCATGCCTCTCCTCACGACCCCCCTCATGCCCCCCCTGCCCCTTCCCTTCCTGACCCCCCATGCCCCCCCACCCTTCCCCTCGCGGTCCCCCTCATGCCCCTCCTGCCACTCCTGCGCCCTCCCTTGTGACCCCCCATGCCGCCCCGCCACCCCCCTCGCGACCCCCCTTGCCTCCCATGCTCCCCCTCAACCCGCAATGCCCCCCTACCCTCCCCCACGCGACCCCCCCTGCCCCCTGCCCCTTCCCCCTCACAACTCCAACCATGCCTCCCCATGCCCCTCCCTCACGACTCCCTCCCCATGCCCCCCCAGCCCCCCCCCTCGTGACTCCCACCATGCCCCCCCTCGCGACCCCCCATGACCCCCGCGCGCCCCCCCCCCATGCCCCCCCTGCCCCTCCCCTTCGTGACCCCCCTTTGCCCCCCGCCCTCCCCCTCGCGGCCCCTTCATGCCCCCTGTGCCTCCCCTTGCCCCCCCTCAACCCCCCATGCCCCCCTACCCTCCTCCTCGCGACCCCCTTGCCCCCCCCCAGCCCCCCCTGGTGACTAACACCATGCCCAGCCTCGTGACCCACCCCATGCCCGCTCCTGCCCCCCTCGTGACCCCCCCATGCCCCCCACTCGCGACTCCCCCCATGCCCCCGCCCTCCCCACCATCGCGACCCCACCCCCCTTTCCCCCCTTCCTGGCAACCCCCGCCCATGCCCCTCCCCCTCGCGACCCGCCCCCTCACCCCCCATGTCCCACCCCCCTCCCCCCGCTGTTACTTCCGCTTAGGCCTTGGCCGAGTGGAGGCGGCGCGCGCTGTGGATTGTGGGTGGCGTGCGGCTGATTTGAATTCCCGCTCGTCGACTCAGCCTGAAGGTGAGAACCTCGCGCGGTGTGTCCACATCAGCAGTGGCGGCGGCGGTGGGGGGAGACAGAGGAGGCGCCTGGCCCACAGCCGTCACGTTCTGCTGAGTTCACGGCGCAGCTTCAAGCAGAGCTCGGCCCTGCTGCTGCTGAGAGGCACTCCCAGACGGCCGCGTGGCTGGTGGGAATTACTGTTGTGGTTACATTATAGTTGTGGTTATAGTTGTTGGTCGTGGTTATTGTTGTGATTATAATTGTGTAGTTATTGTGGTGGCTGTGCAGGTGGTGGCACACGAGTTCACCCATAGCACCAGGGTCTAGCCCTCCTCTTGTACCGAGCCAGGCAGAGCAGTCAACCCATGGCACCTGAGTCTGGCCCGTGACCTCCTCCTGCACTTAGCCTGGCACAGCCATCAAACCATGGTACCTTAGTTATTGTGGTGACGTCACCCCCACGTAGTGGTGAATGGCGACTGTTGATGTGTGTGGGCTTGTGTGTGAGTATGATGGTGAATGCGTGAGTATGATGGTATCATGGTGAGTGTATCATGGTTAGTGAGTAATATTGAGTGTGAGTTTGACTAATTCTCCCCCCTCTCGCTGTCTCTGCTTTTTCCCCTAACTTCCTCGCCTGGTATACAGGAGTTTGGGTTCGATCCCGACCTTGATGCCTGCTGTATATTTGGAGTTTGCGTGTCTCTGTCTCTCCCCGTGGTCGCGTGGATTTTACTCCGGGTCCTCCAGGTCCTCCGGGTCTTCCCTCCACATTTAGAAACATTCGTTTAAAGTTTTGACTTGACTGCAGGAATTCATATTCTTGGTTCTTTCGGTAAAGTCACGTAAATAGAAAAAAATATATTTGTTTTAAATATATTTTTTAATAAAAATACAAAATAAGATATATTGAAAATAATAAAAACAATTTATTATATTTATTTTATTAATATATATATATTTATTTTTTGGTTTTCTATTTACTTGACTTTACCGAAAGAACCAAGAATATGAATATTCGTTTAAAGTATTTGACTGCTGCAATTTACACGTGATGATGAACCACTTCGTTGAGCTATCATTGGTGCCAAGTCGCTTCTGAATAAATAATATATAAAAGTACTTTTTTTTAACTCGCTTTAATGAAATGTACCGTACGAGTAATGGCAAAACTCCACGACTCTAGGAAGTTGCCCCGAGGCTTGCCATAACGTAAGGGACCATGGTGATTTACAGCCAACGTCAGTTGAGCGTGGACAATTAGACCCAAGCCGAATCATAACATATAAAAATGAATGTTTAAAAATACCTTTTTTGATAGAATCTAGTTTTGTCATCAGTATGACATAAGTATACCAAGTTTGCAGTCGATACCACATTGGGAAGTGGGTTAAAATTGAGTTACAAGATTTGAGGATACGACAACAACAGTCAGTTAAATAAAAGCATGTAATAAAATGAGATGTTTAGCTCAGTGGACCTTACTTGGTAAAATGAAAATCGTTGAGATTTTCGTCTAGTTTTGTCTTAACTTCCCGAGCACAACAACAAGCAGGAGCAGGGGGAGGAGCATTCTCCACTAAGTGGTGGTGAAGACACCACGGTACTTGTGCCAGGATATGTGCACCACATATATCCATCACATAGAGACCCATAGAGGCATCACACATAGACATATACACTCACCACGCACAGACCCTCAGACTTGCACAGAGAACCATAGACTCACCACAGAGACCCATAGACTCATCAGACAGAGATCCACAGACTCAAACAGAGCCCTATAGACTCACCAAACAGAGACATAGACTCACCACAGAGAGACACATAGACTCACCAGACAGATACCCATAGATTCAATCGTACCCATACTCACATAGAGACCCACAGACTCGCCACACAGAGACCCATATAATCACCACACAGAGACCCATAGACTTACACAAAGGCGCATAGACTCATCACACAGAACCACAGACTCAAACACACCCACGGACTCCCAGAGTAAGACTCGCAGAGGTCTATGGACTCACCACACAAACACATAGACTCACCACAGAGACCCATAGACTCACCACATAGATTCTATATTTGAAGCTTTCGTGACTGCAAGGATTCATATTCTTAGGTTTTTTCGGTAAAGTCACGTAGGTTAAAAATTAAAATTAATAAAAGTAAAATAAAAATAAAATCACGACGTTTCGGAGGCAACACAAGCTTCCGTCTTCAGGTGGAATCGTCACTGCACGATAGCTGTATCAAGTGAGAGAAATTCTAAGAACACAGTATTTGTATATATACTGGTTGAGGGTGGGAGGAGCCAAGGTAGGCCCTGAATATTATTTTTGTGAGGTTCGGTGCGGCTGAAGCACGCTGTTAGGAATGGGCCTTTGTTGTGTAAACTAGGTGCGGATGATGTAAAGGTGCGTGTAAAAGGGATTGAGCCTTTTTGTTATGTAGAGATGATGCGGCTGAAATCGCTGTCAGGAAATGAGTCTTTGTTGTGTAGAATGGTTGACTGAGCCTATTATTATGTAGAGGTGATGCGGCTTAACTCGCTGTCATGAAATGAGTCTTTGTTGTGTAGAATGGTTGACAGCCTATTATTATGTAGGGGTGGTGCGGCTGAAATCGCTGCCAGGAATGCTCCAAATATGTGAAGTTAAATATTTTTTGCATGATTAATAACATCTTTCCAATGATTACTAAGTTTGTACCCATCATCACGGTTGAAATTATGCCTGTGTTTGTATATTTGGATGGCCTCGTGTACAAACCTTTGATGGTAGCCAGGAGGCTTGCAGAGCACCTTAGTCTCGGAAAAGACAATTTCATGAGAGCCCACAGCGTTGTAGCAATGACTCTATGGTCTTCCCAAGATCCATAAAGAAGGCACCCCGCTACGACCCATCGTGTCGACCATCAGCTCTCCTACATACAAACTGGCCCGGTTTCTATCAGATACTCTGCTTCCCTTCACAGGCAAGACCTCTTCGGCAGTACTCAATTCAACCCAATTAGTCTCTATGGTTAAGGACATGGTACTATCTCCTGATGATATCCTCGTCAGTTTTGATGTAGTATCTCTGTTTACCAAGGTCCCAGTACCTGACACCCTAACAATAATTGAGGACTTGGTCCAACATGGATTGAATTCGGATGTACCTGCGCTGGTTAGGCATTGCCTCACCAACACTTATTTTACTTGGAATGACACCTTCTACACACAGAATGAGGGTACCCCTATGGGCTCCCCCTTGTCACCAGTGATAGCCAACATGTTCATGGAAAAGTTTGAATCAGACGCCATCCAGACATCCACCCTGCGTCTTTCCCTGTGGAAGAGGTATGTGGATGACACTTTTGTCATTTGGCCACATGGCCTCCCAGCATTGAACCACTTCTTGGACCACATAAATTCCAGACACCCATCCATCAGATTCACCATGGAAGTGGAGAAAGATGGTAAACTACCATTCTTAGATATTCTGTTTGAGAGGAGACCTGACGGATCCTTGGGACATTCTGTCTACAGGAAAGCCACCCACACAGATTCCTACTTGAAACCCGATTCCCACCACTACCCATCTCAAAAGAATTCTCTCATCAAAACGCTATACCACAGAGCTCATGGCATTTCTGACCAACACCACCTGGCCAGTGAATTAAGACATGTACATCGGGCCCTCAGGATGAACGGATACTCTGACCGCACCATCCGCCAAGCTGTTTCTCCCACCATACAGAAACAGCCACAAGAAACTCCGATCAAAACTATCACGTTACCATACATAGAAGGCGTGACCAAAAAGATCTCTAAAATTCTAAACAAACATAAGATCCAAGTCCGATTCAGTACAGTACATAAAATCTGTGACCTAATTCCATCTGTGAAATATGTCATTCCTGACCTACAATACCTTGGAGTCTACAAACTGAGAGAAACGAAACGTCATATCTCTGATCGTGTCCGCGAGCACAAGTCAGATCTGAAACACGGCAATACTGATTCTTCCGCCGTTGCCGATCATTGCTACAACGCTGTGGGCTCTCATGAAATTGTCTTTTCCGAGACTAAGGTGCTCTGCAAGCCTCCTGGCTACCATCAAAGGTTTGTACACGAGGCCATCCAAATATGCAAATACAGACATAATTTCAACCGTGACAATGGGTACAAACTTAGTAATCATTGGAAAGATGTTATTAATCATGCAAAAAAGATTTAACTACACATATTTGGAGCATTCCTGACAGCGAGTTAAGCCACACCACCTCTACATAATAATAGGCTCAGTCAACCATTCTACACAACAAAGACTCATTTCCTGACAGCGATGTAAGCCGCACCACCTCTACAGAATAATAGGCTCAGTCAATCATTCTACACACCAAAGACTCATTTCCTGGCAGCGATTTCAGCTGCATCATCTCTACATAACAAAAAGGCTCAGTCCCTTTTACACGCACCTTTACATCATCCGCACCTAGTTTACACAACAAAGGCTCATTCCTAACAGCGTGCTTCAGAGGCACCGAACCTCACAAAAATAATATTCAGGGCCTACCTTGGCTCCTCCCACCCTCAACCAGTATATATACAAATACTGTGTTCTTGGAATTTCTCTCACTTGATACAGCTATCGTGCTGTGACGGTTCCACCTGAAGACGGAAGCTTGTGTTGCCTCCGAAACGTCGTGATTTTTATTTTATCATTATTTTACTTTTATTAATTTTAATTTTTTACCTACGTGACTTCACCACATAGACCCATAGACTCATCAGACAGAGACGCATATACTCACCCCACAGAGACCCACAGACTCGCAGAGAGATCCATGTACTAGCACAGATACCTATAGACTCACAGAGAGACCCATAGACTCACCAAACAGAGACCCATAGAATCACCACCTAGACACCCATAGAGTCATACAAAAACGCATAGACTCATCACACAGAGAACCACCGACTCAAACAGACTCGCACAGAGCCCTATAGACTAACAAAACAGAGACACATAGACTTGTAGTGGGTTCCACGGAGACTGGGGACGTCTTTTAGAAGCAACCACAAATCAGAACTCCCTTAACTCCCACTATCTAGGGAGGTACAGCCTCCGTTTTAGTGTGCACTCGCACTGGGTAATCTGGCTTTCAGCCCTCCGGCGATCTGTGCCCTAGGGAAGGCTAACTGACCCAACCCAGCCAAGGTACGGGTCCCGACCACTGGTCCAAGCTCGGCCCTGCCCTTACAAGGACGTCGGGCTTGGGGTCCCAGGGTCCTAGCTAGGGAGGCTATTCTGACCCGACCCAGCCAAGGTACGGGTCTGGGCCACTGGTCCGGGCCACTGGTCCGCGCTTGGCCCCGGCCCTTACAAGGATGTCGGGTCCCGGGTTCCAGGGTCCTAGCCTAGCTAGTCTTCATCTTCGTAGCACTGCCTCGAACCGACCAGAGCACTGCAGGGACTCTCCGCCCCCAGTATCGCCCCCTTTCTGGAATCTTCCAGTGGATCCTGGAACGCCCCCCCCCCCAGCCCCTCACCTGGGGTAGGGGAGGGGGAATCCAGGCTCTCTCTCTATCCCCTTGTACAGGCTGCCCCCCCTACAGACCTCTGGCCGTAACTGCAGGTAAGTGGACAGGCGGTGTGTGCATACGCGTTTCCACGCTACAGACTCGCCTCATAGAGACCCACGGACTCTCACAGAGACCCATAGACTCACCACACAGATCCATCGACTGGCAGAGAGACCCAAGGACTCGCATGTGAATGTGTGGTGATTTAGTTGAAGATGGAGGGGGGTTACCAGCCCCTCGCACCCATCTAGAACTCCCTGTGGCCACTGTGGTGGCTGTGAGGTGACGTGAGGTTCACAGATGGTCATAGGCCGCTGTCGGTAGCGTAAAAGAGGCCTAGATATAGGGTTTCGTTCCACCAAGTGGGGCACTACCTACTTTTTTATATTTAACATCAGAAATATATAGAGATTCCTTAGGAAAAAGTTCTCCGCACACAACCTTGCAGTTTTTGAGAAAAATGATGCTAAAGGTGCCCATTTTGAAAAAAGGGAAACCATAGGGAATTTTGCACTTTCAAACCTGTTTATCATATAAACCCAAAAATGCAGAATTACCACTTGAAGTACAAAATAAACCAGTTTGAAATGTGTGATATACCTCAAGTTGCTATCTATGCACAGTAAACATAAGATTATCAAGAAAACTTCTACTGTAGCATTAACATCCAAATTACTTCTCATTATGTTGTTCCAATTCAAAGGTAATAGTTGAGGTAAAATCTGAATAACAAATAGAATTAAGCCAAAATATAATATATAAAAAAACACTTTTCAAAATAACACATTTAATGGTGAATTGTCAATTCGCATACACGAGCAGTAACTGCACTACATGTACATATTCACAGGAATGATTATTGTAAACAAGATTTAATTTTGATTGATTTATATTAAATATATATGTCCTATATTAATTTTATTATCATATACACATCACTAAATATCAAGATCACTGTCCTCACTATCAGATTCACATGAAATAATATCCTCAGTTAATCTCACATTGTCACAATGAACACATTTACATAGGTCAGTGCAGGCCAGGCCAGCCTTGTGGCATGAGCACCTTCCACCTGTACAAGTACCAGACTTACACCCACAGTGGATTGACCCCAAAATCTGTTGAGGAGCTGGATCTTTAGTCATCCATGATATGATGAGATCACCATCCTTGACAATCCATCCAAATCCGTCTGGACTGGGAGCATTTATAAAAGGATCCAATGGCTCTCCTGTGGATTGCAGCTTGGTAGTTAGCATGCTTGAAGTGCTCTGTAAGTGCATCTTTTGTTGGAGGTAATGCCTGTTCGGAAGAGGCCTGGACACAGAACCTATTGTATCTGGCCAAATTAATATCTGATACCTGTTCTTCATACAGCTCACACACAAAACGTTCTATGGTCACAAATGTGGTGCTGTCCATTTCAAATTGCCTCCCAAGAGCAACAAATGCACTGATGTACTCTGCATTTCCAGACACTATATTTAGTGGTTTCTCTTTTCCTTTCCCATAAAAGGAACTAGTTGAGTCACAGCCAGTGAATGTGTGTAGTCCTATCAGTGCCTCTGTTAGTGAAGGACCCAAAGCAGAACCAATAGCCTGGAGATCTAACATTCTTTGCCTGTCTTTGGTTCCTGTCAGAAAGTACATCTTTGCTGAGGGAAGCTTAGCCATTATTGAAAGTGAAATGATAGCAACATCAGTGTCAGGACTCTGGATGACTATCTTATTATAAAGTTTACTCCAGGCATGTTTTGCATGAAGTAGGAGCCTCGTGTCAGCTTCTTCATGATCACAAGTCAAAGATTCTACCTCTTTGACAGACATAATGCCATCTTTAAGAGTGAGTTGATGACATATATTTCTGTGTGCCACAAAGATAGCTATGTCTTCCAGCTGCTTGTAAAGGCACAGTTCTCCATGTCTCAAAGAGAAAGTCTGTCAAGGCTTCTTTATTTTCACCACTGGCTAGAAACTTGGTCAACTGACTTGGAGTCTTCTGCTTGATGCTGTATATTTGCAGTAATTGTTGTCCAGCAACAGCACGTCTTGATCGTTCAGCATTTTTGATGCTCACTGCCGGGTAGCGATCAATGACAAAATCGACCCTTGGACAACTGAACTTTCTACCCATCAATCATAAGTTGAAGAAGATCATCTGCAAGCTCACCGAATGTGTCTGGTATATTCTTGAGACTCCTGATCAATGCCATGCCATCTATCAGTAGGGCACCATTATCACCAACAGTCTTGTTCACATGACAGTCCTTATTCTTTCATTCTAAACAAGCTAGAAGAGCAGCCTTATTTGTTTTGGCTAATGAACCATCAGTGCTTGCTAGCGGGGATGAAATATTGCCAAGTGGATGTCAGAATCTCTTTCAAGATTACAGACCGGGATTGACTTATCACTAACAGTCGTGCAAAGAGTCTCCTGTCATTTTTTAGAATGACTTGATTTCCATCTTTTGTCTTGGATGATTTCTTAATTTGATCCCCAAACGTAGTGAGCTTCAAGGACTTTATTGGAGATAAGAAGTCTGTTTTTGATGACTGGACTCGATCTTGGATGAAATTTTTCAGAGCTGTTTCACCTTTATCACAAGCACTTTGTATGTCATCTCTGACAGTCTTTGTAGCAACACCAGAGCTAATACATACAAGATCTTCACGAGGCAGGAAGGGATTGATCATAGACTCAACCGCTGAAACCAAAGATATAACAGCAGCATTGTCTTTTGCAATTCTTGTTGCATCCAACTCTTTATGACCCCTCTCTTCATGTTGCATTCCAGCCATCATTTCACACTGCCTTGTGATTGCAGAACGTTCAGGATGAGACAGTATCCATCGCTGGACGGCACCTCTGTTCAATGTAATCCCAGTTATGCCGCCTTTGGTCTTTGAATCACAGTTGCAGGTTTGTTCTATTGCTTGGTCACAAGCTATGGATGAGAACCTGTTAGCATCCTTACGCTGTACTGTCCAGTTCCCTTTTGCAGTAACTTCTTCATAGCAGTGTGGATGAGTCTTTGGAAGATTGATAATCTCGACCCAATATGCTGATAGGTACCTTGCATAATTTTGGCGGTCATATGCAAAATACCATGCCAGCATACGTCTCACTGTTGCTAAGTGAAGGCTCCAGTCAGAGTCTCTGGTTGCTCTAATGAAGCTCAGTAACAGTTGAACCATTGCACTGTATGAGCTCCAAAGTCCAAAGGTGGGATTAACAGAGTTCATCTCATGTACATATCTATCATAGCAGGACAGCATATCTGATAATATGTCAGACACTGAGTTAGATGAAAATCCTGCCTCAGACTTGTACTCTCGAACTAGATCTTCCATGGCTGATATGTAACGAGTGTGCTGTTGCTCAGGAAGGGACTGAAGAAATGACCTCAACCGCAACATATGCATTGCCTCAAATAGGAGTTTGTGTGCACGAATGCGACGGTTGTAGTGATGTCCACTAATGACTCCATTTATTGAACCAACAGCTACCACATTTGATTCAATCAGCATATCCTGTAGTCCTGCTTCTTTGAAACGTTTGCCTATCACTTCCATAAAGGACATGGCTGTGTGGAACTCACCTAGTCTTGGGATGATACTGTTGTATATGTTGGGTATGAAAATTTGTTATGTTGTATGCGTGCGTGGGTGAAATTATTATGTTGTATATGTGGGTTATGAATATTCAGTGGAAATAATAATAATTAAATGAAATTTGGCCAAATGTGTAATTATCCGGAAATATGTTAATTTATGTAATTACGCACATTTTAATTATGCCAATTCGAGAGGTAATCGTATTAATTATGCGAGTGGGTGTAATTATGATAACGCAAGTCGTTATGATAACCAGACCCCGGTTCACCCCGTTATCGCTTTAACATTTACTGAGTATGTATTAGTGTGTTTATTAAGGTCACCAAGTTCAAATCTCAACGCAGAAGCAGATCTTATGCATAGATTTCAGGAAAGAATCACACAACCACTTCTGTATTGATCAATTTATTACTAATTCAACCTTAACTATGATATAGTATGCGAACTCTCAATCCCGGAACGTCAATACGGCATCAATACAGTATCATCAACGATTGTCTGATTTCACTTTGACAACTGCACATGGATCCCGCATAACGCGATGGTTGTTAGTGAGAGAGAGAGTCGTTAAAACATGCAAATACTATGCTAAGAAAACCTTAACGTTAATGAATGATTATACTCAATATTGTTCACGCAGTACCGCACTCCTTATTGATCATACGCAACCCTTATCACGTTGTTAACACCTTGGGTCACGGGACAGTTGAATATTCTGTAGAGGATGCGAGTACGTGCGGCGATTATGACTGAAGGATACTTGAAAGATTATACGGCGATAAAAAAAAACACAATCAAAACAGTTACTATTCTTAAAGGCACCAATCTCAACAGATACATCGGCAGGTTATCTGACAGCAGAACGGCTCGGAGTAAGGGCCTGCGACGGTGCTCCTTTTCCGAAGATCGTTATCTTATACCAAGTTTACTAATTGGGGACCAGATCACCTGATAAGGATCCGGTGGGCCACCACTCCCCACGTGAGCGTGGCTCGGCGGAAGGAGGTGCCAAGAATCAGTTCGTATTGATGGATCTGTTGGGAATTTATGCGATTAAGAGTACAGCCCACTAAATATTAAAGATAAAAATTAAGAATACTCTTATACGACGGAGGCCACCACTCGGTCTCGTTGTGATGCCTTCCCAGCCACGGATGACTTATGGGTTCGAGTGTGTTTGAGTGGTAAGAGTTGTCTTGAATAGTCAGTGTTCGGAGTCGATTCTTTATGTCAAACAGACGCCTGGTGGTCGTGTGGTGAGGGGGCGGTGCGCGTCATACGTATCAGGCGCTCCCCTGTCACCGTGGTGAATTGGCTCGGATGGCTGTTGATACGCTGTCGCAGTTCGGAACCCGGTCGGTAGGTGGCGCCCACAACTCGCTCGTAGCGTGCAGCGCTGGATCGTCGCCAAGTCGCGACGCTCACCACCGGCGGCAGCGGAGACCTCCGGTTCGGCAGAGGTTGACGAGCTGAAGATGAGTCGAGCCGACCCGCTGGTCGCAGCTCGCTCCTGAGTCGACCCTCCCGGTCGAGCTCGCTCCTGGGTCGACCCGCTGGTCGCCCTCGCTCCTGAGTCGACTCTCTGGTCGCACTCCTGAGTGGACCCGCTGGTCGCACTCCTGCTGAGCCGACTCTCCCGGTCGCGCTCCTGAGTGGACCCTCTCGTCGCACTCGTTCCTGAGTCGACCCTCCCGGTCGAGCTTCTGAGTGGACCCTCCCGTCGCACTGGTTTCCAATGCTCAGGATCCTTTACTTTATGCCGAAAAATCCCCCTGGATCCCGCCCACAAGGCGGGGCTTCCGATTTTTGCTGTGTCAGGATCTGTCCGTAGGCAGGTGTGTCCATGTGTGTGTCCGTACGTCCGTGTGTCCTTGTGTGCATCACTGGCGGTATATTCCGTTGTCACACTCCCTCCATAAAACCCACGAGCAAACAACCAGATGTTACAAATTGTCTCGAAGTCGTCTCTCTGTCTGGGTGCAATTTATCTCTTGTCTGGCCTTCTTCATGAACCCAAAACACAGACGTTACAAATCGTCTCATAGGCGTCTTTGTTCGTGTTGCACACCTGGAGGGAGGGGCAACACTCTCTCCGACCCGGCGCACAAAGAAATGGTTAAAAGTTTTAAGTTAACATTTGTCCCTTACTATTTCACAGTTATGATTCTGTATGTAACCTAAGGTCTGTCGTTTCCCATCGTGGTTCCCGACCCAAGTGTAGGTGTTTCCCCGAGCGTACACACACTCCTATCCCGCGCTGCGGGGATACAAAGACGGCCGGGATCTCCCTTTCTCTCCGACCCTGAGTTTAACATCGTTTTTTTTATTATGTATTATATTCGACCTGGTTGTGATTCATCTCGTTATCCTGGCTTTTCCATAAGTTTTACTTTGTCTTTTCATGCATATACTTATTACTATTAATTTATTTCCGATATCTTAGGTTAAGGGGTAAGTTTCTTGATCCTAGGAATTCGTATTCCTTGGTGCCTGGATGGTTATATAAGCGGAATATAGTTTACGGTGAATAGCGTTAACATTGATGTTATGTGCGATATTATGTATTGTGATGTCTTTAACTTAACTTGTTTGTCAGGGCTTTACTGACACGAAGTTGCATTCCATGGTCCGCAGTCTTTGCCCCACCCTATCTCTGCTCGCCGTTGTTGTTGCCTGCCGTTAATTCAAGGCCTCATTAATTTCCGTCACTCCTGAGTAGGTGAGGGCGGTTGAACCTTGGAGTCAGTTCTGGTTTTTGTCTGCCTGCTTCTTCTTGTGTCCCCTGACCCCGGGAGTTATTATTCTACTTTATGGCCTGTCGAAGCCCCACTCGCTGTTGCTGGGCTGGTGTTGTTCCCGGCTTTTTGCTTACGTTTGCAGTTCGCCGTGCTCTTGATTTCCTTCCCTCTTCAACCTTATATTGACTATTCGCTCCTGTCTGGGTGCGATTCAATTTTGACTTAGGAAGGTTCTGATTGTCATATGCTTCGGGTCGAATTGTATAGAAAGTATTGAAGTATGGAAATAACATTTCATATTGACTTAATAATGGTGATGGTTCAGTAGGCGTAACTTGTGGCCTGGTTTAATTGGAGTGGGTGTGAATATCGATAACTTTAGCCTACCCTGTTGTTAAATTCCGACTTTAACGTTACTTTAATAGCAATACAGAATAATTGAGCTTTTTGTCTTAACTAGGCGAATGCGAACTTCTGGTGACCCCGCAGCCTTGTTGTTCAGCTGGGTCTGCCTCCTTGAGAGATATACACCACTCTTATTCTCGTCTCACTGTGGTCATCCAACCTTCTGCTCTGGGAGTGTTATTCTTACTTTCAGGTCAAAGGCCCCCTCACATCCAGACGCGCAGGGTTGTTTACATCAGCTCCCCCCCTGTGCACGTGTTCTAACTAGCTCGGAATTCCTGAACACACAATCAGTGATGATTCCTGGCTTTCTGTGGTTGTGATTTAGACAAAGGCGCCTCTGTTTTCTTCCATTGCCTTTGAGTCGACACTGCCCTATTATTTGCCCATGTGCTGAGGTCATAGAATTCGTTTTGACTTCAGTAATATTAACATTCAGTATTGGATTAGCAAATGGGCAATGGTTCATTGATGTAGCTCGCAGCCTGGTCTCCAGTTTGAGCGAGCGCGAGGATCGATAATTTAGCCTACTCTGTTGTTGAATTTCGAATTTTGACGTTACTTTAAAACCATGCAGGATGATTGGGCTTTTGCCTTAACTATGTCTGGCTGACACTCCCACTGTCTCTGCCGCCTGCACGGGTGACATGTGCCCGTTCATCAGGCCTTATCTTCCCTTGAAGCAACGTTGTAAATTCTGCCATCCTAGCCCTCCTCCGGTTCATTACTTAACAACACCTGGTGTTTTGCAGTTTGCTGCGCTTGGTGTGTTTCACTCATTAAAAAAACAAGTAAAAAGATAATATATAAAAATCATCAAATATTATTAATCTCAATTATGGAAGAAGGGTTAGTATACAACATTCCGCCCTTTTAAAAATGACCAGTGGTCAAATGGCCACGGGTTATTTTTAAAAAAAATGTATACCCTTCTTCCATCATGAACCATCGATTGTCCTCAAGTTTTGCTGCTATTCCTTACAACGCGCGCGTACGTGTCACAACTTAACATGGTTATTTGAATTGAGCAAAGAAAATTAAACAAGCGTTAAACATCGATATTGCGTTACATCGGTCCTGATACATCATGACTCCGACGAATATTCATTTTTGTTTTGTTAAATCCTGGGAAACGCTAGGTAGCGGTTTCGAACGCATTTATGCGTTACCTTCCTCATGTTGCCTCGTTCACCACTTATCACTTCGATAATTCGATCACGGTTTTCGGGTTCGTTTTTGTAGTTTCCTCTCTGACTCTCTGTGTCGTGGGAGTGTGTGGTGAAAAATTGTGCTGCACATAACCAGAATTCGCGCACACGACCCACTTTGACACTTGGTTCGAGGCATTCGCTCTCTCTGCGATTACATGCACATTTGCCGAGTCAGTGTGTCGATTTAATTCTGTCCCTCGTAATGTTGCCCTCTTTGTTTTTACTAGTGTGTTGGATTTCAACACCATTCCCGGTACGTCATGGACATTCGTCTCCATTTTAGCACTCCGATCCACATAATTTTTGGTTTCCCTTGGATATTTTCCATTCAAAGGCTCATGCCTGCGCTCCTCAGGGCGTGTCCCTGCTGTCTGTTTTTGTACTGTCCGATCACGCTTCAATGCAACCCTGTCCTTGTATTCGATCCGCGCGTCATTTACGGGAGCACTGTCCACGTTTTTGCCCGCCCTGTCACTTGCAGCCTGCCTGTATTTCACATTGAGCGCCGGGTTTAACACCTCGGCGGGTGTGGCGCGTATGGGCTGCCCGCTCTCAATCACTGTGGATGGTTCATCACGTATTTGGACCGTATTCTGTGTTATTCCTCTATTCCCTCCTGGTATAGCCGGTGGAGGAATTGGTCGGAATTGTATCGATTGTGTTTGACCTCCCATCCTGCGATTCTCGTGAATGTTCGCATCCATACCTCCGCGGTATGTGTAACACCTTCCCGCTAGGTGGTTATCTTCCCATCTCTGTGCGTAATTTGAACCTTGCGTGTGTCGTGGGATGGGGTGTTGATATGGTTCTGTTCTGAACCTCCCCCTCCTACGATTCTCCTGCACCCTTGGCCCAGTGTTTTTCCCATTTGGGTGCCAAATTTTTCCTGGATTGTTACTTCGCCATCCCTGTGGGTAATCTTGACCTTGCGCATGTCGGGGCATGGGGTGTTGGTATGGTTCTATTCTGAACCTCCCCCTCCTGCGATTCTCCTGAATGTTCGGCTTTGTGCCGCTCTCATTCTCGTGCCAACCTCTCTCTGGGTTATTTTGCCATGTGTGCGTGCGTTTCTGCTGCTCTCTGCATGGTGGGACTGCTCGGTGATTTTTATTCCTCTCTGAGAGGCTGGGTTCCTCATCCCTCTCCCTGTGTTCTGGATCCGAATTATGATTCTTAGCTCTGTATAACCATGCCATGTACGCCTTGCTCTCTATGCGGCGTAAGGATGCGGTTTCTGGATTCAAAACCATTCTCACCCTTTCTGTAATCTCTGGGCTCAAGGATTCAAAAAACATTATTTTGAACATTTTATCCCCTTCGTGGTATTGATTCACATCGCCTGCGTAATACGCTCTTTTAAATTGGACGAGGTAGTCACGTGGATCTTGGTCCATGCCCTGGGTCATCGATTTTACAGCATAAAACCCCTCAGTGAGTGTCGAATATTCTCCAAACTTCCGAATCACTGCCAGGCTCAATTGTTTAAAATCATTTCTAACCTTGTGTGGTAGTGACTTTACCCATGGAATAGATTCTTTATGTAAGGTCCGTTTCAACAAACTCGCTTTTTCATCCCGTCTCCTCAGCCCTCTAATCATTGCCTCCTCTTCCACTGTCGCGATATGTGTGTGGATATCCATAGTCTTATTGTGGGGGTCAAAATCGGGAATTCTGACTAGAGCCTTGTCCATCAACTTAAGGGTTTTACTGGTGAACAGGTATTCCGAAAGTTGATTGCTGACAGCGTCATCATCAAACAAGTTATCATCAGGCAATCTGTCACTTTGGTCTGTGCTGTGTCTCCTGTGTTTAAGTGGTGTGCATTTTCTGTGTGCGCGCCCAGTGCCGTGTCGCTCGTGTTGCCATTTCCCTTCAGTTTTTGCCTCTGCCCTTAGTGTACCATGTCCTGGCGATTTTACTTTAACTTTTGTGCGATCAATCCCTGGACTCTGTCCACGTACCCAAGAGAGTGATTTGATGTTACTTCCATATTTATTTTGTGGCTCAACGTCTGTGAGTTTCGCTGGTGTCGCGAGCTTTGACTTCTCCTCCCTCTCGAGGGCGTCTGCTGCTTCAATTTGTTGTTCTATTTGTTCTTCTATTGTAAGGACTCTTCCCTCTTGGTTTGGATCTAGGGCCTTCGTGGTTTCGGGCGGCTCAATTGAAAGTTCCTTTTGCGTTACTATCGGTTGAGTTGCCTTGGCTTCATCCGAGGGTAATACGCTCTTGCCCTTGGGTTCTCCTTCATCAGTTTGCAGTTCGTCGGTTTGGCCTCCAGGGGGCGGTATATACTCCATGAGGGGACGGTCTTTCGGTGATACTGACTCTAAGTCGGCTTCCTTTCGGACTTCTCTCAGTCTGTTAGTCATTAGCTGAGTGATTCGAATTCCTGCGGGGAGCTTGTCTTCGTTCCTGATTGTCGTTGATAGGTCGTCGAGCTCTTGTGTTATCACTTGGATTCCCGTGGAGTCTCTCATAACGTCTTCATCTTCTGAGTCCCTTTGTTTCTCCGGCATTGACTGTGCCCAAATTTGTCGGGATTCAAGGTTCACAATGGGTTTCAGGCGATTCAGTAGTTCGATCCCAAAAATCAGTTCTTTACCTGGGTATTGTACGACATATAGTGGATGGTTCATGTTGATTTTGTTGAACGTCAACTTCGTCATAACTTTGCCCAATGGTCGCATGTGGGTCCCTTCACATCCTGAGTAGGTAAGTTTACTTGGCATCATTTGTAGTGTTTCATTCTTCCTCTGGAGGGCAGTCTGGAGTTCGTCAAATAATTCTCTGGATATCATGGATATTTCTGCTCCAGTATCACAAAGGCCCTGGCTGGTCAGGGTGTCTTGCAGTATTACTTCCACGTGGACTCGTCCGACTGGTCCTACGGGAATCAATTCCCCCAGATGGTACCCTTTTCCCTCTGGTACCACTTCGGTGATTGCTTCGAGGCTTCTTGTCTTCCCTACGTTCACTTGGGCTACCTTTGCTCTGGGTGTGTCCTCCTCTTGTGTGGGTATAGTTGGTATTCTTCCCTTCGCTACTTGCATGGGAGTCTTCATACTCCCTAGGAGCTCTTTTTCCATCCTAATGTGGTGAGCATATCGATTCCTGTTAGCTAACGGTGGTCTATGCTCCATTGCTAGTGGAGGCGGCAGTGGGGGACGATATGGTAACTGGTTTGGTGGGTGTCGGCCTCCGCGGTGTAGGTATGGCCCGTCACTCTCTCCTCCTCCTCCATAATTCCAGCCTCCGCCCTCTTCTGCATTCCATGGTGGTGGCGGCTGTGGGTGCCATGTTCCTCTGGCCTCGTTCCTCCTCTCACGTGGAACGTTATTCAGCGTGTTGTGGACGGGTGTTGATTCTATTGGGTTAGGCGCCCTCTCCTGGGGGAATTCATGTTCACCCCGTGTGGCGCTAATATTATTCCTTGGAGATTCGCTTCCCTCCAGATCGAGGCATTCTTTATCTCTGGTGACGATGTGGGTTTTGGCTATGCCAGTGGTTTTCCGTCCGTTCACCCAGGCCGTGTGGGCCTTGCTTTCAATCTGGCGTAGGGAGGCAGTCTCGGGGTCCAACATCATTCCTACTATTCTCACTATTTCAGGTCTCAATGATTGGAAGAACATCACTTTTAAGACTGTCTTATCTCCCTGTGCATTGTCCACGTCCCCTGCGTAATATGCTTTCTTAAGGCGCAGGAGATAATCTCGTGGGTCTTCGTCTACACGCTGGGTCATCAACTTTGCCGCGTTCAATCCCTCGGATAGTGTGGAGTATTCCCCAAATCTCTTAACTACTGCTCGGCTCAATTGTTTAAAGTCACTCTTCACCCTATTTGGCAGGGAGGCTACCCATGGTCTGGCGGGTTCATGTAGGCTCCTTGATAATAAACATGCCTTTTCTGCTGATTTACCCAGACCCCGGATCTTAGCCTCCTGTTCTACTGTAGTTATGTGAGTGTGGATATCCCTGTTTTTGTTATGTGGATCGAAATAGGGAATTCTCACGAGTGCTTTGTCCATTAGTTTTAGTGTCTTACTGTTAAAAGTGTGTTGTTCGTCATCAGTGGTGTCGGTTCCTGAGGAGTGCTCCCTTGAGCTACCCTTGTCTCCACTATCACTGTTGTCATGTGTCCCGTGTCTGTGTCGTGATCTCCCTCTGTCCGAGGATTCGTATCTGTCCCGTTGCTTGTGTCTCTTGTTTTCCTTATGTGGGTCTTGTGATTCGTGCTTGTGGGTTGGTGTGCGTGATCTCCTTGAGCGGTGTCTATGTGGTGAGTGTTTTTGTCCTCGACCTTCATGCTGCCTACTACGTGTGTGGTGCCTGCTAGGTGAGGTGTTGAATTTATGTTTGTCTCGTGCTTCATGGTTATCGGGATTCCTGTCTCTGGGATTTTTGGTGCGGGTGGTTTTGCGTGGGTGATTTTTACATGTCATGCGTCCCTCTGGTGAGCTCTCTCTGGTACCCATGTCGTGTTGGTCATTGTCAGAGGAGTCAGTGTTAGATGAGCCGTCACCATCACGGTGGCTCTGCTTAACATAACTTTTGTAGTGCCTTTTGCACCTGTTACGTGGGTCAACTTGGCTCGGTGATTTCTGCTTATCCCATGGCTCATGCTTGTGTGATGTGCGTCTCTCTGGTGAGCTCCTGTTATCCGTGTCGTGTTGGTCATTGTCAGAGAAGTCAGTGTCAGATGAGCCGTCACCATCACGATGGCTCTGCTTAACATAACTTTTGTAGTGCCTTTTGCACCTGTTACGTGGGTCAACTTGGCTCGGTGATTTCTGCTTATCCCATGGCTCCTGCTTGTGTGATGTGCGTCTCTCTGGTGAGCTCTTGTTACGTGTGTCGTGTTGGTCGTGTTTGTGCGAGGTGCGTTTCTCTGGTGAGCTGTCTCTGTCATCTGCATCATGTCGGTCATACTTGCGTAGCGTGCGTCTGCCTGGTGTTCTGTTTATGTCATGTTTCCCGTCTTGCACCAGCTCCGCCCTTTCCCGCTCTATCATTACAGTGTATCCTGATGACTTAGGGTTAATTATTTGTCTCTCTCTAACGTTGGGGTGGTCGGCCTCATGTTTTCCCGTTTGTATTATTATTTCCTCTTCTCTCTCCTCGATTTGCGAGGGTGTTACTTTATCAAAATTGCTTTGCATAGTAGCCACACTCATTGTGGGATCTGGCCCTGGGCTACGTCCCCGTGGCTCGGAGTGTGGTAAATTGTTACTCCCGTATGTGTTCTGTGTATCAACGTCTGGGTGTTTCACTGGTGCATTTAGTGCGGATTCTTTCTCTCTCACGAGGGCGTGCAGACGCTCTACCTGCACCATTAAGGACAGTTTCTCTTGTCTCTCCCTTTCAAATTTTTCCTCATTCCATAATCTTTCTCTGTCTGTCTGTGCGATGAGATACGAGTCTACCCTCGCTATTTCTGCAATTTTTACGTCACGTTTGGCTTTGCCACATTTCATCACATCCTTAAGTAGTTTCCTTCTATGGGCCTTAACATCTTCTGTATGGCTCCCCTCCCATATATCTCTCTGCTCCGTCTGCTGGCTAGCAGTCCGTCCAGTACGTTTTAACACAAATTCCCGATATTGTTTTTCCATAGATTCCATCTCCTCCTCAGAGGTCCACTCTGTATCAGTGTTATGCGTTGGTGTGTCAACCTCAGAATGTTGTGGATCCTGTGCCATCTCTATTATGTAGTGTGGTTAATAGACTTAAGAGTGTATCTTAATTCTAACATCTCATGTGCGTCGTGAGTTACTCTAGAATTCCCTTTCAGAGCACATATAAACAATTGTATCACAGGATGCGTCAGTTTAACTCGAGCAAATAATCTCAGCCCAGCTGTCTTTGTTATACTCTGCTACTCTGGTATTTCCCTTCAGAGCGCGTTTTGTTTGTATACCCCCGTTTACAATCACAAGGCAACGTTAGTTCACAACACTTTGATTAACACATCAGTGATTCGTTCCTGAATTCATGCATAAACTGTCTGCGAGAGATCCCGGAAGACGAGCCCCCATTATGTTGTATATGTTGGGTATGAAAATTTGTTATGTTGTATGCGTGCGTGGGTGAAATTATTATGTTGTATATGTGGGTTATGAATATTCAGTGGAAATAATAATAATTAAATGAAATTTGGCCAAATGTGTAATTATCCGGAAATATGTTAATTTATGTAATTACGCACATTTTAATTATGCCAATTCGAGAGGTAATCGTATTAATTATGCGAGTGGGTGTAATTATGATAACGCAAGTCGTTATGATAACCAGACCCCGGTTCACCCCGTTATCGCTTTAACATTTACTGAGTATGTATTAGTGTGTTTATTAAGGTCACCAAGTTCAAATCTCAACGCAGAAGCAGATCTTATGCATAGATTTCAGGAAAGAATCACACAACCACTTCTGTATTGATCAATTTATTACTAATTCAACCTTAACTATGATATAGTATGCGAACTCTCAATCCCGGAACGTCAATACGGCATCAATACAGTATCATCAACGATTGTCTGATTTCACTTTGACAACTGCACATGGATCCCGCATAACGCGATGGTTGTTAGTGAGAGAGAGAGTCGTTAAAACATGCAAATACTATGCTAAGAAAACCTTAACGTTAATGAATGATTATACTCAATATTGTTCACGCAGTACCGCACTCCTTATTGATCATACGCAACCCTTATCACGTTGTTAACACCTTGGGTCACGGGACAGTTGAATATTCTGTAGAGGATGCGAGTACGTGCGGCGATTATGACTGAAGGATACTTGAAAGATTATACGGCGATAAAAAAAAACACAATCAAAACAGTTACTATTCTTAAAGGCACCAATCTCAACAGATACATCGGCAGGTTATCTGACAGCAGAACGGCTCGGAGTAAGGGCCTGCGACGGTGCTCCTTTTCCGAAGATCGTTATCTTATACCAAGTTTACTAATTGGGGACCAGATCACCTGATAAGGATCCGGTGGGCCACCACTCCCCACGTGAGCGTGGCTCGGCGGAAGGAGGTGCCAAGAATCAGTTCGTATTGATGGATCTGTTGGGAATTTATGCGATTAAGAGTACAGCCCACTAAATATTAAAGATAAAAATTAAGAATACTCTTATACGACGGAGGCCACCACTCGGTCTCGTTGTGATGCCTTCCCAGCCACGGATGACTTATGGGTTCGAGTGTGTTTGAGTGGTAAGAGTTGTCTTGAATAGTCAGTGTTCGGAGTCGATTCTTTATGTCAAACAGACGCCTGGTGGTCGTGTGGTGAGGGGGCGGTGCGCGTCATACGTATCAGGCGCTCCCCTGTCACCGTGGTGAATTGGCTCGGATGGCTGTTGATACGCTGTCGCAGTTCGGAACCCGGTCGGTAGGTGGCGCCCACAACTCGCTCGTAGCGTGCAGCGCTGGATCGTCGCCAAGTCGCGACGCTCACCACCGGCGGCAGCGGAGACCTCCGGTCGGCAGCAGAGATTGACGAGCTGAAGATGAGTCGAGCCGACCCGCTGGTCGCAGCTCGCTCCTGAGTCGACCCTCCCGGTCGAGCTCGCTCCTGGGTCGACCCGCTGGTCGCCCTCGCTCCTGAGTCGACTCTCTGGTCGCACTCCTGAGTGGACCCGCTGGTCGCACTCCTGCCTGAGCCGACTCTCCCGGTCGCGCTCCTGAGTGGACCCTCTCGTCGCACTCGTTCCTGAGTCGACCCTCCCGGTCGAGCTTCTGAGTGGACCCTCCCGTCGCACTGGTTTCCAATGCTCAGGATCCTTTACTTTATGCCTGAAAAATCCCCCTGGATCCCGCCCACAAGGCGGGGCTTCCGATTTTTGCTGTGTCAGGATCTGTCCGTAGGCAGGTGTGTCCATGTGTGTGTCCGTACGTCCGTGTGTCCTTGTGTGCATCACTGACGGTATATTCCGTTGTCACACTCCCTCCATAAAACCCACGAGCAAACAACCAGATGTTACAAATTGTCTCGAAGTCGTCTCTCTGTCTGGGTGCAATTTATCTCTTGTCTGGCCTTCTTCATGAACCCAAAACACAGACGTTACAAATCGTCTCATAGGCGTCTTTGTTCGTGTTGCACACCTGGAGGGAGGGGCAACACTCTCTCCGACCCGGCGCACAAAGAAATGGTTAAAAGTTTTAAGTTAACATTTGTCCCTTACTATTTCACAGTTATGATTCTGTATGTAACCTAAGGTCTGTCGTTTCCCATCGTGGTTCCCGACCCAAGTGTAGGTGTTTCCCCGAGCGTACACACACTCCTATCCCGCGCTGCGGGGATACAAAGACGGCCGGGATCTCCCTTTCTCTCCGACCCTGAGTTTAACATCGTTTTTTTTATTATGTATTATATTCGACCTGGTTGTGATTCATCTCGTTATCCTGGCTTTTCCATAAGTTTTACTTTGTCTTTTCATGCATATACTTATTACTATTAATTTATTTCCGATATCTTAGGTTAAGGGGTAAGTTTCTTGATCCTAGGAATTCGTATTCCTTGGTGCCTGGATGGTTATATAAGCGGAATATAGTTTACGGTGAATAGCGTTAACATTGATGTTATGTGCGATATTATGTATTGTGATGTCTTTAACTTAACTTGTTTGTCAGGGCTTTACTGACACGAAGTTGCATTCCATGGTCCGCAGTCTTTGCCCCACCCTATCTCTGCTCGCCGTTGTTGTTGCCTGCCGTTAATTCAAGGCCTCATTAATTTCCGTCACTCCTGAGTAGGTGAGGGCGGTTGAACCTTGGAGTCAGTTCTGGTTTTTGTCTGCCTGCTTCTTCTTGTGTCCCCTGACCCCGGGAGTTATTATTCTACTTTATGGCCTGTCGAAGCCCCACTCGCTGTTGCTGGGCTGGTGTTGTTCCCGGCTTTTTGCTTACGTTTGCAGTTCGCCGTGCTCTTGATTTCCTTCCCTCTTCAACCTTATATTGACTATTCGCTCCTGTCTGGGTGTGATTCAATTTTGACTTAGGAAGGTTCTGATTGTCATATGCTTCGGGTCGAATTGTATAGAAAGTATTGAAGTATGGAAATAACATTTCATATTGACTTAATAATGGTGATGGTTCAGTAGGCGTAACTTGTGGCCTGGTTTAATTGGAGTGGGTGTGAATATCGATAACTTTAGCCTACCCTGTTGTTAAATTCCGACTTTAACGTTACTTTAATAGCAATACAGAATAATTGAGCTTTTTGTCTTAACTAGGCGAATGCGAACTTCTGGTGACCCCGCAGCCTTGTTGTTCAGCTGGGTCTGCCTCCTTGAGAGATATACACCACTCTTATTCTCGTCTCACTGTGGTCATCCAACCTTCTGCTCTGGGAGTGTTATTCTTACTTTCAGGTCAAAGGCCCCCTCACATCCAGACGCGCAGGGTTGTTTACATCAGCTCCCCCCCTGTGCACGTGTTCTAACTAGCTCGGAATTCCTGAACACACAATCAGTGATGATTCCTGGCTTTCTGTGGTTGTGATTTAGACAAAGGCGCCTCTGTTTTCTTCCATTGCCTTTGAGTCGACACTGCCCTATTATTTGCCCATGTGCTGAGGTCATAGAATTCGTTTTGACTTCAGTAATATTAACATTCAGTATTGGATTAGCAAATGGGCAATGGTTCATTGATGTAGCTCGCAGCCTGGTCTCCAGTTTGAGCGAGCGCGAGGATCGATAATTTAGCCTACTCTGTTGTTGAATTTCGAATTTTGACGTTACTTTAAAACCATGCAGGATGATTGGGCTTTTGCCTTAACTATGTCTGGCTGACACTCCCACTGTCTCTGCCGCCTGCACGGGTGACATGTGCCCGTTCATCAGGCCTTATCTTCCCTTGAAGCAACGTTGTAAATTCTGCCATCCTAGCCCTCCTCCGGTTCATTACTTAACAACACCTGGTGTTTTGCAGTTTGCTGCGCTTGGTGTGTTTCACTCATTAAAAAAACAAGTAAAAAGATAATATATAAAAATCATCAAATATTATTAATCTCAATTATGGAAGAAGGGTTAGTATACAACAATACGCTGCATCGAGCTTGATCGCCGCTATCAGATGAAGCTGCGCTGCTTACGTCCTCCATGTTTACATGTGCGTAGTGATATTGGCCTGATTTTGGCTCTGACCTACACAGTCAATATAGTGCGCCAATAAATTACACTTTTCTCATTAACTGCAGGATAATGCGTGGAGAACTTTTTGCTTGGATACCTTTTATTAACGTTGAACATATTGAGCAAAAGAAAAAGTAGTGCCCCGTTTGTCGGAACGAAACTGAACGATACAGCTCACGTACAGCGGCCTATCAGGGTTGGCGTCCCCCCCCCCCTCCAAAATGGCATTTCTCACAACCACCGCTGCGTTATCGACCGTCGCCATTCACCGTGACGTCACCACGGCACCTGTGCCAGGCCATGTGCACTTTGAAGTCACGTGAAGTGTCAAAGGCTCGCTGACCGGAGGTCCTGGAACAGACCCAGGTGCCATGGGTTGGCTGACTGAGATGACTGGCAGATGCACCACCTGTACCCCGTACTGTGCCAAATTGCTGCATATTTATCATCCGGTGTTCCGCTCGTTGTGAGCGCCACTCCTCCGTTTTTGTTGGAGGCCGACTGTCTCCAACTGCCCAGTAGAAGCGTCCTTCACGAGCCTCCCCCGCAGAGGCCGATCCCGACACCGCTGGTACCAGTCGTCGGCAAATCCCACTCAGCTCCACATCCTTCCGTACCGCATCAGTCCACCTCCACTCCAGCCCATGCCGTGCCCGCCCAACCCGCTCCATCCACCCACATACTCACCTACCAGCTTACTGACGCACTCACCCACTCATATCTGCTCACACACCCACGCATTAAATTTTAAATGCAGGCTACGCAATGCATCGTGATCAATTTACACCAAAATCTACTCTCAACCACTTAAACCACATATTCGTGAACGATGCGCACCCTAATCAGCCACGATGGCTGTGTGCAGGGTGTTGTGATGTCACGTAGTACGACGTTTGTCCTGCTCCCCCCCCCCCCCCGTTATAACGCGGCGTATATTTATGGCAGACTCCTCTGCGTGGGATATTTATCACCTCATAATGCACAGACAACAGCCAACGCAGTCTCGCCTGCCTGAGGAGTTTGCTGATGATCGGACAGTGTCCAGATCTCTCAAGGATCTGTGAGCTACTCACACACAAAGATCCCCCTGTAGCCTTTAACAGACTGTTGGGGCAAGTGCTTTGTAACATCATCAAAGGGGCGCTGCAATACGATGCAATCAAAATCACCGATCAGAGATTTTCCCATATATGGTCTTTGTTGATCATGAATCGAGACTAATTGTATTGATTTCACTCAGTCGATCCGGCAGGAAGCTCAATGTCCGATTTAATCTAAAATCCTCTGCATTTCACAGATCATACAAAGCAACGGTATTGATGCCCGATTTGTATGTACTTTTTATCTTAATTTTTTCATGTAGTCTATCAGACTTTTGTGTTAAATCGCTCTGCAAAAAGTACTTTTGTATACTTATAAATCAATATTATGCTAATGCCAAATTTCATCATAGCCGCGATTCAGTTTACTCCGATTCGCTGTCATCTTTAACTCGATCCTGTGAGTGTACAATTTTATTTTAAACTTCATTTAGTGAGTGAAAACAAGACCACTTATATGCTGATGTCCATTCTTATCATAGCTGTGATTCATTCAGCCATTCACTCACTCAGCCACAAACTCATTCAGCCACAGACTCGCTCAACGACTCGCTCAACCACTCAGCCGCTCACTCACTCAGCTATTCACTCACTCAACCACTCACTCAACCAATCATTCAACCACCCACCCACCCACTCACTCACTCAACCACTCACTCAATTACTTACTCAACCACTCAACCATCACTCTCTCACTCACTCAGCCATCACTCTCTCACTCCCTCAGCCATCACGCTCTCACTCACTCAGCCACTCTTTCAGCCATTCACTCACTCAGCCACACAATCGCTCAATGACTCACTCAACCACTCAGCCGCTCACTCACTCAGTTATTCTCTCACTCAACCACTCATTCAACCACTCACTCAACCACTCGCTCAATCACTCAACCACTCACTCACTCAGCCACTCACTCAAACAACCACTCACTCAATTATTAACTCAACCACTCACTCACTCAACCACCTACCTACTCGCTCATCTACCCACTCGCTGACCTTTCCACTAACATACCCACTTCCCTATCCACTCACTCACCTACCCACTCGCCTATTTTATTTTACCAGGTAAGGCCCACTGAGCTATATAGCTCTTTTTCAGAAATTACCTTGCCACAAATGATAGCCCAATGAAGTGGCTTATCACGATGAAATGTAAATAAGCCAAATACTGTCAATGCATATTTATAAATGTGGAGGGCAAAACCAGAGGATCCGAAGAAAAATTCAGGCAACTCCTCATGTAAGCATCAGGGTTTGGATCAAACCTACAACATCCTGAATACCGGGCGAAGCAGTGAACATCTCGTCACCCGGGTCACCCTAATCCATTCCCATATCGCTTCTGCGTGTGTGCTACAGGCGGGTGTCTCAGATTGCCAGCACCATGTGACGGGAGCTCCAGGGCATGCTGCGTGCTCGCCAGGAGGAGCTGGGCAAGATGGCCCAGTCGCTGGAGCAGATGCTTGCGCGGCACCGCCGCTCTCACCCTGACGGAGTACAGCAACACAGTGGGGCGGCACCAGCGGGACACCCTGGACAACGCAGCTAAGGTGCGCGCCGGCCACTCACTCACTCAGTCACTCGCTCACTCAGTCACTCGCTCATACAGCCACTTATACAGCCACTCACTCACTCAACTTGAACCACTCGCTCAACCACTTACTCACTCAGCCACTCACTCATTCAGCCACTCACTCACTCAACCACTAACTTAAACCACTCGCTCAACTACTCACTCACTCAACCATTCATTCACTCAACCAATCAATCACTCACTCGGTCATTAACTCAACCACTCACTCAACCACTCACTCAACCACTCATTCACTCTGACACTCATGCAACTGCTCATTCATCCACTCACTCAACCACACACTCATGCGTTCAAATACTAACTCATTCGCTCAAACACTCACTCATTCAAATACTCATTCAACCACTCACTAATTCACTCAACCACTCACTCAACCACTCACTCACTGAACCACTCACTCGCTCACTCAACCACTCGCTCGCTCATTGAACCAATCGCTCCATCAACCACTCCCTCACTCAACCACTAATTCAGCCACTCACTCACTCAACCATTCACTCACTCACTCAGCCACTCACTCAAACAATCAGTTATTCAATCATTAATTCAACCACTCACTCACTCAACCACTCACACACAGGCTCATCACTTGTATCTCAACCATCTCACTGAGTAACATAGCTCTGTTTTTAGACGTGACCTGGCCACAAATTATAGGTCAACAACGTGCCTTATGTGGAAATTTATAGCAGCCAACTACTCTAAATGCCTGTTTCTAAATGTGTAGGGAAAATCTAGAGGACCAGAATAAAAATCCACTTGACCACGGAGAGAACATGCAAACTCCAAATATACAGGTGTCAGGGTTGGGATCTAACCCAAAACCTCCTGTATACCAGACGAGGTAGTTAACATTGTATCCGGGCAAGCCGTACATCGAGCTGGAGTGGACCATGCGGCCCATCCCTATCGCGTGAGTGGGTCTCAATGTTGTTATTGTGTTCATATGTGTGTGGTCTGCTTGTGTGTATGCATGTGCCGCACTGCGCTATGAACCCAACATGACCAGGCTGTTGCCCCACTCGCCCGGCTCGTTGAGAGGCTTGCCCACCCCACCGGGCGTTGTTGTGAAGATACCGCTGGGAGGAAGAATATCTCACAATACTGGAAGAGGTGAGGACTCCACGTAGTGGGTGATTAACTGGGTGGGTCTTTGGGTGAGTCGGTGGGTGAGTCGGTGGGTGGGTCGGTGGGTGAGTCGGTGGGTGAGTCGGTGGGTGAGTTGGTGGGTGAGTCGGTGGGTGAGTCGGTGGGTGAGTCGGTGGGTGAGTCGGTGGGTGAGTCGGTGGGTGAGTCGGTGGGTGAGTCGGTGGGTGAGTCGGTGGGTCAGTGGTTGAGGGAGTAGGTGGGTCAGTGGTTGAGCGAGTAGGTGGGTCAATGGTTGAGGGAGTAGGTGGGTCAGTGGTTGAGGGAGTAGGTGGGTCAGTGGTTGAGGGAGTAGGTGAGGGAGTGGTTGAGGGAGTAGGTGAGTGAGTGTGTTAGAGAAGTGGGTGTGTTGAATTTGAGTGAATTGTTGAGTGAGTCGTTGGGTGAGTGAGTAGGTGGGCGTGGGTTAGAGATTGAGTGGGTGATTGTGTGAATTAGTGGGTGGGTGAGTGAATGGTTTGAAGTGATTGAGTGGGTGAGAGGTTGGCTGGTGAGTGGATGAGTAAATTGGTGGGTTAGAGATTGAGTGTGTGGGTAACTAGGTGATTGGGTGGGTGAGTGGGTGAGTGGCTTAATGGATGAGTAAGTAGGTGAGTGCCTGGATAAGTGAGTGGATGGGAGCATGAGTGGGTGGATGGTTGAGTGGGTGGGTGAATTAGTGAGTGACTGTGTGGGTGGGAGGGTAGGTCAGTGCGTGATTGTGTGGGGGAGTGGGTGATTGAGGGTCAGTTAGTGGGTGGGTGAGTGAATATCGAAGGTTGAGCAGGTGAGTTAGTGTGTGATTGGGTGGGTGGGTCGGTGAGTCAAAGAGTGGGGCACCACGGTGGCGAGATGTTAACTACCTCACCTAGTATACAGGAGTTTGTGAATTCGATCCCATCCCTTCCACCTGTATATAAGGAGTTTGCATGTTCTCCCTGTGGTCGTGTGGATTTTTATCCGGGTCCTCCAGGTTTTCTCTCAGTAGCAGGGTTGGTGTGTGGTTTAGAGATTGAGTGGGTGGTTGGGTGAGTGTTGGGTGGGTGAAGTGAGTTGGTGGGTCGGTGAGTGCGTGGGTGGGTGATTGAGTAAGTGGATGAGTGAGGGGTTGGGTGAGCGATGGGTTGAGTGGATGTGTTTTTTGTTCGTGAGTTTGTAGGTGGGTGAGTGGGTCAGTTAGTGGTTGGCGAGTAAGTTGGTGGGTGAGCAAGTGAGTGAATGGGTGTGTTGGTAGGTGAGTGTGTAGCTTGGTGAGTGGTCGTAGGGTGAGTCGGTGGGTAAGCAAGTGGTTAACGGAGTGAGTGGTTGGGTGGGTGAGTTGTTGACTGAGTGGGGTCAGCGAGTGGGTGGGTGAGTTGATGTGGGAGGTTTAGTGGGTAAGTTAGCGTGTGAGTGAGTGGATGAGTGAGTCAAGGTGGTGAGATGTTCACTGCTTCGCCTAGTATAAAGTAGTTTAGTTTAGGGGGTAGGTGGCTCGTTGGGTCGGTAGGTCTGTTGCAGGTCGAGTAGGTGGCTGGGTGAGTGGATGAGTAGGTAAGTGGCTGGGTGAGTGGGTGGACTGGTGAGTGTGTGAGTTAGAGATAGAGTGGGTGGATGGGTGTGTGTATGATTGGGGGAGTGAAATGGTGAGTGGATGGGTGAATGAATTGTTGAGGGAGTGAGTCAGTGAGTGGGTGTGTAGGTGGGTGCGTAGGTAAGTGGTTAGAAAGGTGTGTGGGTTTTTGAGTGGGTGGGTCTTTGAGTGGGTATGTGGCTGAATGGGTAGGTGGCTGAATGGGTAGGTGAGTGGGTGGCTGCGAGTCAGAGAGTGGAGCCCCATGGTGGCGAGATGTTAACTACCTTACCTTTTGTACAGGAGGTTGTGGGTTCGGTCTCGATCGTGATGCCTGTATATTTGGAGTTTGCATGTTCTCCTCGTGGTTCATGGATTTTTCTCCGAGTCCTCTGGGTTTTCCCTCCATATTTATCAACGTGCATTTAGAGGATCTGGATGCTTTAAATGTCTCCGTGATAATCCACTTGGTTACGCCATCATTTGTGGCCATGTTGCTTCTGAATAAGATCTATATAGCTATGGGGGCCTTACCTTGTAAAAAAAAATGTTTACAGTTGGGTGAGTGGGTGGTTGAGTGCGTAGGTGGGTGAGTGAGTGGGTGGGTCGTTAGGTTAGTAGGTGAGGGGCTGGGTGAGTGAGTTGTTGGGTTAGATATGGAATAGGTCACAGTGTGAGTGGGCGGGTTGGTGCGTGAGTTGGTCAGTGAGTGGGTGGGTGAGTTGGTGGGTGGGTTGTTGGGTGAGTGAGTTAGTGAGTGCGTGTGTAGGTGGGTGCGTGGATGAGTGAGTAGGTTAGAAATTGAGTGTGTGGCAGGGTGAGTAGGTTTGTGAGTCGGTTAGTAGGTTGGTGAGTGGCTTTAGTAGGTGATTGGGTGAGTCAAAGAATTGAGCGCCACGGTGGCAAGATGTTAACTACCTCGCCTGTTATACAGAATGTTGTGGGTTCGATCCCAACCCTGATGCCTGTGTATTTTACGCCACATTTAGAAACATGTAATAACAGGAATTGGGTGCAATAAATGTATACAGCGACTTTGTTGAACTATCATTTGTGGCGAGGGTGCTTCTGAAAACAATCTTTATAGCTCAGTGGGCCTTACTTGGTAAAATACCGCTGGGAGGAAGAATATCTCACATTACCAGAAGAGGTCAGGACTACACATAGAGTGGGTGGGTCTGTGAGTGTGGCTCAGTGGTTGAGGGAGTAGGTAAGTGGGTGACTGAGTGTGTTAGAGATTGTGGGTGATAGGGTAAGTCATGGGTGTCGTGAGTTGGTGTGTTGTGTGGGAGTGAATAGACGAGTGGCTGGGTGAGTGGGTGGGTAGGTGAGTGGGTTAGAGATTGATTGGGTGAGTAAGTGGGTGGGTGGCTGAGTGGTTGGGTGGGTGAATGGGTTTAGAGATTGAGTGGTTTGTGAATGGTTGAGGTGAGTGAGTGGGTGGGGCAGCGCGTGAGTGGGTGTGAGAGTGGGTGAAGGTGGGTTGGTGAGAGGATGAGTGAATTGGTGGGTTCGAGATTGCGTGGGTGGGTGAATAGGTTTTACCTCTAAATCTCTCGTGTCAGGTCAGAGGTTTTACCTCTATACCTCTCGTGTCAGGTCAGAGGTTTTACCTCTAAATCTCTCGTGTCAGGTCAAAGGTTTACCCTCTAAATCTCTCGTGTCAGGTCAGAGGTTTTACCTCTAAATCTCTCGTGTCAGGTCAAAGGTTTACCCTCTAAATCTCTCGTGTCAGGTCAGAGGTTTTACCTCTAAATCTCTCGTGTCAGGTCAGAGGTTTTACCTCTATACCTCTCGTGTCAGGTCAGAGGTTTTTCCTCTAAATCTCTCGTGTCAGGTCAGAGGTTTTACCTCTAAATCTCTCGTGTCAGGTCAGAGGTTTTACCTCTAAATCTCTCGTGTCAGGTCAGAGGTTTTACCTCTAAATCTCCCGTGTCAGGTCAGAGGTTTTACCTCTAAATCTCTCGTGTCAGGTCAGAGGTTTTACCTCTATATCTCTCGTGTCAGGTCAGAGGTTTTTCCTCTAAATCTCTCGTGTCAGGTCAGAGGTTTTACCTCTAAATCTCTCGTGTCAGGTCAGAGGTTTTACCTCTAAATCTCTCGTGTCAGGTCAGAGGTTTTACCTCTAAATCTCCCGTGTCAGGTCAGAGGTTTTACCTCTAAATCTCTCGTGTCAGGTCAGAGGTTTTACCTCTAAATCTCCCATGTCAGGTCAGAGGTTTTACCTCCATTTCCCGTGTCAGGTCAGAGGTTTTACCTCTAAATCTCTCGTGTCAGATCAGAGGTTTTACCTCCATTTCCCGTGTCAGGTCAGAGGCTTTACCTCCATCTCCCGTGTCAGGTCAGAGGTTTTACCTCTATACCTCTCGTGTCAGGTCAGAGTTTTTACCTCTAGATCTCTCGTATCAGGTCAAAGGTTTTACCTCTCAATCTCACGTGTCAGGTCAGAGGTTGTACCTCTAAATCTCTCGTGTCAGGTCAGAGGTTTTACCTCTCAATCTCCCGTGTCAGGTCAGAGGTTTTACCTCTAGATTTCAAACTCTCCACCAAGGCAAAGACCAAAGAGCTCTCCAAGGATGTCAGGGACAAGATTGTAGACCTTCTAAAACCCAACTCTCAAAACCCCTTTACCCTTAAAACCATAACGGTCTAAACCCATCACCCTTTAAAATCCTAACCCATAAACCCCCAAACCTCTAACCCACTGAACCCTTCACCTAAAACCTTACAGCGAGGGAAAAACGTATTTGATCCCCTGCTGATTTTGTACATTTGCCCACTGGCAAAGAAATGATCAGTCTATAATTTTAATGGTAGGTTAGTTTGAACAGTGAAAGACAGAATAACAACAACACAATCCAGAAAAACGCATATCAAAAATGCTATAAATTGATTGGCATTTAATGAGGGAAATAAGTATTTGACCCCCTCTCAATCAGAAAGATTTCTGGCTCCCAGGTGTCTTTTATAAAGGTAACGAGCTGAGATTAGAAGCACACTCTTAAAGGGAGTGCTCCTAATCTCAGCTTGTTACCTGTGTAGTAGAGTTACCCACTCGATATTCACAAACTGGGAGAGCTAATCGTTGACAAGGTTTTCCCGCTCAAACTAACGGTCAGGGTCTCACAAGTTGTGAGAGCTGACCGTAAACAAGGTTTTCCCGCGCGACCTAACGGTCAGGGTCAGATAGGGTGAATTGGGATCGAAAAGCAGATTGGGAACGACCAATCACAGGGTTCCACAAGGTGGCCGGGGATTGGACAACCCGGCCACGAACGAGTATAAAGCCAGAACGCTCAGAGCTCTCGGGGAGTTCGACGACACGAAGACCCAAGACGGCGGAAGAAGCATAGGACCCTGGACCAAGCCCTCCAGCCCTTATAAGGGCTAGGGTTCTGAGTAACCAGTGGTCAGGGAGACATCTCCCTAGGTCCAGTCAGAGGACACTGAAGGAGCGGGGTATGAGTAGCCTGTAGGCTTGTACGTTCGGAGTGTAACGGGTGAGGGGACCGTATACCCCTCAGTGCATAGGGACTGTATTCACAAATAAAGTGTGTGCTACTAAAAGACGTTGAAGAGTCTGTCTGTACAATACTACATTTGGCGTCAGAAGATGGAAACAAGACGAACGAACCGCACGCGAAGTCCCGATGATGCAAGCTCCGACCCACCCGTGGGTGCTGCGGGCGGCGCTGAAGATGTTGGCGTGCTGCCAGCCGCCCCACCACCAGCTGTGCAGCCGATCGCCGCGAGCGAAGGCACCCAGGCTGCTCACGCCCGCCTCGCCCAGCTGCTGCATGCTGCAGCAGCCATCCTGGAGCAACTTACCCTGGGGGCTGCGGGCGGGGAGGAGCGGCCGACAGCGAGCGTCCCCGCCATCGCAAACCCGGAAGAGAACGTCCTTCCCGCCGATGGGTCACGTGGGGGCGGAAGCCAAGTGCATGCTGGGACCACAGGGGGCCAATCACGACACACTGCGTCATCAGAGAGCGATGCTGCCTCTGCAGGACACTCCAACAACACCGCGTCATCACGGCTGCGACGCCGTACAGTACATGTTGTCGACCAAGCCATCGCTGCGTTCGGAACCGAGTCCGAGCTTGACGAAGACGACGACACAGCTGCTCTACAGCAGCGACTGCCTGTCTTTCGCGAATTTTCGTCCACAGGGGGCGACTGGGCAGCATTTCAACGTCGCTTCCTCAGCCACCAGGAGATGGTGGGCTGGTCGGATGCACAAGCACTTCGTGCATTGCCAGCCACCTTGGACGATGACTCTCTCGCTGCACTCATCTCCATTCCCAAGCGACAAAGGGCGACACTACAAGCAGCACTTCAGCGGCTGTCTGATGTCTACGGACCTCCTTCCGCCACACGCCACCAATTCTACGAGAGACGGTGCAAGCCAAGGGAGTCGCCATTGGCGTTCCGCACCGCGCTACTCGCCATGGCAAGAGCGGCTTACCCCCGCATGGACGATGAGGCTATCGACGCACTCGTCCTTCAGAAGCTGCTGGAGATGGCGAGGGGGCTGCGCCTTGTCATCCAGGCCGTGGATGACGAGGACATGTGCTCACTGCGAGCTGCCCGGAGCATTCATGCTCACTTAATGCTGGACCAGGACGAGACCATCACCGCTTCGGCTACGACATCGGTGCCTGCCAGCAGGGACAACGCTTGCTCTCCTGATCGAGTCTTCTCGACGTTCAGCGCGACGCCCCAGCGATCACCAGATCGCATCAGTCGCCGCAACGACTGGGAGCGGGGACGGCCCTTCCCCCGCGGCGACGCGACGTGTTTCAACTGTGGCCGCCGAGGCCACTTCTCTCCCGACTGCCGTGCACCTCGCCGCCGCTCCGCCGGATCCCGAGACCGGGACTACAGAGCTTCCAGAGCAGCGCAGCATAACCAGGCAATTCGCGGCACCCCACACGCTCGGTCCTCATACACACCACAACACACCATTGACTCCGCTCGGAACACGGCGTATGATGCGCGGCGTTTGGCCGACTTTTCGCGACCACTGCGACCCGGGCAGTGGTCAGAGCTGGCCCATAGAGTGGTTGCAGCGACGGCGGGTTCCTCGGTGGTCGTTGGTTCGATCGAGGGGGTAGGTTTCCGTTCCGTTTTTTGCTGCAAATGGAAGTTCCCTGGGGATTCTCGGCCAAATTCTGGCGCAAATTGCCATTGGAGATATTAAATTGGCCGGCCCTGTTTTTGTGTCTTCTTCTCTTGCGGTGCCGTGCCTTCTGGGAACTGATTTTCTTGCCAAAATGTCCATTAAAATCCTTATCGATCAGGGATGTATTGAACTTCCCTCGGGCCGCCGGATGGCATTTTTACCCGCGGCCACGCATTCACGGACGGAAAATGTTTCCGTACAGGCTTTTGCGGCTTGCGCTGTACGCATTCCGCCAGGGGCACAAATGCTCGTACCCTTACGATTAAAAAAACCGCTCGCTCCCACCGCCTCGGTAAATGGCATTTTATTGGGACCTTCCAACACAGCAGTTAACAGCCTTTCGTTGGTGGCCGCACAGACTCTTGTAGCGGGCGACAGGGAACCATTTATACAAGTTTTGAATGTCGGTCTGTCAGACACCGTCATTCCACAGGGGACAGTGCTCGCTCATGCGACAGTGGCGCCTCTGGGGACCGGGGTTGTCGGACACGTAGCGAACAGTCAGCAGCCTCGCCCTCATAACGTTGACGAGGGATGGATTGACGCTCTCTGCGCGGATGCCGGCGATTTATCCGGGTCACAGCAGAGTAAATTGCGGGCTCTTTTGCGGGAATTCTCGGATGTGTTCAGCAAATCACAATTTGATATTGGCTGCACCAAGCTGCTGCGTCACCACATTGACACTGGTGACGCTGCCCCTATCCGCCAAAACCCGTTTCGGCTCAGCCCTGCGGAGAAACAGCATGTTAAATGGGCAGTTGACGACATGCTGGCGGCTGATATCATTTATCCTTCCAACAGCCCCTGGAGTGCCCCGATAGTGCTGGTCAAAAAGCACGATGGCAGTCTTCGATTCTGTGTAGATTTTCGGCGCCTAAATAAAATTTCTGTGGCTGACGCATATCCTCTTCCACGTATGGATGAGTCATTGGATGCCCTGGCAGGGGCGCGTTATTTTTCCACTTTGGACCTTCTGTCAGGGTTTTGGCAACTCCCCCTCGACGAAGCGTCAAAGCCAAAGACTGCTTTTCGGACACCACAGGGCCTTTTCGAGTTTAATAGATTGCCCATGGGGCTCCACTCAGCTCCAGCGACGTTTCAGAGGCTCATGGAGCTGGTCCTCGCTGGGCTCCAGTGGGACTCATGCCTTATCTATCTTGATGACGTTATCGTCTTTGGCCGCACGTTCAACGAACACATTGAACGGTTGCGCGCTGTTTTCGAAAAGATGCGAGCTGCGGACCTTAAATTCAAACCGCAGAAGTGCCACCTTCTGCGTGAGTCTGTGCACTATCTAGGCCACATAGTCAGCCGCTCGGGTATTTCCACAGACCCTGAAAAGACTAAATGTGTCAGCCAATGGCCTACCCCCACCTCTGCTGGGGATGTTCGCAGTTTTATCGGGTTCGCGTCGTACTACCGACGTTTTGTGGCTGGTTTCGCTACAATCGCCAAGCCACTACACGCTCTTACAGCGAAAGGGCTGAAATTTCATTGGGGAGACGCGGAACAGGCCGCATTTGACTCCTTACGGAATGCTCTTGTAGCAGCACCGCCCCTGGCTTACCCCGATTTCGCAAAGCCGTTTATTCTGGACACCGATGCCAGTAACACCGGGATCGGCGGGGTGCTGTCCCAAATCGTTCATGGCGTTGAGAGGGTGGTTGCCTATGGAAGCAGAGTTTTGTCCCCTGCAGAGCAACGTTATTGCGTAACCCGACGCGAGCTGCTGGCCATTGTTTACTTTATACAACAATACAGGCCATACCTGTACGGTCAACGGTTTACCGTGCGCTCCGATCACTCTGCGTTACAATACGCTTTGCGCATTGACCAACCGTCTGGCCAGCTCTCCCGATGGCTTGAAGTCCTCCAGGACTACAATTTTATGGTGATTTACCGTAAGGGTACACAGCACAGTAATGCGGACGCGCTATCTCGCCTCCCGTCAGAACAATGTGCCTGTTTTACGGGTTCTGGCCGGTGCAGACCGCAAATAGTACGCCCGGTTGCACCTCTTGAAACGGTTTCTGCTGCCCTTCCGATCCTGCGCCGGGTGCGGACCACGAAAATCCGCCAGCAAGTGACGACTTGCTGGGGATAACGTTGGACGAATGGGGTCGGCACCAAATGAACGATGCGTCATGGTTGCCTCTGCGTCGTCGCGCATGTGATTCGTCCTCACGTTCAAGTAAATCGAACTCTTTTGCCATGCGCCGCGGTCTGCTCATGCATTGGGATGCTGATTCTTGCCAGTACAAAATTGTAGTGCCATCGGCTTTGCGGTGTTCGGCTGTGTACGCAGCACACGAGCGATTGTCGCACCTGGGTGTGCATAAAACCATTGGGTTGCTAAGATTACAATTTTACTGGCCGGGGATGCTTCGCGACGTAACTGATATTTTAACGGGCTGCACCCAATGTGCGCAACGTAAACCTCCAGCGAAGCCGGCATGCCCACCGCTGCAGCCCATCACGGTATCCCGTGTGAACGAGCTGGTTGCTCTCGACATTTTGGGGCCTTTCCCTACAACGCCTCGTGGTAACAAGTACCTTCTGGTTGGGGTGGAGTATTTTACACGGTGGCCTATGGCCTGGGCCCTCCCCAACCAGTCGGCAGCAGCCGTGGTGGACGCCTTTGTTCAAGGCTATGTGCTGGACAAGGGCGCTCCAGAACGGTTGCTGACCGATCAGGGAAGAAATTTTTCAAGTACCCTGCTGAGTGAGGTATGCCGCCTGTTGGGCACTAAGAAGGTGCGCACTTCACCCTATCACCCCCAAACAGATGGCATGGTGGAGCGGTTGCATAGAACCCTCACCTCTATGCTATGCCATCAGGTTGACGAATCCCACTTAGACTGGGACCTGCAGATCCCAGGGGTCCTCGCTGCTTACCGCATGGCGCCACATGCAGCGACAGGGTTCTCCCCATTTTTCTTAATGTATGGCAGGGAGGCCATTCCCCCCGCTGATGTGCGGCTTGGGATAGAGCAGCTTCCACAGTCATCGAAGCTCACTGACCATTTGCGGTTCAACCTGCAAAAGCTGTCTGAGGCTCGTGATGCGGCAATCGAAAATTCCGCTTCCCGCCAGCGGGCAAATTCGAGGTTGCAGGCCCCTCGCACGTCCGTGTATAGGTGGGCTCCAGGTGATATGGCGTGGCTTCATTGCCCCCAGGTGCCGGTGTCCACATCGGCTAAACTCCTAAAACCATGGCGAGGTCCGGTTGAGGTGGTCCAGGTAATGCGCCCACAGTGTGTTAAGATACGTTGGGGACGACGGCGCTGGTTCGTGCACCCCTCTCGTCTGAAGCCATTTGTTGCTCCGCGCGGCTCTGCGTCACACTCAAACCACGAGGGCCGAGCGTGTGATATGCCCGACGAGCCGGATGTCGCCCCGTTGGTACCTAACCCACAGCGCAGACGTCTCATTCCTCCTGCAGATGATGCGGGACTGAGGGAGCCGTGCGAGCCACGAGTCTCTGCACGAAGGCCCCGGGAGCCGCCCAACATGTTTGCCAGGATGCCTGACCCATCTACAACAAGAGTCTCTGCAAAGAGACCTTCTGACCCACCCAACATGTTTGCCAGGATGCCTGACCCGCCCAACATGTTTGCCAGAATGCCTGACCCGCCCAACATGTTTACCAGGATGCCTGACCCGCCCAACATGTTTGCCAGGCTGCCCGACCCGTCTGCTCCAAGGGTCCCCGCAGAGAGGCCTCCTGCCCCTGCTGACATTTTTGCCAGGATGCCTGGTCAGCCTGCAGCCCGGAAAGGGGCACCCATCCCCTACGACGGGCCCGCGAAATACACACGGGCTAGATCGCGTCGCTTTTCTTGATTGCCCATCATTTTTTTTGCGGCAGCTGAATGCTGCATGCGTTGTGCGTCGCGAAAATCGTTATTTGCGATTGGTTCTGACCGTGTACATATGTTGCCTTGTTGATGGGGGGATATTTATAGTGGGTGTTCCTGTTCTTGTTGGATGTTCATGTTCTTGTTGGATGTACCTGTTCTTGTTGGTTGTGGCACACACACACTTTGATTCATTGATGGGAATTTTCTGCTTGTAACAGCCGGGACGGCTGAGGCTTCCGAAGGGGAGGGTGATGTAGTAGAGTTACCCACTCGATATTCACAAACTGGGAGAGCTAATCGTTGACAAGGTTTTCCCGCTCAAACTAACGGTCAGGGTCTCACAAGTTGTGAGAGCTGACCGTAAACAAGGTTTTCCCGCGCGACCTAACGGTCAGGGTCAGATAGGGTGAATTGGGATCGAAAAGCAGATTGGGAACGACCAATCACAGGGTTCCACAAGGTGGCCGGGGATTGGACAACCCGGCCACGAACGAGTATAAAGCCAGAACGCTCAGAGCTCTCGGGGAGTTCGACGACACGAAGACCCAAGACGGCGGAAGAAGCATAGGACCCTGGACCAAGCCCTCCAGCCCTTATAAGGGCTAGGGTTCAGAGTAACCAGTGGTCAGGGAGACATCTCCCTAGGTCCAGTCAGAGGACACTGAAGGAGCGGGGTATGAGTAGCCTGTAGGCTTGTACGTTCGGAGTGTAACGGGTGAGGGGACCGTATACCCCTCAGTGCATAGGGACTGTATTCACAAATAAAGTGTGTGCTACTAAAAGACGTTTAAGAGTCTGTCTGTACAATACTACACCTGTATAAAAGACATGTTCACAGAAGCAATCAATCAATCAGATTACAAACTCTCCACCAACGCCAAGACCAAAGAGCTCTCCAAGGATGTCAGGGACAAGATTGGACACCTACACAAGGCTGGAATGGGCTACTAGACCATCGCCAAGCAGCTTGGTGAGAAGGTGACAACAGTTGGTGCGGTTATTCGCAAATGGAAGAAACACAAAATAACTGTCAATCTCCCTCGGCCTGGGGCTCCATGCAAGATCTCACCTCGTGGAGTTGCAATGATCATGAGAACGGTGAGGAATCATCCCAGAACTACACAGGAGGATCTTGTCAATGATCTCAAGGCAGCTGGGACCATAGTCACCAAGAAAACAGTTGGTAACGCACTACGCCGTGAAGGACTAAAATTCTGCAGCGCCCGCAAGGTCCTTGTGCTCAAGAATGCACATATACATGCCCATCTGAGGTTTGCCAATGAACATCTGAATGATTCAGAGGACAACTGGGTAAAAGTGTTGTGGTCAGATGAGACGAAAATGGAGCTCTTTGGCATCAAGTCAACTCGCCGTGTTTGGAGGAGGAGGAATGCTGCCTATGACCCCAAGAACACCATCCCCACCGTCAAACATGGAGGTGGAAACATTATTCTTTGGGGGTGTTTTTCTGCTAAGGGGACAGGACAACTTCACCGCATCAAAGGGACGATGGACGGGGCCATGTACCGTCAAATCTTGGGTGAGAACCTCCTTCCCTCAGCCAGGGCATTGAAAATGGGTCGTGGATGGGTATTCCAGCATGACAATGACCCAAAACACACGGCCAAGACAACAAAGGAGTAGCTCAAGAAGAAGCACATTAAGGTCCTGGACTGGCCTAGCCAGTCTCCAAACCTTAATCCCATAGAAAATCTGTGGAGGGAGCTGAAGGTTTGAGTTGCCAAACGTCAGCCTCGAAACCTTAATGACTTGGAGAATATCTGCAAAGAGGAGTGGGACAAAATCCCTTCTGAGATGTGTGCAAACCTGGTGGCCAACTACAAGAAACATCTGACCTCTGTGATTGCCAACAAGGGTTTTGCCACCAAGTACTAAGTCATGTTTTGCAGAGGGGTCAAATACTTATTTCCCTCATTAAAATGCAAATCAAGTTATAACATTTATGACATACGTTTTTCTGGATTTTGTTGTTGTTATTCTGTCTTTCACTGTTAAAATAAACCTACCATTAAAATTATAGACTGATTATTTCTTTGTCAGTGGGCAAACGTACAAAATCAGCAGGGGATCAAATACTTTTTTCCCTCGCTTTAAACCCAAAACCCTATAAACCCCTAACCCTCTAAACCCCTTTATCCTTAAACCCCTTTACCCTGAAAACCCTAACCCTCTAAAACCCTAAACCTCTAAACCCTTTACCCTTTAAACCCCTATACCCCAAATAGCCTAATCCTCTAAACACCTAACCCTCTAAACCCCTTTACCCTTAAAACCCTAATCTTCTAAACCCCTAACTCTCGAATCCCCTCAACCCCTAACACTCTCATCCTCTAAACCCTATAACCCTCGAAATCCCTAAACCCCTTATCCCTGAAATAACCCGAAACCTCTAAACCCTTAACTTTATAAATCCCTAACCCTTTAAACCCCTAACCCTTTGTATGGAATGTGGTGGGGGTGGGATCATGGGGTGGGTGGGTGCAGGGTGTGTGTGGTGTGCGGTGGGTGGTGGGTATCACAGGGGAGTGAATGGGTGCAGGGTGTGTGTGGTGGGTATGGTGATAGTGGTCGTGGTTCACAACGATCCGTGACCACCACCACCACCACCTCTACTGTGTGGTGGACCGGCCACCACACAGCAGCACGCGTCGGAGGAGTGAACGGATGGTTCTCCCTATGCGGGCCAGACTCCCTCGCTTCCTCTTCTCCTCCTGCATCACCATCACCTGATCCTCTTTCCTTGTCATCTCCTTCACCATCTTCTCCACCAATGTCTCCTCCACCTGCACCACCATCTCCTGCACCACCATCTCATCCTCCTGATCCTTCGTCCATACCTCCTCTGTCTCCCCCCTCATCTCCTCTTCTTCCTGCACCACCAGCTCCTCCACCAGGGTCTCCTTCTCCTGCACCACCAGCTCCTCCACCAGGGTCTCCTCCTCCTGCACCACCAGCTCCTCCACCAGGGTCTCCTTCTCCTGCACCACCAGCTCCTCCACCAGGGTCTCCTCCTTCTGCACCACCAGCTCCTCCACCAGGGTCTCCTTCTCCTGCACCACCAGTTCCTCCACCTCCTCCACCAGGGTCTCCTCCTCCTGCACCAACAGCTCCTCTACCGGAGTCTCCTCTTCCTCCACAACAACCGTCAGCCATTTAGAGGCCTGGGCGAGCGCGGAGGATGGGGGCAGCGCCGGCTCCGCTCTGTAAATAGATGCGCACGACACCATTCCAACTTCCTGCTATAGTAGAGATCGCACTCCCCCTCCCCCCCTTCGTGTGGAGATAGATTAACCAGGTTAATAACGATGCTGCAGTAACGCAGCATACCTTTGCCCATCGTGGGTCTGGTTACAAAATGGGCATTAGTCTTGCGATATCACACTGGATGAAAGGATACATGGCAAAGATATGGCTGCTTCATTATTTGTCCTCACCCAGAAACCAATTATAAAAATACATCCGTATATAACCGAATGTACACGTGGGGTTTGAACTGTACATGTGTTCGTTTGCAGGCGGCAGGGCTGGAACTCAGTCAAGAGGGACCTGGGTTTGATGCCCAAACTTGGGCCACTTTCTCCGTGTGGAATGTGGAGTGTGTTCTACCCCCCCCCCCCCCGTTTTATTCTGCATTGGTTTCCAAAATCAGAATAAATTATTTAGACTGGATGAAGAGGAATCCGATAAGCTATGAAGCTCTTCTTTCACAGATATGCAGTCGAGGCACAGGGTCAGCAAGTTACAACAACAAACAAAAGAAAATTAGTGCAATGTGTAAAAATGTAAGCAAGTCACAAAATAACTGAGCATGAAAATTAACCCGTAAAAACAAAGTTTTTCACTCTAAATCCTTTATATGCGTGGCGGCTAGAGTCCTCTCGTCCTCTGGCTTGAGATGGCTGCCACCTATGGGTCAGATGATTGTCTGCCACCATTAAGCAATTGGTAAATAAATATTTTTTAAAAATTCCCTAAACAGTGTAAAATTTTGGAAAAATGTTTTCAGGAAAATTAATTGTCACGCACAACGAGTCTGTGTGCAAAATGTCAGCTCGATTGGATCACGGGAAGTGGGTTAAAAAACGACCGAAAGATTTGCATGGTCGCAAGCACGCAAGCACGCAAGCAAGTGAACTTAATATAAAGGATTTAATAAGCACAAAGTACGTAAAATCCTGCCAGTTTTTCAACACTAAATACAAATGTAGGGGTTGTTACGGGGAGAAAGGCGGACAGAAACACAAGGGTGTCTGGACCCACACACGGGTCTCTACATCCACGTCCGCATCGGTTAACCCTGGGGGGGCATGGGGGCGTTGTGATCCCCCATAGCTCCACCCCTCGGAGAGGATTCTTATAAAAGGCGGGGAGCCAGAGGGCTTGAGGCCAGTGTGTGAGAAGCTTACCAGTGAAGACTGAAGACCGGCAGAATAGGCCCTGGAACTCCCCTGGCTCGCTGTCCTTGTCAGGGCCGAGCAGGGCAAGTGGCGCGGCCCCAAGAGCTCCAGGACCGCTGCTCTTGTAAGAGCACAGCCTGGTTAGCTGGGTGCCGGGATCCGTGCTTGACCAGGGCCGGATCAGATAGCCTCCCCTAGCACTCATAGCGGAGGACTGGGAATAGGACAGTCAGGGGTGCTAGGGGTGTTTCCCATTGAGTACGGGTGAAGGGGCCGTTACCCCTTCAAGTAATGTTACCACCTTTTGGTTAAATAAAAGTGTGCCTCAACTACGTCGTCTGTCTCCCTGAGAACTCACTACATTTGTATAAGTGTAGTGTATCGTGTCGTGTATAGTGTAGTCTGTAGGTTAAACGTTGAGTTTTATAAGGGCACGACGGGGTGACCAGCCCCTCCCCACCCAGCCCCACCCCTCCCAACCCCCACCCAGCCCCACCATCCCCATCCAGCCCCTCCCCACCATTCCCTCCTCCCCCAGCCCCTCCCCACCCTCCCCACCCAACCCCACCCCTCCCACCCCCACCTTCCCCTCCCCATATGCACGACAGACAAATAATCCCTGGTAGGCAGTGTGGAACCTGTTGTTCCTACCGGTATAACAGTGGGAAATATCTGAACCAGTCCTGGGCCTCCCATTGGTCGACTCGGCCTCAAATGAGTACCTGATGCAGTGTGTACACATCACCACGAGGGAGACAAATGCGTGGTGTTGGCTACCCACTCCCCTGTGTACTGTGCCAGTCCTCATTAGGTCCTCACTAACACCACTTGCCTCAAAAATCTGTTAAGGCTATGAGGGGGATCTTTGTCTTTGTACAGTGACATTGGCTACGTATAAACTGATACTTTGCATGGAGTTTATAATACAGCATGGCCTATGTGTAACGCATCATATACCGTGTACACAGCACCATGAAAGTGTGTGCCGTATAATACAGAGTATGTGTAAAGGAGCGTAACCTGTGCACGTACTGCAGCGTTACTTTGAACTGAAACGTGGCATGGCCGTTATGTGTAGAGCAGCATTTCTTGTGTATATGTAGTGGGTTCCCACGGAGACTGGAGACGTAGCTTAGAGGCAACACGGTTTATTTAAATCTTATAACAGAAGCCCCTTTTACTCCCACTACTTGGGGAGGTATGGCCTCCGGGCTAACGTGCCCTATCACTGGGGCTACAGGCTCTGAGTCCTCCGACTAAGGGTGGCCTCGGGGAGGCTATGCTGACCCGACCCAGCCAAGGTGTGGGTCTCGACCACTGGTCCGTGCTCGGCCCCGGCCCATAAAAGGACGTCGGGTCCCGGGGTCCCAGGGTCCTAGCCTAGCTGGTCTTCAGTCTTCGTCTTCACAGCACTGCCTCGGGCCGTCCTGGGGTTCGTCTTTTATACCCACCTCAGGGACTCTCCACCCTCGGTACCGTCCCCTTTCTGGAACCTTCCAGGTGGCTCTGGAATAACCCCCAACCCCTCACCTGGGGTCGGGGGGGGGAACTCGGCCTCTCAAAGGTCCCGGTTCTCTCTCTAACTCAGGGTGGCACCCCCTGCAGACTCGTGCCTGCAACTGCAGGTAAGCATACAGTGTGGTGTGTGCTTTGCATTTCTGACGCTACATATACAGCAAGAAATACTCTACATAGAGAGAGCATGGCATCTGTGTGTGTGTACTGCATGACACACGGTGTACGGTGTGTAATGCACAGTAATGGGCTGCTGCTGCTGCACCTGTTGACGTTGATGTCGGGGCAGGCAGAGTCCTCGCTCCGGGTCCCGGTGGCGTTGCTCTGGGGGAACGTGCAGAAGAAGGCGTTGGCCAGGAGGCAGGCGGCCTGCTCCTGAGACATCGTCAGCATCAAGCCGGTGTCCCGGCGGAGCAGCGGCAGGGGCTGGGGACACGTGCGGTGCACAGGGCGCAGCGACGTTACACGGGGCAACGGGTGGCACGGGGTTGCAGAGGAGCAACGGCGCAATGGTAACACCGATGCAGAGCACTGAGCCTACAGCACTGGGATGCTGGAGTTTGGATCAAGGAGTTCTGAAATGCACGGAAACCAGATGATTGTTGTACACGTGAGGTTAATGCTGCAGCCCTGTAATTACTTGCTCATGCAACTGCTGGTGAAAGAACCTCCACTAGAGGGAGGTCTAGAGTGCCGATCCGGTGGGTATTTTTTGGCCGACTTTTCCACACTGATCATACGTCTTGAAAGAGGTGGGAGTACTCGCCATTTAGCCCACTGCACGCGACCCACCGATGGACTGTGGGTGGACAAAAACAGGGAATTGTAAGAATCCTGGTCAATGTTTTCAAGGCCAGGCTGGGAGATCGAACCGCGACATTTAAGTCAATCGTGACAACCATTCCACAGTCATGGCAGCAGCCCTTTTGCAGAAATCAAGTAAAATATTGGAGAGGGCTTCACACAAGAAACAAGAAGATTTAGTGGTTTGGACGTGGCTCTCCAATGAGGACAAAGAGGGTACCACAAGTAGCGGTGCATACTCGGGCGCAAGGAAATAGAAGCAGAGACAAAGAATGAGATAGATCGATGCAATAAAGAATTGGCAGTGGTGCACCAAGCACGACCCCTTGCTGAGCGCTGCAGCAGCAGCCCCCCCCCCACCCCCGGACCCCTCCCCCACCCTCCACTTCTCACCCTGACGCCACACAACCCGTGGGTAGGCGCTGCCCTCTGGTGGAGAAGGCGCGGTACAGGCGGCAGCACGAGACGCAGGCAGCGTTGCGCTGCCAGGGTTACTCACCTGAACACCTCTATACACTTACACACACCTACACACACACCTCTATACACTTACACACACGTACACACACCTCTATACACTCACACACACCTACACACAGACCTTTATACACTTACACACCTACACACACCTCTATACACTTACACACACCTACACACACACCTATATACACTTACACACACCTCTATACACTCAACAACAACAACCGCCATTCGCCACTAAGTGGCGGTGCCAGGCCATGTGCACCTTGAGGCCACGTGAAGTGTCGAACGCCCGCTGGCAGGAGGTCACGGGGCAGACCCAGATGCCATGGGTCGACTGACTGAGATGACCGAGATGACTGGCTGATGCACCACCTGTGCCCCCTACTGTACCAACTTGCTGTGCTTTAGCCACCCGGCGCTCCGCTCGTTGTTGTGAGCGTCGCTCCTCCATCACTCCGTTGTTGTTGGAGGGCGACTGCCTCCAACTGCCCAGTAGCGTCCTTCACGAGCCTCCTACACAGAGGCCGATCTTGACACCGCTGGTACCAGTCATCGGCAAGTCCACTCAGCTCCACGTCCTCCTGTACCACATCACTCCATCTCTTCTCTAACCCGTGCCGCGCCCGTTTAGCCCCCTCGATCCGGCCGAAAAAAAGCTGTTTAGGCATGCGATGGCTGGGCATGCGGGCTACATAACCCAGCCACTGCATCCTTGCCTGCCGGAGGAGCTCATCGATGGGACTTTGCCCAGATCTTTCAAGGATTTGTGAGCTCCTCACACAATCCAGCCTGGTTAAACCCAGGATGGATCGTAGGCAGGCCAGCCTAAATGTTTCCAACCGACGAAGATGCTCCATTAGGGGGGTCCACGTTTCGCAAGCGTAGAGAAGGGAGGGAATGACCGTGGCCGAGAAGACCTGAAGCTTTGTGCGGAGCAACAGACCTTGTAGCTTACACACAGCGTTACACAACCGATGAAAAGATATTGCCGCTCGACTGATTCGGAGTGAGGCCTCTGCTGTTAAACTGGAGCCGGTCATAAACACACTGCCCAGGTATGGGAAACTCTCCACTCTCTCCACTACTGCCCCATCACCGATTGGGAGTTGTGGGGGTGGAGTGCCCGATGGTACAAAATACCCAGACAGTTGCTTAGTTTTGGTGGGGCTGATGGTAAGGCCCCACCTCTTAGTGGCACGCTCCAGTCTCAGCAGCAGCGTCTCCAACTCCTCCTCTGAATGAGCAGCTATTAACAAATCTTCGGCATACATAACGTGGTTGACCAATAGGGAGCCATCCCTTGATCGCACCCGGGCATCGATCAGCCTCCCATTATATATGTACCAAATGGAAATTCCCCCGGCACAGCTATTGAAGGCTTCACGAACTACGTGGTCAAAATAGATGTTAAATAATGTGGGAGTCAGAGGACATCCCTATCGCACCCCAAGGTGTACAGGGAAAGGCTCTGATTCCCGGCCACGTAGTTTTACCTAGGCCCGCTCACCATCATGAAGGTCCTTAATGATCGTGAGCAGAGGGTCAGGGACTCCGAAAGCACGAAGAACAACCCAGAGCCCAGGCCTACTGATGGTATCATAGGCTTTGACCAGGCCAATAAAGCAGAGATGTAGGTCTTGTTGGAATTCTCTACACCTCTGCTGTAGCAGACGGACAAAAAATATGGCATCCGTGCAGGACCGCCTTTTCCTGAAACCGCATTGGGGCTCCGCAATCCTCTCCTCAACGTGCCTAGCAAGGCGATGTTGAATAATCCTTGCCAGGACCTTTCCCGGCACACTGAGGAGTGATATGCCCCTGTAGTTGTTACAGTCTGTGCGGTCCCCCTTCTTAAAGAGGGGGGCCACCAGGGCATCCTTCCAATCCTGCGGAATCCGTCCAGTGGTCCAAACTGTTGTTATGATGTCATGTAGGGCAGTCTGTGTACAAACGTCACCCTCCCTGAGCATTTCGCTTGGGAGATCATCTCTGGCCGGTGCCTTTCCTAGTCCCAGGTTCCAGACACACCTACACACACACCTCTATACACTCACACACACACCTATACACACCACTATACACTTACACACCCTACACACACCTCTATACACTTACATACCTACACATACACCTCGATACATTCACACACACACCTACACACAACTCTAGACACTTACACACACCTACACACACACCACTATACACTTACACACCCTACACACACCTCTATACACTTACATACCTACACATACACCTCGATACATTCACACACACACCTACACACAACTCTAGACACTTACACACACCTCTATACACTCACACACACCTACACACACACACCTCTATACACTCACACACTCCTATATACACTCACACACACCTACACACACCTCTATACACTCACACACACCTACACACACCACTATACACGTACACACCCTACACACACCTCTAGACACTTACACACACCTCTATACACTCACACACACACCTCTATACACTCACACACTCCTATATACACTCACACACACCTAAACCTCTATACACTCACACACCTACACACACCTCTTTACACTTACAAACACCTACACACACACCTCTATACACTTACACACACCTACACACACACACCTCTATACACTTACATACCTACACATACACCTCGATACATTCACACATACACCTACACACACCTCTAGACACTTACACACACCTACACACACACCTCTATACACTTACACACTCCTAAATACACTCACACACACACCTACACACACCTCTATACACTCACACACACCTACACACACCACTATACACTTACACACCCTACACACACCTCTATACACTTACATACCTACACATACACCTTGATACATTCACACACACACCTACACACACCTCTATACACTCACACACACACCTCTATACACTCACACACTCCTATATACACTCACACACACCTACACACACACCTCTATACACTCACACTCCTAAATACACTCACACACACACACCTACACACACCTCTATACACTCACACACACCTACACACACCACTATACACTTACACACCCTACACACACCTCTATACACTCACACACACACCTCTATACACTCACACACTCCTATATACACTCACACACACCTACACCTCTATACACTCACACACTTACACACACCTCTTTACACTTACACACACCTACACACACACCTCTATACACTTACACACTCCTAAATACACTCACACACACACACCTACACACACCTCTATACACTCACACACACCTACACACACCACTATACACTTACACACCCTACACACACCTCTATACACTTACATACCTACACATACACCTCGATACATTCACACACACACCTACACACACCTCTATACACTCACACACACACACCTCTATACACTCACACACTCCTATATACTCACACACACCTACACCTCTATACACTCACACACCTACACACACCTCTTTACACTTACACACACCTACACACACACCTCTATACACTTACACACACCTACACACACACACCTCTATACACTCACACCTACACACACACCTCTATACACTTACACACACCTACACACACACACCTCTATACACTCACACCTACACACACACCTCTATACACTCACACACCTACACACACACCTCTATACACTTACACACACCTACACACACACTTCTATACACTCACACACACCTACACACCTCTATACACTCACACACACCTACACACACCTCTATACACTCACACATACACACACACCTCTATACACTTACACACACTTACACACACCCTTCAACATACTAATGTAGTGGGTACAATGGAGAGAGGCAAGACCACTCAGCTCCACATGCTCCCGTACCGCATCAGTTAATCTCTACTCCAGCCCATGTCGTGCCCAAATCTTGACTTAACGCTTTCGTGACTGCTTCTTTCTTTGAACCTGTCTACGTGACTTTACTGAAAGACCCAAAGAACATGTCGTGCCCGTTTAGGCCCGTCTATCCGGCCAAACAGAAGCTGCTTGGCCATGCAGTGGCTGGACATGTGGGCTACATGACCCAGCCAACGCAGCCTTGCCTGCAGGTACTTTGTCCAGATCTTTCAAGGAATTGTGAGCTCCTCACACGATCCAGCCTGGTTAACCCCAGGATGGATCGTAGGCAGGACAGCCTAGACGTTTCTAACCGGCGCAGATATTCCATTAGGGGGGTCCACGTTTCACAAGCGCCTCTACACCCACGCACCGAGCCCACACAGCGTGTAGCTGCTACGCTAGTAAGTTTATTTCGGTGCTACGACCAACAAAACCGCGAGGTGCCGCTGCTGCCGCGCTGTGGCGCCACCGCGTGGCAAGGCGGTGACGTCACAGGGCCGACCCGAGGTCTCCACTTGGCGCCGCCGTCGAGTCGCGGGGGTCTCGCTGTGGCCACAGACGCGAGAGGGACTCCGCAGACGACACGCGGCGGCGGCGGCGGCGTCTACGCCCCCCGCCGCGTCCCTTTGCCCCCCGACCTCCCGCGCCGACTTCACCACGCACGCACCGAGACCACGCACTCGTTACAAGGCGACTCGTTTGTCTGCGCGACCTTCTTCCTCGTTCGGTTATTAGCAGGGGTGTAGTGAGGTGATTTATACATGTGTGAAATTATACTCTACATTTGACTATAGATTGGTGAATAATTATGTACGAATCTGCTCGTATAAAATAACTACGACAAATGTTGAATCCGTATGATCACTTACAACTATGTTAAAGACCTTTATAAACTCGTAGATCGTAAGCAATGCGGTTTCCAATAGGAAGCAGCGAGGGCGGACAAATGACGTCACGCGTGCAGAGCGTCCGTCGATTTTTACTCCCTTGCAGTGAGCAGAGTTCGGATACCTCACGGCATGGACAATCGGTTAAAGTTTAGCGGGTGAGGTCATTTAGTTCACGAGAAGGAGGAGGAGACCTCCAGGGTTCGCGTCCCATTCCCACCTCCACCACCACCTCCACCACCACCACCACCACCTCCACCTCCACCACCTCCACCACCACCTCCACCACCTCCACCACTACCACCTCCACCACCTCCACCACCACCTCCACCACCACCTCCACCACCACCTCCACCACCACCTCCACCACCACCTCCTCCACCTCCACCACCACCTCCACCACCACCACCTCCACCACCACCTCCACCACCTCCACCACCACCTCCACCACCTCGACCACCACCACCTCCACCACCTCCACCACCACCTCCACCACCACTACCTCCACCACCACTACCTCCACCACCACCTCCATCACCATCTCCACCACCACCTCCACCACCTCCACCACCACCACCTCCACCACCTCCACCACCACTACCACCTCCACCACCACCTCCACCACCACCTCCACCACCTCCACCACCACCACCACCTCCACCACCACCTCCACCACCACCTCCACCACCACCACCTCCACCACCACCACCACCACCACCACCTCCACCACCTCCACCACCACCACCTCCACCACCTCCACCACCACCTCCACCACCACCTCCACCACCACCTCCACCACCTCCACCTCCACCACCTCCACCTCCACCACCTCCACCACCACCACCACCACCTCCACGAGGCGGCTTCTCGCGAGGTCGTCCCCCCGCTGGTGACGAGGAGAGCCGCTGGGCTGGACACAAGTCCAATGGCGCGACGGTTTGAACCGACTCAAACTGGTTTCAAATTGAGCAAACCAAACCAAACCAGCGACGACTGAACCAAACCAAACCAAAACCAAACCAAACTAAGCTAAACCAAACCTCTTGAGTTGGCTTGAACCGAAAAGATGCGCGGCAAACAATATTCGCATTCAATACAAATATCAAGTGTATTAATCGCTAATTTCTACGCAGGCTTTCTTCATATTGAGATTCACTAGCAAGTACTGGACGACGATGTCGTCCACAGCCATCTCCTCAAGCTTGGCACGCCCAATGTCCTTGAACGCAGTGTGGTAGTTCAATGGCAGTGAAACCCCAACACTAGGCAACATCCGCGCCCACGAGCGCACACACATCTCGGCCTTGAACGTGCACTTGTGCAGGTTTGGTCGGTCGAGAAAGGAGCACTTGGCGGCCGAGTTTGCTCTCTCGGAGGGCACGGACGACGCCGGGATAGGCAAATAGTCGAGGGCCACGCGTCGTAGGCGCGGGTACTTGCCGCCGTACAGCTTCCACCACTCGACGACGTCCATGCTCAGGTCCTGAGTCGGCTCAAGCAGGAAGCGGTCGACCTCGGAGGCGGCGCCGTCGTGAGCGTTGGGCGCGTAGACCATGTCAAAGAGGATGTTAATGCCGCCACGCGGCGCCGCCTTCGGCGCCGCGTCCGTCGTCAACGCTGGGTAGCGCTGGTTGAGAATGTCCGTCATCATGTCCTTGATATTGCTGTACTCGGTGCTCGAGGCCTTGGGCTTGGGGTGGCGCAGGTCGAGAAAGCGGGCGACGCGGCTTGGTTCGGACGAGAGAAGGTCGCTGTACTTGACCATGTAGTCGGAGATGGTCACGGCGGCCGAGCTCACGACCACATGAGGACTCGGGCGGTGGGTCATGCAGTGGCTCAAGAGAGCCTCCTGCGCCGTGATGGCGTTCAAGATGGTGCAGTACTCCTCGGCGCCCATGGCATCGGAGATGGCCGCCGGCTTCTCCAAGAACTGGCAGAGCAGCGCCGCCTGCTCCCACTGCTCGTCCGACAAGCCGGCCTGGCTCCGCGACCAGCCGGGCTCAAGGCAGATGGCGTCGATCACTTGGCGCTGCCTTAGCGACGCCGTGAGCATCACGTACGTGCTACCCCAACGTGTGACCACGTCGAGGCAAGGCGGCTGCAGCGGGCACTTGAGGTAGTGCCGCGCGAGCGACGTGTAGGCCGCCCTCTTCGTCTTGCTCTTGCGGATAGCGCCAAGCGTCGCGCGGAGGCTGCGCAGCAGTGTCTCGAACGCGCCGAATGAGGCCTTGACGCCGAGGTTGACGCAGTGCGCGATGCACCGCAAGCAGCACGTCGAGCGCAGGTTGCTCCCCTCGAGGAGCGTGAGGGACTTGGCGGATGCGACGGCGTCAGAACCGGTGTCGGTGACGACGGCGAGCAGGCGCGGCCACACGCCAAAGTCGTCGAGCAGCTCGTGCAGGCTCTGCGCCATGCGCTTGCCCACGCCTTCGCCCGGGGCCACCCAAAAGAAGTCAATGATGCAGTTGCACATGGAGAACGACGCCGGGTCCATCCAGTGGAGGGTGACCGAGAAGAAGCCGGTCATGGCGTCGTTTGTCCAACCGTCGTAGGTCAAGGAGATGCAAGAGCCAAAAGTAGTAAAGTACTGTAGCACGAGTAGCTTGAGGACGACATACATCTCGAGCATGCGGCACTTGACCGTACGCTCAGACTTGGGCTCGTAACCTGGGGCAGCTCGTTGAAGAAGAGTCGTAAAGCGATCCGATGTTACGTGTTTATGGCCTAGACCACTCGTCGCGATGTACTCGGCGACAAAGCTGTCCATGGCCTTGCTCGCGTGCGCTGACATGGGCGTGGCCATCTTGGACTGCACGAGCAAACCCTTCCCCGTCGGCGGCGACGTGACGACCGTGGGCGACTCGGGGTCGACGATCTCATGGGTCTTGAGATGCTTGATACGGGTGCCCGAGGAGGTGGAGCCCGCGTACTGGAGGGTGCAGATCTTGCAGGTCCGGCTCTGCACGTCGCCCGCGGCCTGGCTCGTCTCAAAGTACTCGTCGTGCCACAGCGCTCGAGACACACGGGCCTTCTTGGGCTTGGGCTGCGTCGCGGTCTGCAGCGCTGCGGCGCCGAGGATGCGCATGAGGCTCTGCCGCGTGTCGCCGCGCGTGGCGTCCGGGCTCTCACGTTCGCTCGCCATCGGCTCCTCGTCGCTACCGGCGTGTTTGGTCTCTTCCACGTCGTGGATGAGATACCTTGTGATGCTGGAGCCGCCGGGGATGGCGCCGTCTTGAGCCGCTCGAGCCATGGAGATGCAATTGCAAAGTGAATTCGCAGGCAAAGGCAACTACAGCATGTCCTTTCGTGTCGCCTTTACAACCAACCAAACTAGTTTGAGCCGGTTCCACCCTGTCCGAGCCAAACCGAGTCGGTTTTCGTAGCCCCAAACCAAACCGAACCAGTTCAAACAGAGCCAAACCAAACCGATTTGGTTCGGTTCAAACCGCGGTTTGGTGGTTTGAGCCAAACCGTGCCGACCCCTAGCTGCCAACGCAGCTTCACCCAATAATCTGCAGCCCCAGAGACTCGCCCACGAGAGGGCGCCGCGTCTCCGCCGTGCACCGCAGTGGCAGCAGCAGCAGCAGCGCCAGGCTCCTGCCACTGCGCTACACGGTCCTGTGCTGAAGCAGGCCCATATATCTACTCTCATCACTCAGGAATGTCTGTCCTTAACGCTCGTGACGTCACTCCACATCCACCAGCCCCCCTCATTAATATTCATGAGCAGGTGACGTCCTCCACATGGACACCCCCCCCCCCCCCCATTCATAATAATTAGTGGGTGACGTCACTCCACATGGGGAGCCGAGGCGCCTCCTCCCCCCTCCTCGGCGTCAACTCACAACCCTCACGACAACAAAGGCAGAACAACCCTGACGTCACGCGATCTCCATAACGCAGTTGAGACATCAAAGTAAAAAGGACGTCATGATGAACAAGGGATGATAACCTATAAATGAAATAGGTCCGTGTCACCGCGGCCTTACAGATTGCACACGAATGGATGCAATGAATATCACGTCGTGGTCTGCTTTGTCGCTTGCAAGTTTCACATTTACTGCAATACACCGGTCCTTGGACGGGCAAAAGGCTCGTCTAACAGAGTGGTTCCCTGTCAGTAACATCTGGCAGTTCACCAGTGTTGGTTCAAGCGAGCCTGACTGCTGATGAGACACTGAGAGACGAAGCCTGTTTCAGGCTCTGAGAAGGTTGTGCGGCTGAGAAGCACCACTCGCTTTGTGTGCGTGGAGAAGTGGCGATGTGGAGGCTGTACAGCCCGGTTGTCTTGTTCCTTGCGTTGCAGCAGCAGCAGCAGCAGCAGCAGCTGTAGTTGTACGTTCGTCCACTAGAGGGCATCAGGTGCCTTGTGGAGAACCTGCAGTGCCCCTACATCCTATAGCCCTGACCCTATAGCCCTGTCCCTAACCTATTACTGTTTTTGTCCTTCCCCGGCACTTCGGATTAGCACGGTTGGCTATGTACGGTGCGAAAGAAGTTCAGCATACATCATGTTCATCTCAGGCTGCCTTCAATAGCTGCCCCCAGACATGAGTTATCATTTGTGGTCAAGTGGCTTCTGAAATATAAGCTAATACCTCATTGGATTTTGCCTGATAAGATAACAAAAATTGCTTAGTAACTTTTTTACTGATTTGTTTACTTTTCCTATACCTTGCACTCCGATCGTATTTTTTGGATTGTTTGTTGCTGTAACGTTCAAACCCGCCCCTACTGGACATCTCTGAAAAAAGCTTTATAGCTCATCAGATTCCTCCAGTATGATTACATATTCAGATTTTGATTCTCATATACATATCTAGGGCAGCTCGTGTTGGTAGTGAGCCCCGATGAAGGCCAGCAAGGCGCTCGAAGGGGACGGAGTGGTCACAACCGTGTCTGGTCCTCAGACCCACCCACCCAATCACTCAATCATTCAAATACGCAATTACCCACGGACATATTCACCCACTCACTAAATTACTCACTCAACCACTCACTCAACGACTCACCCACCCACTCACCCACTTACTCTCCCACTCAAGTACTCACTCAGTCACCTACTCACCCACTCATTCAATGATTCACCGACTCATTCACTCGCTCACCCACCCACTCATCCATCAACTCACCCACCTACTATCTTACCCACCCACCTACTAACTCACCCACCCGCTGACCCACCCACGCACCCACTCGCCCATTTACTAACCCACCCACCCGCTCACCCACCCACCCACCCACGAACCCACTCACCCACCCAATCACCTCCCCACTCACCCACCACTCATTCACCCACTCATTAACCCACTCACCCATCCAACCACTCACTCAAATATCCACTAATTTACCCATTCACCCATCCAACCACTCAATTATACACTCACACACAGACTCCAGAACTCACCCATTCACCCAATCACTCATTAAAAATTCCACTCACCCACGTTCTCATTCCCAACTCGCTCAATTACCCACTGACCCACCCAAGCACTAAATCATGTATCCACCTCCCTATTCATTGAATTACTCATTCAACCACTCATTCATTCAAACTAACTCACTGACCCGCCCACTCACTCATCCACCCACCTCATCATTCACCAACCACCAACTTACTCATTAATACATTCACACATCCGCCAATCTACACACTGAATTACCCACTCATCCATCCACCTACCACACACCCAGCCACCCACTCATTCACACACTGACCCACTCATTCAATTACCCATCCACCCATTCAACCACCTACCATCCACTTACCCAGGTACCAACTCATCCAATTACCCACACACCGATGCACTCATTCATCCAGCACCGACCCACCCAACTTGCCACTCGATTTTGGTGTACCCAGTTGTACTGTTTGGCGGACAGAGGCAGGGGAACTTAAGATACTCGACCATTTTGGGACCTCCTTTGCCAGTACCAAAATATACTAATAGGGGTTTTCCCCTTTTTTCTGGCAACACATGACTGCAAGTATTGTGGTTAATGTAAGCATGATGCCTTGCAAAAGGTGTCAGTTTTGTTGCCAGAAAAAAGGGGGAAAACCCTATTAGTACTCGACCATTTGTTTCAACTGCTGTGCCAGAAGGTGGAATCAACAATCTCTCGATTGCCAGTGAATTTTACGAGCCATTGCATCACAGCAGCCCCCTCCAGTATTTAATGTTTAACGATGGTCTCTCTCTCTCTCTGCGTGCACATCAGGGTAATATTTAATGAGGTGGTGTGGACGTCTCGCTGCTTCGTGATGGATGTGATGGCAGTGGGAAAGTGGGGCAATGGAACAGCGGGGCATTAGGGCAGAGTAGCACCAGCGCAGTGGAGCAGCGGAGCATAGGGGCAGTGAGGCAGTGGGGCAGAGGGGCAGTGGGGCAGAGGGCATTGGGGCAGCAGGACAGCGGAGCAGCTTGGCAGAGGGGCAGTGAGGCAGTCAGGGGGCGGATGTGTCAGACGAATCGCCTGATTATCTTTTCCCACCACTGCCTGTACACGTTCTGAAAGGCCATTGCCTGAAACTTCTCTCATGACATAGTTGTCATTGTACCGCCGCACACACAGCCGGGACACTGCACACGAGCCAAGGCACATTTAACACACCCAGGCAGCACTCACAAGCAATGCAAAGTTACATTGTTCCCTCATAAGTTTATGTCATGACGTTTATAATAAAAACAACAATGATAAGTATTACATAATACATTGGATTGATCCTATCTCTGAACAGAGTTAGTCTGTTGGCAGCAGTCATTGTCCAGTCCAGTCCTGGCATCTGCTGCTCAGTCTCCTTCACCGGCTGCGGTCCCAGTGGCACCGTCTTTCCGGGGAACCGTGTGGTGTGTGTGTGGTGTGTGTGGTGTTTGTGGTGTGAGTGGTGTGTGGTGTTTGTGGTGTGTGTGGTGTGAGTGGTGTGAGTGGTGTGTGTGGTGTGAGTGGGTGTGTGGTGTGTGTGGTGTGTGTGGTGTGTGTGGTGTGAGTGGTGTGTGTGGTGTGTGTGGTGCGAGTGGTGTGTGTGGTGCGAGTGGGGTGTGTGGTGTGAGTGGTGTGTGTGGTGCGAGTGGTGTGTGTGGTGTGTGTGGTGTGAGTGGTGTGTGGTGTGAGTGGTGAGTGTGGTGTGAGTGGTGTGTGGTGTGAGTGGGGTGTGTGGTGTGTGTGGTGTGAGTGGGGTGTGTGGTGTGTGTGATGTGAGTGGTGTGTGTGGTGTTTGTCGTGTATGTAGTGTGTGTGGTGTGAGTGGTGTGTGTGGTGTTTGTGGTGTGTGTGGTGCGAGTTGTGTGTGTGGTGTGAGTGGTGTGTGGTATGAGTGGGGTGTGGTATGAGTGGGGTGTGTGGTGTGTGTGGTGTGAGTGGTGTGTGGTATGTGTGGTGTGAGTGGTGTGTGGTGTGAGTGGGGTGTGTGGTGTGTGTGGTGTGAGTGGTGTGAGTGGCGTGTGTGGTGTGTGTGGTGTTTGTGGTGTGTGTGGTGTGAGTGGTGTGAGTGGTGTGTGTGTGGTGTGAGTGGTGTGTGTGGTGTTTGTCATGTATGTGGTGTGTGTGGTGCGAGTGGTGTTTGTGGTGTGTGTGGTGTGTATCACGGGGTGGGTAGATGGTGTGGTGCATGTGGTGATAGCGGTCATGGTAAGCACCGCACCACCTCCATCACCCCAACTGTGCGGTCGACCGGCCGCAACAAAACAGCATCATACTGTGGAGGAGCGCACGGATCGCGTTCGCCGCACGAGCCAGGCCCTTTCGTTCCTGCACTACCACCTCCTCCTGCGTGTAGGTGTGAGTAAGGGTATAGAGGTGTGTGTGAAGGTGTGTATGTGTATAGAGGTGTGTGTGGGTAAGTGTATAGAGGTGTGTGTGTAGGTGTGTGTAAGTGTATAGAGGTGTGTGTGTAAGTGTAGAGAGGTGTGTGTGTAGGTGTGTGTACGTGTATAGAGGTGTGTGTGTAGGTGTGTGTACGTATGTGGTGGTCAAGGTTGACACCAAGGTTGACACAGGTCACACAGGTCACACAAGCTAGGGGAGAGGTACGTACCGGTCTGGACCGGCCCGGATCGACAGGGACGAGAGATGGTTGGAACCGCTCTGAGGGGAGGGGGCTGGCGAGAGCCAGGGCCCGAGACACCCCCGCCCCTCAGAGAGAGGGGATATATAAGACGGCTCCCGGAGAGCGGAGGGGGGGATCTCACGAGAAGCTGAAGGAGGTGCGCCCGGAGATCCTGGACCCCCAAGCCTCGAGGATGCCGCCCCGTTGGAACTGAGTGGGCTGAGTAGCTGTAGGCTAGGGAAGAGAGTAGCTGTAGGCTAGGGAAGAGAGTAGCTGAGTAGCTGTAGGCTAGGGAAGAGAGTAGCTGAGTAGCTGTAGGCTAGGGAAGAGAGTAACAGAGTAGCTGGAGGCTAGGGGAGGAGAGAAATGAGAATAGAGCCGGAGGCTGTACCTCCCTAGGTTGTGTGTGTGTGGGACTGTTCCCCCAGTGAGTCCTGAGGACTAGTGTTATCGGAATAAAAGCGTGTGGCCTCTACGAAGTCTCTGTCTCATTCAAGAATACTACAACTGGTGTTAGAAGCGGCCAAAGAACCTCGCCGACATGGAGACAAGACAGAAAGCGCTCACCAGGGGCCAGGAGAAGGACGTCGAGGGAGATGCTGAGCCGGAGGCGGGAGCGCCATTTCCGGGGGACGGGTCTGCGGGGGCGGGCTCGGGTTCTCCGGGGCCCTCCAGGAGTCCGCCGACGTCGGGATGGGCGATCCAGTCGGCCCATGCCCGGCTGGCCGATCTCCTCCATGCCGCTGCCTCCATCCTCGACGAGCTCACGCTGGGGGGAGCGGGAGCGCCGGGTGGAGTACCAGGCCGGAGGATGGGTGGGGTTCCCGCCGAGAGACGCGCCATTCCCGCGCAAAACTTTGACGTCACCTCCGGAGGGGGAGACGTCACTTCCGCTGGGGATGCGGCCGCCGGGGATGACGTCACTTCCGCCGGGGGGGTCACCGCTTCCGGGGGACATGACGTCAAACGCCCAGGAGGTCAGGGGGCAGAGGTGGCCCGCGTCACATCCGCCATCTGCGGCCTTACATCGGGAGAAGCAGAGTTTTCGGGTAGGTGCCCGCCGATTCGGTCTGATATTCTGCCGACGGAATATGCTTCATATACTGCACTTGGGACGCTGCTGTCTTCGAGGGGGGACTACATCCCGGCGCTGCAACAGCGCTTGCCTTCGCTTCAGGTTTTCACGGCAAAGGGGGGGGACTGGGCTGCTTTTTCACGCCGTTTCGTGGCAAATGCCGAGACGGCTGGGTGGTCTGCCGACATCGCTCTCCGAGCCCTGCCTTCCGCCTTGGACGACGTGGCCTTGGCCACGTTCCTCCTTATTCCACGGAGGCAACGCTCCACTTTGCAGGAGGCCCTCGATCGGATGGCCTTAGTGTATGGACCTCCATCCGAAACAAGACATCGTTTCGCCAGTCGGAGGAGGGAGGCGGACGAGACACCTCTTGCCTATCAGAGTGCACTGATGGCGTTGGCTCAAGCAGCCTATCCTCGAATGGACGATGTGGGCCTGGACTCCATCGTGCTTGAGAAGTTGCTGCTGCTGGCTCGGGAACTGAGGATTGCCATCCACGTCAAAGATGAAGCTAACCTTTCCTCGCTGGGGGCGGCACATTACCTGCACACAGAGTTGCTCCTCCAGCGGGATGGGCAGGTGGCTGCGTGCGCCGCTGCAAGAGTTGACGAGGTCCCGGATACCCAGGCCTTCGCGTCACAGCGGGCCGCCAGTTGGAGGGGGGCCGACCGGCCTCGCCAAGGGGAAACCCGGGGGAGACACGGGCGATGGGCTCGTCGGTTATTCTCGGGGATATTGAGGGAATTCAATTTCGATTGTTGGTCGATACGGGGGCTTCGGCTACTATAATCTCCGACCTCATATACAACGTGTTACCAAAGAGATGTCAGGCACTCACCCCATTCTCCGTCCCTTGCTTTGCGGCAAATGGGGGTTCCCTGGGGATTATCGGCCAAATAACTGCACAAATTTGTATTGGCGACATTAAATTATCTGGTCCCATTTTGGTTTCCGATGCCTTGGCCGTTCCCTGTCTGTTGGGTACGGATTTCTTGGGGAGGATGCCCATCAAAATTTTAATTGACAAAGGCTGCATCGAGCTTCCTTCGGGCCGCCGGATGGCGTTTCTGCCCTCACCAAACCGGCTGCGCACAGCTTGCACGACTGTTCCGGCTATGGCGTCTGAAACCGTGCGGATTCCGCCGGGTGCGCAGATGTTGATACCGCTTCAGTTACGCAAACCACTGGAGGCAGACGCTACGTCGGGGGTTTTGTTGTCTCCTTCAAATACGACCGAGCGAGGGTTGGACCTGGTGGGTGCACAAACGCTTGTGCCTAGAGATGGACAGCCCTTCATTCAGGTGCTGAATGCGGGGTTGCGGACGAAGGTCGTGCACCGAGGGGCTGTCATTGCACATGCGTCGCTGCCGCTGCACGCTGACTCCGTTGCAGCTCATGTCGGTGAGGCGCCGGCGTTCGGGACGCAGGTGGGTGCCGATGAGGCATGGATGGATTCTCTCTGTTCAGGGGCTGAAAATCAGAGTCACAAAGATTCAAGCTGCGCATGTTGCTTCGTGATTTTCCCGATGTTTTTAGCAAACACAAATTCGATGTTGGGTGCACTAATCTATTGAAACACCACATTGATACGGGGGATTCCGCTCCCATTCGGCAAAATCCGTTCCGATTGAGTCCGGCAGAGAAGGAACATGTCCGGTTGGCAGTGAATGACATGCTTGCCGCAGACATTGTGGCTCCCTCCAACAGCCCATGGGGTGCGCCCATTGTGCTTGTTAAAAAACATGATGGCAGTTTTGTGTGGATTTTCGGAAGTTTAACAAGGTTTCGCTGGCGGACGCGTATCCACTCCCTCGCATGGACGAGTCGCTCGATGCCTTGGCGGGGGCACGGTATTTTTCAACCTTTTGTCGGGGTTTTGGCAACTGCCCTTGGATGACGCTTCCAAACCTAAAACCGCGTTCCGTACGCCACAGGGCCTTTATCAGTTCAACCGGTTGCCCATGGGATTGCACTCAGCTCCAGCGACGTTCCAGAGATTGATGGAACTGGTCCTCGCTGGCCTGCAGTGGGACTCTTGTCTTATATATCTGGACGACGTGATTATTTTCAGCCGTACGTTTGAGGAACATCTGGACAGACTGCGGGCTGTATTCCTCAGAGTGCGATCGGCTAACCTTAAATTTAAGCCTCAGAAATGTTTCCTGTTGCGTGAATCGGTGCGGTACCTCGGCCACGTTGTCAGTTCTACGGGTATAGCCACCGATCCTGCTAAAACTGACTGTGTAAGGTCGTGGCCCACGCCCACATCTGTGGGGGAAGTCCGCAGCTTTATAGGCTTTGCGTCCTATTACCGCCGGTTTGTTGAGGGGTTTGCGACGATCGCCAAACCCCTTCATGCTTTGACGGCTAAGGGGGCTAAATTCCATTGGGGGGAAGAGGAAGACAGGGCGTTCAGGGCGCTTCGCGATGCCCTTGTCCGAGCTCCTCCCTTGTGCTATCCCGATTTCACGTTGCCCTTCATCCTGGACACCGATGCCAGCAATACCGGCATCGGCGCGGTGCTTTTGCAGGTTGTCAACGGGGTCGAACGGGTCGTTGCCTATGGCAGTAGAGTCCTGTCTCCGGCAGAGCAACGGTATTGCGTCACCCGCCGTGAACTGCTCGCTATTGTCGTGTTTGTTCAACAATATCGACCGTACCTGTACGGTAGGCATTTTACGGTTCGTTCCGATCACGCCGCGCTACAGTATGCGTTGAAAATAGACCAGCCGTCCGGCCAGCTGTCACGTTGGCTTGAGGTCCTACAGGACTACACGTTCACGGTGGTGTACCGGAAGGGGACACAACATTTAAACGCGGATGGCTTGTCACGCCTTCCTCCGGGGGATGGGTGCGCGTGTTTTATGGGCTCGGGGAGATGCAAATCGGCCACGAGTACCGCTCCGGCTTCTCCCTTGGCAGCGGCAGCAGGGGTGGTCGATAGGGAACCTGTCGCCGAGGGGGACTCGCAGGTGTTGGTCGCTCGCGACTCACTCCTCGATCTGCCTCTGGACGAATGGGGACGGTTCCAGATGGAAGACAATTCCCTCCTCAGGTTACGCCGTCGTGCGGAGAGAGGGGAAGATTGTCAGGAAAGGGTAGGTACTGTCAGGTTGCGGGAGGGTCTCCTCATGTCATGGGACGCCAGCTCGGGGCGTTACAGAATCGTCGTCCCCACCGCTCTGCGGGGCAGGGCCGTGTGGGCGGCGCACGAACGCATCCTGCATTTGGGTATTCACAAAACGCTCGCGACATGCAATTGGATTTTTTTTGGCCGGGAATGGCGCGCGATGTTGCCGACCTTTTGAATAGTTGCACACAGTGTGCGCGGCGGAAACACCCGGCTAGGGCGGCTTGCCCACCCCTTCAGTCCATTCAGGTGTCCCGGGTTAATGAGTTGGTGGCTCTTGACATTCTGGGTCCCTTCCCTGTCACCGCTCGGGGAAATAAGTACCTGCTGGTTGGGGTTGAATATTTCACCCGTTGGCCTATGGCCTGGCCCCTCCCCAACCAGTCGGTGGCAGCCATTGCGGAGGCGTTTCTCCAGGGCTACGTCTTGGATAAGGGTGCCCCGGAACGGCTGCTAACCGCCCAGGGAAAGAACTTTTCGTCCAATCTTCTGCGGGAGGTTTGTGACCTTTTGTGCACACAGAAGGTCCGGACTTCCCCCTACCACCCGCAGACCGATGGTATGGTCGAACGTCTACACCGGACCATTACCTCTATGTTGTGTCATCAGGTAGACGACACACAGTTGGATTGGGACCTGAAGATTCCCGGAGTTCTGGCCGCATATAGGTTGGCGCCTCACGCGGCCACGGGCTATTCGCCCTTCTACTTAATGTACGGCAGGGAAGTCGACCCCCCCATGGAGGTGCAATTGCGGGTCCAGTCTGCGGCTTCTCGCTCGAAACTGTCCGAACACGCTCAGTTCAATATTCGGAAGTTGGTCGAGGCGAGGGTGGCCGCGCAGGAAAATTCCAGGGCAAGGCAACGGGCCAATGAGCGTCTGTATGATCGCCGGGTTACGGTGTATAAATGGGCGGTAGGGGATAAGGCGTGGCTGAACTGCCCGCAGGTGCCGCTGTCGACGTCATCGAAATTGCTGCGGCCCTGGCGGGGGCCGGTCGACGTTGTTCGGGTCGTTCGGGACCAGTGTGTTAGGGTCGCGTGCGGACGGCGTTCTTGGTACGTGCACCCCTCGCGCCTGAAGCCCTATGTCGCACCACGCACTCACACACCTTCATCTCGCAGGGGCCGGCTGCGTGACGTGTCCGGCAGGTTGGGGGATGGGCCTCGTGACCCCCTTGTTGTTCCAAAACCCCCTGCCACTCTTTCGGATGATGCAGGTGTGAGTCCACCTAGGGTGGTCTCGCCAGAGGAGCGGGAAGCGAGCCAGCCGCCTGTCCAGCAGGAAGACGGCTCGCGGGCTGTGTCCCCGGGGCCTCGAAACATGCCGGACGCCCGTCGTCTGGCCCCTCCTGACCCTCCGCAAGGAACGCTGGCTTCTGGCGATGGACCCGCCACACGGACTCGTTCGAAGGGTCTCAGGTTCTCCTGAGACCTGTCGCAGATACACTGCCTCCTCGCGGGGCCTGGGTGTTCGAGTCACCTTGTTCGTTGGTGTGGTGTGTCCGCGGTGTTCTTGTGTACAGGGGGGTTGGGGTAAATTATCGGGGATAGTTGTGTTGTTGTTGTTCTGTTGTTGTTATTGTTGTGTTGAGGCTCACGCATTGTTCTTGTCGTGTTCAGAATTCCTGGTTCGCGAGTTAGGGTTGGGATGTGGATAGTGATGCAGCCGGGACGGCTGCGTGCTGTATAGGGGGGGGTGATGTGGTGGTCAAGGTTGACACCAAGGTTGACACAGGTCACACAGGTCACACAAGCTAGGGGAGAGGTACGTACCGGTCTGGACCGGCCCGGATCGACAGGGACGAGAGATGGTTGGAACCGCTCTGAGGGGAGGGGGCTGGCGAGAGCCAGGGCCCGAGACACCCCCGCCCCTCAGAGAGAGGGGATATATAAGACGGCTCCCGGAGAGCGGAGGGGGGGATCTCACGAGAAGCTGAAGGAGGTGCGCCCGGAGATCCTGGACCCCCAAGCCTCGAGGATGCCGCCCCGTTGGAACTGAGTGGGCTGAGTAGCTGTAGGCTAGGGAAGAGAGTAGCTGTAGGCTAGGGAAGAGAGTAGCTGAGTAGCTGTAGGCTAGGGAAGAGAGTAGCTGAGTAGCTGTAGGCTAGGGAAGAGAGTAACAGAGTAGCTGGAGGCTAGGGGAGGAGAGAAATGAGAATAGAGCCGGAGGCTGTACCTCCCTAGGTTGTGTGTGTGTGGGACTGTTCCCCCAGTGAGTCCTGAGGACTAGTGTTATCGGAATAAAAGCGTGTGGCCTCTACGAAGTCTCTGTCTCATTCAAGAATACTACACGTATATAGAGGTGTAGGTGTTTAGGTGTATAGAGGTGTGTGTAGGTGTGTAAGTGTATAGAGGTGTGTGTGTGTAGGTGTATAGAGGTGTGTGTGTAGGTGTGTGTAAGTATATAGAGGTGTGTATAGGTGTGTGTAGGTGTGTGTGTAGGTGTGTGTAAGTGTATAGAGGTGTGTGTCAGTGTGTGTGAGTGTATAGCGATGTGTGTAGGTGTGTGTGAGTGTATAGAGGTGTGTGTCGGTGTGTGTGAGTGTATAGAGGTGTGTGTAGGTGTGAGTGTATAGAGGTGTGTGTGTGTAGTTGTGTGTGTGTATAGAGGTGTGTGTGTAGGTGTGTGTGAGTGTATAGAAGTGTGTGTGTGTGTAGGTGTATAGAGGTGTGTGTGTAGGTGTGTAGATGTATAGAGGTGTGGGTAGGTGTGTGTAAGTGTATTAAGGTGTGAGTGTGTAGGTGTGTAGAGGTGTGTGTGTAGGTGTGTGTAAGTGTATAGAGGTGTGTGTGTAGGTGTGTAGAGGTGTGTGTGTAGGTGTGTGTAAGTGTAGGTGTGTGTAGGTGTGTAGAGGTGTGTGTAAGTGTATATAGGTGTGTGTATGTGTGTGTAAGTGTATAGAGGTGTGTGTGTGTAAGTGTATAGAGGTGTGTGTAGGTGTGTGTAAGTGTATAGAGGTGTGTGTGTAAGTGTATAGAGGTGTGAGTGTAAGTGTATATAGGTGTGTGTGTAAGTGTATAGAGGTGTGTGTGTAAGTGTATAAAGGTGGGTGTAGGTGTGTGTAAGTGTATGGAGGTGTGTGTGTAGGGGTGTGTAAGTGTGTGTAAGTGTACGGAGGTGTTCGGGTGAGTAACCCTGGCAGCGCAACGCTGCTGGCATCTCGTGCTGCCGCCTGTACCGTGCCTTGTCCACCAGAGGGTACCGCCTACCCACGGGTTGTGTGGCGTCAGGGTGAGAAGTGGAGGGTGGGGGAGGGGTCCGGGGGTGGGGGGGGGCTGCTGCTGCAGCGCTCAGCAAGGGGTCGTGCTTGGTGCACCACTGCCAATTCTTTATTGCATCGATCTATCTCATTCTTTGTCTCTGCTTCTATTTCCTTGCGCCCGAGTATGGACCGCTACTTGTGGTACCCTCCCTGTACTCATTGGAGAGCCACGTCCAAACCACTAAATCTTCTTGTTTCTTGTGTGAAGCCCTCTCCAATATTTTATTTGATTTCTGCAAAAGGGCTGTTGCCATGACTGTGGAATGGTTGTCACGATTGACTTAAAATGTCACGGTTCGATCTCCCAGCCTGGCCTTGAAAACATTGACCAGGATTCTTACAATTCCCTGTTTTTGTCCACCCACAGTCCATCGGTGGGTCGCGTGCAGTGGGCTAAATGGCGAGTACTCCCACCTCTTTCAAGACGTATGGTCAGTGTGGAAAAGTTGGCCAAAACATACCCACCGGATCAGCATTCTAGACCTCCCTCTAGTGGGGGTTCTTTCACCAGCAGTTGCATGAGCAAGTAATTGCAGGGCTGCAGCATTAACCTCACGTGTACAACAATCATCTGGTTTCCGTGCATTTCAGAACTCCTTGATCCAGACCCCAGCATCCCAGTGGTGCAGGCTCAGTGATCTGCATCGGGGTTACCATTGCGCCGTTGCTTCTCTGCAACCCCGTGCCACCCGTTGCCGCGTGTAACGTCGCTGCGCCCTGTGCACCGCACGTGTCCCCAGCCCCTGCCGCTACTCCGCCGGGACACCGGCTTGATGCTGACGATGTCTCAGGAGCAGGCCGCCTGCCTCCTGGCCAACGCATTCTTCTGCACGTTCCCCCGGAGCAACGCCACGGGGACCCGGAGCGAGGACTCTGCCTGCCCAGACATCAACGTCAACAGGTGCAGCAGCAGCAGCCCATCACTGTGCATTACACACCGTACACCGTGTGTCATGCAGTACACACACACAGATGCCATGCTCTCTCTATGTAGAGTATTTCTTGCTGTATATGTAGCGTCGGAAATGCAAAGCACACACCACCTGTAGTTGCGGGCACGAGTCGACAGGGGGTGCCACCCTGAGTTAGAGAGAGAACCGGGACCGTTGAGAGGCCGAGTTCCCCCCCCCACCGACCCCAGGTGAGGGGTTGGGGGGTTATTCCAGAGCCACCTGGAAGGTTCCAGAAAGGGGGCGGTACCGAGGGTGGAGAGTCCCCGAGGTGGGTATAAAAGACGGACCCCAGGACGGCCCGAGGCAGTGCTCTGAAGACGAAGACTGAAGACCAGCTAGGCTAGGACCCTGGGACCCTGGGACCCTGTGACCCCGGGACCCGACGTCCTTTTATGGATGGTGTTCTTGGGGTCATAGGCAGCATTCCTCCTCCTCCAAACACGGCGAGTTGAGTTGATGCCAAAGAGCTCCATTTTCGTCTCATCTGCCCACAACACTTTCACCCAGTTGTCCTCTGAATCATTCAGATGTTCATTGGCAAACTTCAGACGGGAATGTATATGTGCATTCTTGAGCAGGGGGACCTTGCGGGCGCTGCAGAATTTCAGTCCTTCACGGTGTAGTGTGTTACCAATTGTTTTCTTGGTGACTATGGTCCCAGCTGCCTTGAGATCATTGACAAGATCCTCCTGTGTAGTTCTGGGCTGATTACTCACCGTTCTCATGATCATTGCAACTCCACGGGGTGAGATCTTGCATGGAGCCCCAGGCCGAGGGAGATTGACAGTTATTTTGTGTTTCTTCCATTTGCGAATAATCGCCCCAACTGTTGTCACCTTCTCACCAAGCTGCTTGGCGATGGTCTTGTAGCCCATTCCAGCCTTGTGTAGGTCTACAATCTTGTCCCTGACATCCTTGGAGAGCTCTTTGGTCTTGGCCTTGGTGGAGAGTTAGGGTTTTGAGAATTAGGGTTTTAGAGGTTGAGGATTTAGGAGGTTATGAGTTCAGAGGTTTAGGGGTCTAGAGGGTTATGGTTTAAATTGGTTGGTATTTAGAATGTTAGGGATTTAGGGTTTTAGAAGGTTAGGGTTTCAAGGTTTAGAGGGTTAGGGATTCAGAGGGTTTAAAGGGTTTGGTTTTTATTGGCTTAGACGGTTAGGGTTAAAAGAATACGGGGTTTAGAGAGTGAGGGTTTTGGTGGGTTAGGGTTTTAAGGGTAAAGGGGTTGAGGGTGAGGGGTATAGGAATTTAGAGGGTTAGGGGTTGAGATGGTTAGTGTTTTGGTGGTTTAGAGTTTAAGCTTTTAGAGGGCGAGGGGTTTAAAGATTAGGGTTGTAAGGGTAAATGGGTTGAGAGGGTTAGCGGTTTAGATGGTTATGGATTTAGATAGTTAGGGGTTTAGAGGGTTTTAATTGTTCGAGGTTTAGTGGTTAAGGTCTCTGTGCGAGTCCAACATGTTTGTATGAGTCTATGGTAAGATAAAAAGAGTTCAGTTTAATTTGTATATTTCGAAATAAATTTGTTTACCTTTCCTGTGATGTTTTTGTATTGTATTTTTGTTGTTATTTTCTGACCCACCCGATTGGACGTCTGTGAAAACAGATCGTTATAGCTTATCAGATTAATTCAGTATAAATAAATATTCAAATTCAAATTCTATTGACCTCTGGTGCGAATCTAAAAAATGGCCATTGAGGGTTGCGGAATCCAAGTTGAATATTAAGTTCCCTGCAGTGCAAGCCAGCTTTCTAGTCGTGTCATCAAACAGCCCCTTTAATTCTTTTTAAATAATAAAATAGACTTAGTCCAGGAAATCCACACTGAGTCACAGTCGGGTCCTGAATTGTTTTTTTACATTTTCTACGAATTAATGATGAGTTCTTACACAAGTGGGGGAAACCGGAGCACCTGGAGAAAACCCACGTATACGAGGGGCAGCACTTTAAACCGTACAGGCAAAGATGGCGATTATCCCACTTTCTGTACTGCCTTCTCCTGGCCAGCCAGCCAGGAGAAGGCACCTCGATGCCCACGGGAAGGGGGTTTCACAACATTCACTGTGTGATCCACTCACCCTTGCTGCCTTCCACTGCTGGATTACAGGCTTGCAACACCACCGACTGGCGAATAATAGTAATAATTAAAAGTTTTATAGCGCGCACAAGAACGACTCAGAGGCATGAGGAACCACAGCCGTGCAGGAAGGAAGCCACGTGGTGAGCCAGTACCAACAATTGTCCAAGCTCTGCGGTCCTCTATGGAGGAATTATGCGCTAATTAACGACGAGTGTTTATACCAGTGGGAGAAACCGGAGTACCCGGAGAAAACCCATGCGTGCGAGGGTGAAACACTCTATCCCTGTACAGGTGAAGATGGCGATTAGTCCACTTGCTCTACTGCCTTCTCCTGGAGAGTCAGGTTATGGCACCTCGACGCCCACGGGAAGGTGATTTGCCAACATCATTGTGCGGTGATTCACCAACCCTCGCTACCTTCCACAGTGCTGGATTAGAGACGTGCGCTACCAACACCAGGCGAATGATAACAATAATAATAACTTTCTGCTTCTAACTTGATAACAATAGGCGAAAAATAACAACAGGCAAATGATAACGACAGGCGAATGAGAACAGTAATTATTATTTCCACTTAGAACTTGAGAACAATCATTATTTCTACTTTTAACGAAATAACAATTATTTCTACTTATAACGTGATTACAACAATAATAACTATTTCTACTTTTAACTTGATAACAGGCGAATAATATCAGGCAAATGAAAAAAACAGGCACCACATATACGCCTCTACATAAGGAACGAAACAGGTGAATGTCTCCACAAATCTGGCTGTTGCCTGATGAAGGTAGTTGTAATTACTGGCGAAACGTCGTACTCAAATTGTAAATGTTGTGGCTTGACTCTCCAACACACCGTGTGCTGTAGTAGTTACAAATTGGCATGTTCTGCATACATGACAACCCTTACTAGTTGGCTGTGTCGGATGGTGGTGGGTTTTAACAACACATTTATATATTTACGCGATCTAACCCAAAAAAGAAACCTCTATTATGGATGATATTGGTCGCGAAAGTCTACGTGTTAAACAAACCCGAAGGAATCAGAAAAATCGACGTGACCACGAGAGAAGATGCAAACTCCAAATATACAGGCATCAGGGTTGGGGTCAAAAATACGAATTTCCATATACCAGTTTAACACGTCGGCTTTCGCGAGGGGGTTTCCATCTCGCCACTGTGGCGCCTCATTATCTGACTCACCCAACCACTAAACTACGAAAGCCACCCACACACACACACTCACCCACTCACTCTGCCACCCACTCAACCGCTAACTCACTTGCTCATGCACACACACAGCCACCCAAGAACATACCTGTGCACCCACCTACACACCCACTCATTAACTCAACGACCCACCCACCAACCCACTCACTCACTCACTCTAGACTCCACTCACCCACCCACTCACCTATTCACTCCCCCACTCACACACCCACCCATCCACCCACCCACTCTCTAACTCAAACACTCACCCACCAACCCAACCACCCACTCAATCAATCACCCACCAACCACTCACCCACCCAATAAACGAAAACGTAACTATTTCTCATTGTACCAGCTAAGGCCCACAGAGCTATATAGATCTTTTTCAAAAGCGACCTTGTTACAAATTACAGGTAAACACAGTGGCTTATCCCATATACATGCATTACAGCCAAATCCTCTGAATGCAAGTTTATTCTCAATGCAGAGGTAAAATCCCGAGGACCCGGAAAAAAATCCACGTGACCACAGGGAGAAGATGCAAACTCGAAATATACAGGCGGCAGGGTCGAGATCAATTCCATGACCTCCTGTATACTAGGCAAGGTAGTTAACATCTCACCACCGTGGTGCCCCATTCTCTGACTCACTCACCCACCCACTCGCACACTAACTTCCCCACTCAACCTCCTACACTAACTTACCCACCCACCTACCAGCCACTCACCCAAACACCCACCCATTCACCTACTGACTCGCACCACTTACTCAAATACCCATCCACTCACACAATGACCCAGCCACTGACTCGAACACCCACCAAGTTACCCACCCAACCCCCATTCAACCACCCAACCACCAACCCACCCATTCACTCACTCACCCACGAAACAAAAACTAAACTGTTATTATTTTACCAGGTAAGGCCTACAGGGCTATATAGATCTTTTTCAAAAGCGACCTTGTTACAAATGACAGGTTAACTAAATGGCTTATCACATACACATGCATTTCAGCCAAATCCTCTGAATGCAAGTTTATTCTCAATGCAGAGGGAAAACTCAGTGCACCTGGAAAAAAATCCACACGACCACCAGGAGAACAAGCACAATCAAATATACTTGCGACAGGGTCGGGATCGAATCGACAACCTCCTGTATACACTAGGTAAGGAAGTTACCATCTCACCACCGTGGCACCCCATTCTCTGACTCACTCACTCACTCAAACACCCACCCATTCACCTATTCACGCACACCACTTACTCAAAAACCCACCCTCTCACCCAACAACCCATCCACTCACTCATGAACCCACTGAAGCACTCACCCATACAAAAACCCACTCACTCACTCACCGACGTGTGTGTGTGTGTACAGATTGTGCGTGCGTGTGTATGTGCGCACGTGTGTGTGTACAGCTTGTGTGTGCGCGCACGTGTGTGTGCGCGCACGTGTGTGTGTACAGCTTGTGTGTGTGTACAGCTTGTGTGTGTGTACAGCTTGTGTGTGTGTACAGCTTGTGTGTGTGTACAGCTTGTGTGTGTGTACAGCTTGTGTGTGTGTACAGCTTGTGTGTGTGTACAGCTTGTGTGTGTGTACAGCTTGTGTGTGTGTGTACAGCTTGTGCGTGCGTGTCTTTTTTTCCCTTCCCGGCGCGCCGTTGCGGGCGAAAGGCACGCGGCGCAGTGTGGATGGTTATGGGGGTGGGGGGGGTGGTGGTTGGGGCTTAGTGGGGGGGGACTGGGTGTGGGGGGGACTGAGTGTGGGGGGGGAGACTGGGTGTGGGGGGGGGAGACTGGGTGTGGGGGGGGGTGTAGGGGGGTGTGTGGGGGGGAGACCGGGTTTGGGGGGGGGACTGGTTGTGTGGGGGGGGGAGACTGGGTGTGGGGGGAGGGGGAGACTGGGTTTGTGGGGGGGAGACTGGGTGTGGGGGGGGACTGGGTGTGGGGGGGGGTGTAGGGGGGTGTGTGGGGGGGAGACTGGGTGTGGCGGGAGACTGGGTTTGTGGGGGGGAGACTGGGTGTGGGGGGGAGACTGGGTGTGGGGGGGGGTGTGGGGGGGAGACTGGGTGTGTGGGGGGGGACTGGGTGTGTGGGGGGACTGGGTGTAGGGGGGACTGAGTGTGGGGGGGTGACTGGGTGTGTGGGGGGGGACTGGGTGTGGGGGGGGAGACTGGGTGTGTGGGGGGGGACTGGGTGTGTGGGGGGGAGACTGGGTGTGTGGGGGGGGACTGGGTGTGTGGGGGGGAGACTGGGTGTGGGGAGGGGGGTGTGGGGGGTGACTAGGTGTGAGGGGGGACTGGGTGTGGGGGGGACTGGGTGTGGGGGGGACTGAGTGTGGGGGGGGAGACTGGGTGTGTGGGGGGGAGACGTGCGGTCAGGGGAGGCAGAGCCTCACCTGTCATACTCCAATGACAATAGTTGTTACGAAAAGTAAAAATAAAGGGAATAATAAAATAAAAATTAAGATTTTTCCACTGATCTGTGTTATAAATGTCATTTCTGTACGATTCCAATCATTTTTATAGTCAAAATCGCCAAATTTGCGGAGCTCCGCTGCAAATACAGGAAGAGACGAGAGTTGAGGCAGCGACGAGCTCAGCCTCCCCTGATTACGCAACCCCTCAGTTACTGGATGGAGCGCGGGCAATAAGCGCGTGCCTGTTACTATCACAGTATGTCACCAATGTAATGTTTATAGACCCCTTCATTTCATGTCCTCGCCTTCCATACTCCAGGTAACTTATTTCACGTATGTGTATAAAGATATTTAGGCTCTAGATCTGAAGCTTTCGTGACTGCAAGGATTCATACTCTTAGTTCTTTCGGTAAAGTCACGTGGGTAAAATTAATAAAAATAAAACAATCAGACGCCATCCAGACATCCACCCTGCGTCCATCCCTGTGGAAGAGGTATGTGGATGACACTTTCGTCATTTGGCCACATGGCCTCCCAGCATTGAACCACTTCTTGGACCACATCAATTCCAGACATCCATCGATCAGATTCACCATGGAAGTGGAGAAAGATGGCAAACTACCATTCTTAGATATTCTGTTTGAGAGGAGACCTGACGGATCCTTGGGACATTCTGTCTACAGAAAAGCCACCCACACAGATTCCTACTTGAAACCGGATTCTCACCACCACCCATCTCAAAAAAATTCTCTCATCAAAACGCTATACCACAGAGCTCATGGCATTTCTGACCAACACCACCTGGCCAGTGAATTGAGACATGTACATCGGGCCCTCAGGATGAACGGATACTCTGAACGCACCATCCGCCCAGCTGTTTCTCCCACCATACAGAAACAGCCACTTGAAACTCCGATCAAAACTGTCACGTTACCATACATAGCAGGCGTGACCAAAAAGATCTCCAAAATTCTAAACAAACATAAGATCCAAGTCCGATTCAGTACAGTACATAAAATCCGTGATCTAATTCCATCTGTGAAGGATGTCATCCCTGACTTGCAATACCCTGGAGTATATAAACTGAGTTGCAGCTGTGGTGACTGTTACATTGGGGAAACGAAACGTCATGTCTCTGATCGTGTCCGCGAGCACAAGTCAGATTTGAAACACGGCAAAATTGAGTCGTCCGCCGTTGCCGATCATTGCTACAACTCGGTGGGCTCTCATGAGATTGTTTTCTCCGAGACTAAGGTGCTCTGCAAGCCTTCTGGCTACCATCAAAGGTTTGTACACGAAGCCATTCAGATATACAAACACAGACATAATTTCAACCGTGATGATGGGTACAAACTTAGTAATCATTGGAAAGATGTTATCAACCATGTGTAGTAAGTATGTAGGAGGCTTGACGACAGGGTCGGAGGCACACTTATTTATTACACCAACTTGTGCACACACAGTACTTACGGGGTATCGTCCCCTTCACTTAGCTACAGGGATACACAACAGCTAACCCCGCTAACCTACGCCCAAGTCCTCCACTACGGAGCTAGGGGAGGCTACCTATCCCAGCCTGGTCAAGCTGGGATCCCGGCACCCTGAGTCTCCAGACCGGCTTGTCAGTCTGGGCTCTCGGGGCCACGCCACCGGCTTGCCCTGGTCGGCCCTTATAAGGACAGCGAGCCAGGGGAGCTCTGGGGCCTATTCTAGCAGGTCTTCCTTCTTCTCTGGTTAAAGCTGATCCGCGACCTCGAGCCCTCCGGCTCACCACCTTTTATAGGACTCGGCCCCCGGGGGGGCCCGTGGGGGATGCAGGTGCGGACGTCGGTGCGAGCGCCACCCTTGTGTACGGCCGTAACCCCGCCCCTTGTGTTTGTTAGCCATCCGTGGCCATGCATAATTACACCTCTACATCCGTGGCCATGCACAATTACACCTCTACATCACCCCCCCCTGTACAGCTCGCAGCCGTCCCCGGCTGCAAAAAAATCAGAATAAAGGTGTATCCCTCCCGAAAACCGCGTGTGTGCCTCGCGTAATTTTAACAAGAACAAAGAGAACCATAACAAGAACAACAACAGGAAGAGAGAAAAAAAATATAACCCGACGCACCCCCCCGAATGAATACCCCATTCCCCAAAACCAACATATATACACGCACTCCGGCCGTCTCCCCCCCCCACTGTCCGCAAGGCCCCCCAACGGCCGACCTCACAATAGTCTGCGCGTTTTGGCGCGCGTTCTCGCGGCGGGCCCGTCACAAGGGCCCGTCCCGGCACGCTCAGTGGCGGTTGTCGACGGTCCGGGTGCAAGAGAGTCTGGCGTCGCTGCCGAGTGACCCCCGACCCCTCCGGGAGGGGTTGGCGGGCGTGGACCCGTCACTCCTGTTGCACCTGGAGACGGAACAGTTGATGTCAGGTTAGGCGAGAGCAGCGACGTCGGGGAGTCGGCGGAACCCTCACACGTTTGGCCATGCGTGTGTGTGTGTGAACCACGGGGCGGCGCGATGAACGGTTTCAACCTTGAGGGGTGCACGTACCACCGACGCCTCCCCCATTTGACGCGAACACATTGTGGCCGCAAGACCTGTACGACCTCTACTGGCCCCCGCCACGGCCGCACCAACTTTGACGAGGTTGCCAGCGGCACCTGGGGACAGTGCAACCATGCCCTGTCCCCTGGTTTCCATTTGAACACATGTACCCGCCCCAGCCGAAGCCTCTCGTTCGCCCTCTGGCGGAGTTCAGAATTTTGCACGGCCGCTTCCCGCGCCTCAGATAATTTGCTGATGTTAAATTTAACGTGTTCGGACAAGGTAGACTTCGCCTGAGGCGCCGAGAGCTTCAGCTGGGTCGTCACAGGGGGGTCAGCCTCGCGGCCATACATTAAAAAGAAAGGGGAAAATCCGGTGGCCGCATGGGGAGCCATCCTGTAGGCCTGCAACACACCGGCTATGCGAAGGTCCCAATCTGTCTGGGATTCCGACACCTGCTGGGACAGCATAGACGTGATGGTCCGATGCAGCCGTTCCACCATCCCGTCAGTTTGTGGGTGATACGGGGAGGTCCGAATTTTCTCCGTACCCAAGAGGTCGCACACCTCGCGGAGGAGTTTTCCCGAAAAATTCCTACCCTGGTCAGTAAGCAGCCGTTCCGGAGCACCATTGTCGAGGACATAGCCCTGGACAAAGGCCTCCGCGATGGCTGCTGCCGACTGGTTGGCCAGGGGCCAGGCCATAGGCCATCTCGTGAAGTATTCGACCCCTGTCAATAAATACCTATTTCCCCTGGGTGTAGCGGGAAATGGCCCGAGTATGTCTAGAGCAACGAGCTCGTTAACCCGGGAAACCTTTATGGACTGCAGTGGAGGGTTGGACCCCCTAGCTGGTGGCTTCCGCCGCGCGCATTGCGTGCACGACCCCAGGAGATCCCCCACGTCCTTTGCCATGCCCGGCCAGAAGAAATCGAGCTGGAGCGTGGCAAAGGTCTTGTGAACCCCCAAGTGCAGAAGCCGCTCATGAACAGCCCATACCACCTTACCCCTTAATGCTGCAGGCACCACGAGCTGCTGGCGGCGGGTTTTTCCGTCCCAGTGCATTAAAAGACCCTGGAACAACCCCCACGAGTCAACATTCGCCACCCCCTGACCAACCCCCCCGGCGCGACGGCGCAGAGCGAGGAGGGAGGTGTCCTCCATTTGGAGGCGTCCCCATTCCGCGACCGACAACCCCAGCAACGAATCCCTCCCTTCTTGCTCGATAGGACCCGAAGCCGAAGGCGCATCGGCGGCGGCCACGAGGACCGAATCGGTGGTGACGTTCGGGGGCCTACAACGCCCCGAACCCAAGAGGCAAGCGCACTCCGAAGTGGATGGCAACCGCGACAGGGCGTCAGCGTTCGTGTGGCGGACGCCCTTACGATATGTGGTGACAAAGTCGTAGTCTTGGAGAATCTCCAACCATCGAGCCAACTGGCCCGATGGTTGTTGAACCCGCAGAGCGTACTGTAGGGCCGCATGATCTGTACGGACGGTGAAACGCCGACCGTACAGATACGGGCGGTACTGCTGAATGAAATAAACAATTGCCAATAATTCCCGACGGGTAACGCAGTACCGTTGTTCCGCTGGAGACAGTACCCGACTACCGTAAGCCACCACATGCTCTACACCCCCAATGAGCTGGGACGGCACGCCCCCGATGCCCGTGTTACTTGCATCTGTATCGAGCAAGAAGGGTTGTGAGAAATCGGGGTAATTCAACGGCGGAGCCCCCACCAGGGCATTCCGGAGGGCGCGAAAAGCAGCCTCCTCCTCCGGCCCCCAATGAAACCTGACTCCCTTGGACGTCAAGGCATGCAATGGTTTCGCGATCGTAGCGAAGTCAGCCACAAACCGTCGATAGTACGACGCGAACCCAATGAAACTCCTGACCTCTCCCACCGAGGTGGGAGTCGGCCAGGAGCTGATGCATTCCGTTTTGGCGGGATCAGTGGATATCCCCGAGCGCCCAACAATGTGACCCAAATACCGCACCGATTCGCGGAGCAAATGGCACTTCTGCGGTTTAAATTTTAAATTGGCAGCCCGCATTTTGAGAAAAACAGCACGCAACCTCTGGAGGTGTTCCTCGAAGGATTTGCTAAAGACGATGACATCGTCCAAATAAATTAAACACGAATCCCATTGCAAGCCTGCCAAGACCAGTTCCATTAACCGCTGAAAAGTTGCCGGCGCAGAATGTAAGCCCATCGGCAAGCGGTTAAATTGGAAGAGACCTTGCGGTGTACGAAAAGCAGTCTTAGGTTTTGATTCGTCATCCAGAGGAAGCTGCCAGAATCCAGATAGTAAATCGAGGGTGGAAAAGAATCGCGCCCCCGCCAAGGCATCGAGCGACTCATCCATTCGAGGAAGCGGGTACGCATCTGCCACAGAAATTTTGTTCAATCGCCGAAAGTCGACGCAAAACCGCAGTGAGCCGTCGTGCTTTTCACCAAAACGATCGGCGCGCCCCACGGGCTGTTGGAAGGGGAAATGATATCGGCGGCTAGCATGTCATCAACAGCCGATTTGACATGATCCTTTTCGGCGGGACTCAACCGAAAGGGATTTTGGTGGATTGGCGCGCTGTCACCCGTGTCAATATGGTGTCGCAGCAATTTAGTACAACCAATATCAAATTTGTGTTGACTAAAAACGTCAGCAAATTCGTTCAGGAGAACTCGCAGCTGCGCGCGCTGCGAGTCGGACAGGTCCACTGATCCCGCGCAAAGCGCATCCAGCCATCCGTCATCACAGTCCGAATGCGGTCGCGACGGAGGATCGGTGGTTACCTGACCCACGAGTGGTTCCTCATAGGGTACCGGCGTTGCGTGTGCAAGCACGGTCCCTTGAGGAACCACGGCCGTTCGCGATCCTACATTAAGGACTGCAATGAAGGGGTCCCCATCCCCTTTCACCATGGTCTGAGCCGCTAGCAAATCGGGTCCATTGACCCCGGCTCGAGATGGTCCCAACAAGACCCCCCGATCCGCAACCCCTTCAGCAAACGACCGACGCAACCTAAGAGGGACGAGCATCTGAGCTCCCGGGGGTACGCGCACAGTTTTTGTCACGAGCGCCTGCACGGTGGCAAACGCCCGACGCTCCGTGGTGGGGGAAGACAAAAATGTAACACGTCGGCCCGATGGGAGCTCGATGCACCCCTGGTCAATCAAGATACGGATGGGCATTTTGGCCAAGAAATCCGTCCCCAACAGGCACGGAACCGCGAGTGAGGAGGAAACCAAAACAGGGCCGGATAATTTAATATCTCCAATGCAAATTTTGGCGCGGATTTGCCCAATAATGCCCAGCGAGCCCCCGTTAGCAGCATAGCATGGCACGTCAACAGGGAGCAAGGGACAACTTTGAACGGGAAGGATGTTATAAATCAATTCAGATATAATGGTCGCCGATGCCCCTGTGTCAATTAAAATCCGCACCTCTACCCCATCAATATGACCGACCACAACCGATGATCCCGCCGACGTAGCAACGACACGATGGGCGAGCTCCGACCACTGACCCGGTTGGAGCGCTCGCCGCATTTCAGAACAATCGCGCGCAACGGGCGGCGATTTTCGAGCCCTGTTTAGTTGAGCGCGTGAGTGTGTGTCGGATGTGTGCATGGGCCAAACGTGTGAGGTGCCACGACTCGCCGTATTTCTCTGCTGGAGCTTGGGTGGAGACGGCGTGGCGTCCTGACGAGGTGTCGCCCCGCGCTGACGGGGAGCCCGGCATCCTGACGCAACGTGGCCTTGCAGGCCACAGTTGTAGCAGCGTGTGAGCGCCCCAGATGGCCTGGGCTGCTCCTGGCGGCTCGGTCCATTCCGAGCCTGTGGTGCCGCCGATCTCCATTCCCCCCGCCGCTCCACCCCGCAGACCTCCTCCGATGGGAGGGCGGTGGCCGCCATGGCATGGCCGGCCACCCCCTTGGCCGCCTTACGACGCAGGGACCGCAAGCCCCCGTGGATGTGGCGCGCGACCAGCAGGAACGACATCTCTGCGTCGTCTTGAGCCAAGACGTTGACGTCCAGCTCATCAGCGAGTAGCAGCAGCTTCTCAGCCACCATGGCGTCCACTCCCTCCTCGTCCATCCGTGGAAAAGCTGCTTTTGCCAGGGCCAGGAGAGCCGTCCGGAAGGCCAGGGGCGATTCGTTGGCGCCCCGATGCCGATCGTGGAACAGCTGCCTGCAGTCGGAAGGCGGCCCATAGACGGCTGACAGCAGCTGCAGCGCCAGGTGCAGCGTGGCGCGCTTTTCCCTAGGCGCCGAGGTGAGGGTAGCCAGGGCATCGTTGTCCAGCATCGCCGGCAGCGCGCGTAGTGCCTCGGCGTCCGTCCAGTTCGCCATCTCTTGATGAGCGATGAACTGCCTTTTGAAGCCGCCCCAGTCTCCGTCCGCGCCCACGAATTCTTTGAGAGGCGGCAGACGCTGCTGTAACGCGACGTCCGTGGCTGCAGATCGCTCTCCGTCGCTCCCAGCAGATGATACAGTGTGGGCGGGCTGCGAGCATGGCATCGCCGGTCGCTCTGATGTTGACGCGCTGTCCGGTGTTGATGATGTCACGGCTAGTGCTTGGCGTTCAGCAGTCACCTGACGCGGGCCGGCCCCGCCCTCAGCTCGCACTGTAGTGATGGCGGGAAATTTAACCGCGAGCCGCGTCGGGGTGGCGGGAAACGTCGCCGCGCGTCGGCTGCTGTCGTCGTCCCGCGCTGCCCCTCCAGCCCCCAGCCGCGTGATCTCCTCCAACGCGGCGGCCGCGGCGTAGAGCAGCTCCGCCAGGCGGGAGTGAGCCAGCCGGAGTCCTTCGGCCGACGCATCCCCCCTTCCTGTCGTAGCAGCGCGGGCGTACTCGGCCCCGGCTGCTTCGATCCGACCCCGGCCATCTCTGGTGGTGATTCGGCCGTGGCGTCTTCTATCTCTGACTCCCTGGTACGTGTCGTCCCTCGTGTGTCCATCGTTGAACGTTTTACTTCTGACGCCAGATGTAGTAAGTATGTAGGAGGCTTGACGACAGGGTCGGAGGCACACTTATTTATTACACCAACTTGTGCACACACAGTACTTACGGGGTATCGTCCCCTTCACTTAGCTACAGGGATACACAACAGCTAACCCCGCTAACCTACGCCCAAGTCCTCCACTACGGAGCTAGGGGAGGCTACCTATCCCAGCCTGGTCAAGCTGGGATCCCGGCACCCTGAGTCTCCAGACCGGCTTGTCAGTCTGGGCTCTCGGGGCCACGCCACCGGCTTGCCCTGGTCGGCCCTTATAAGGACAGCGAGCCAGGGGAGCTCTGGGGCCTATTCTAGCAGGTCTTCCTTCTTCTCTGGTTAAAGCTGATCCCCGACCTCGAGCCCTCCAGCTCACCACCTTTTATAGGACTCGGCCCCCGGGGGGGCCCGTGGGGGATACAGGTGCGGACGTCGGTGCGAGCGCCACCCTTGTGTACGGCCGTAACCCCGCCCCTTGTGTTTGTTATCCATCCGTGGCCATGCATAATTACACCTCTACATCCGTGGCCATGCACAATTACACCTCTACACATGCAAAAAAGATTTAATTACACATTTTTGGACCATCTTATCTGACAGGCACTATTTTACTTCACCGAGTGTTAACATCCCTAACGTTTAACAGTACTCTTTATTGTCAGCCAACACTGGTATAAACATGGCCATTTTCCGCTCCTTTTCTATTATGTACATCCACAGTTACTTGCGCAACACGTCCCTGACCACGAGTCCATTCATCCCACAGTGACTTGCGCACAAACAGCATAACCAAGAGCGGCTTAATCGTATCTAATTCATTTACCCACCCAGCAGTATAACAAAAGCAGTAATTGACCACTTCACAACTCTTCCTCCCCCGCTGCCCTTCATGGCTCCTCCCCCCTTAACCACTATATAAGGTACAGATAGTTTGCTGTGACGGTTTAACCTGAAGACGGAAGCTTGTGTTGCCTCCGAAACGTCGTGATTTTTATTGTTTTATTTTTATTAATTTTACCCACGTGACTTTACCGAAAGAACTAAGAGTATATATATTTAGGCTCGCTGGTCTCGTCATGAAACTGCAATGAAAAAGCACCAGGGGAGGCAGCCATCACATTTGCCTCACTGAGGGGGATGCGTCTAAAACGCCCCCCTCCGTGAGGCCATGTCCCCCTCAGTGTGTGAATCTGGCTCTGACACAAGCCAGTGCCTCCCCAGCCATTGACCTCACCACACGTCACTGCAACCCACCCACCTATCTACTCACTCAACCACCCACCCAGTCGATCATCCACCCACTAACACTCACCCACCCAACAGCTCACTAACCCACCCAGCACTCACTCACCGAGCCAGTCAATCTCTAACCCACCAACGCACTTTTAAACTGACTCTCTCAACTACAACTCACCCAGTCACTAACCCACTCACTCAATTTATAACCCACCCACTACCCACGTAACCTCCTACCCACACACTCACTCATCCACAAACCCACTCACCCCCTCACTCATCCATCCACTCACATACTCACCCAGCCACTCACCTACTCACCCAGTCACATACACATCCACTCACCATGCCACCCACTCAATTTCTAACCCACCCACTCGCCCAACCACTCCCTCAGCAACTCACCCACTAACCACGTAATTATTCACCCACCCACCCATCACTCAACCACCCAATAATTCAACCACCAAAACATTCCACCACTCACTAACTCAACCACCCACTTCCACCTACTAACTCAACCACCGATCCACTCACACTCACCCACCCACGCACTCACCTGCCCACTCACCAACACACTAAACTAAATCTAAATTGTGGTTATTTTACCAGGTAAGGCCGACAGAGCTAAACATATTTTTCAGAAATGACCTGGTTAAAAATTATAGGTCAACGAAGTGGCTTATGACATGTATTGCAGTCAAATCCTATAAATTCTTGTTGATTTTAAATGTGGAGGGAAATATACAGGTGTCAGGGTCGGGATCAAACCCACAACCTTCTCCATACCAGGCGAAGTAGTTAACATCTCGCCACCGTGGTGCCCCACTGTCTGACTCTCCCACCCACTAACCCACACACTCACCCACTCATTCAATCACCCACTCACTCACTCAACTACTGAGCCATTAATACACTGACCCACTCACTAAGCCACCCACTCAATCACTAACCCACACTCATGCACCCAGCCACTCACTCACTCAGCGAATCACCTACGACGTATCAACCCATCCACTCACTCATCCACCCACGCACCCACTAACGCACGACCCACTCATCCACACAATGAACGAATATTTAATTGTTTTTCATTTTACTGGGTAAGGCCCTGAGCCATAGATCTTTGTTGGAAGCCACCTCAGCACAAATGACAGTTCAATTAAGTGGCTTTTCACGTAGAATGTTATTGCAACCAAATTATATAACTGCATGTTCAAATGTGCAGGGACAACCTGGAGAAAATTCCACGCGACCACGGGGAGAACATAGAAACTCCAAATATCCAAGCGGAAGGGCTGGGATAAAATCCACAACCTCCTGTATACTAGGCGAGGTAGTTAACATCTCGGCACCATGGTGCCTCACTCTCCGACTCACCCACCCACTAACACACGAACTCTCCTCCCATATTCACACACCCATCTACCCAAAAACTCAACCACCCACAGATTCACGCAACAATCCATCACCCACCCACTCACTTATTCACCCACCCACTAAACCATGCACCTATCCACTCACCTATTCAACCACCCACTAACTCAACCACCCACTATCACCCACTAACTCAACCACCGAGCCACTCACACTCACCCACTCCCCACGCACTCACCCGCCCACTCACCCGCCCACTCACCAACACACTAAACTAAATCTAAATTGTGGTTATTTTACCAGGTAAGGCCGACAGAGCTAAACATATTTTTCAGAAATGACCTGGTTAAAAATTATAGGTCAACGAAGTGGCTTATGACATGTATTGCAGTCAAATCCTATAAATTCTTGTTGATTTTAAATGTGGAGGGAAATATACAGGTGTCAGGGTCGGGATCAAACCCACAATCTTCTGCATACCAGGCGAGGTAGTTAACATCTCGCCACCGTGGCGCCCCACTGTCTGACTCCCCCACCCACTAACACACGAACTCTCCTCCCATATTCACACACCCATCTACACATTCACGCAACAATCCACTCACCCACCCACTCACTTATTCACCCACCCACTAAACCATGCACCTATCCACTCATCTATTCATCCACCCACTCACACACCCATTAAGCAACCCACCCACTTACCCTGCCACCCACTCAATCTCTAACCAACTCACTCACCCAGCCACGCAATCTCGAACCCACCAATTCACTAATCCTCTCACCAACTCACCAACCCACCTCTCACCCACTCCCACACCCACTCACGCGCTGACCCACCCACTCACTCATTCACCCAACCACCCACCCACCACCCACTCAATCTCTAAACCCATTCACCCACCCACCCACTCAGCCACCCACTAACTCACCCAACCACTCGTCTATTCACTCCCAAACAACACACCCACTCACGTCACCCATGGCTTACCCTATCACCCACAATCTCTAACACACTCACTCACCTACTTCCTCAATCACTGACCCACACTCACAGACCCACCCAGTTAATCACCCACTCTATATGTAGTCCTTACCTCTTCTGGTAATGTGAGATATTCTTTTACCAGGTAAGGCCCACTGAGCTATAAAGATTGTTTTCAGAAGCATCCTCGCCACAAATGATGGTTCAACAAAGTCGCTGTATACATTTATTGCACCCATTTCCTCTTATTACATGTTTCTAAATGTGGAGTGAAATATACAAGCGTCAGGGTCGGGATCGAACCCACAACATTTCTGTATAGTAGGCGAGGTAGTTAACATCTTGCCACCGTGGCGCTCAATTCTTTGACTCACCCACTCAACTACTAAAGCCACCCACTAACCGACTCACAAACCCACTCACCCTGCCACGTACTCAATTTATAACCCACTCACTAAGCCACTCATCCACGCACCCACCTGCACATGCACTCACTAACTCACTCACCCAACAACCCACCCATTAACTCACCCACCCACTCCCTGACCAACTCACGCACCAACCCACCCACTCACACTGTGACCTACTCCATATCTAACCCAACAACTCACTCACCCAGCCCCTCACCTACTAACCTAACCAGCCACCAACTCACTCACCCACCTACGCACTCAAATACCCACTCACCAAACTGTAAACAAATTTTTTTTTACAAGGTAAGGCCCACAGAGCTATACAGATCTTATTCAGAAGCAACGTGGCCACAAAAATCCCAGAGGTCTCGGAGAAAAATCCATGAACCACGAGGAGAACATGTGAAGTACCGGTGAGGACGCTTGACACCGAGGTTGAGGCACACGTGTATTTATTTTACAAGTCGTCACGACAGGACAGCACTAGAGGGGGTATCGGCCCCCTCACCCGTATAACTGGGGATACACCACTAGCTATCCCTGACCTACCCCGAGTCCTCCACTAACGGGCTAGGGGAGGCTGTCTGGCCCGACACTGGTGAGTCGGGCTACGGTACCCGGAATCCCAGAGTGCTGACTCTGGTTCACGGGACCACGCCGCTGGCTCGGTCCTGCGCGGCCCTGACAAGGGCGGCGTCTCAGGGGAGTCCAGGGCTCTAGCTACCCGGGTCTTCGATCTTCCCTCCTTTGTTCTAATACTGAGCCCCGAGCTCTCTCTGTCATCCCCTTTTATACCCCCTCCAGGATCACAACCCCGGGCAGCCCTACCCCCAGGCTGCCCGATGCGGACGTCGTTGCGGGCACCCCCCCCGCTTACTCCCGGAGCTCCGCCCACTGTGTTTGTTCGCCGTTTGATCTTATGTACAAACAGCCCCTCCATAACAGCCCTACACATGCAAACTCCAAATATACAGGCATCAAGATCGAGACCGAACCCACAACCTCCTGTACAAAAGGTAAGGTAGTTAACATCTCGCCACCATGGGGCTCCACTCTCTGACTCGCAGCCACCCACTCACCTACCCATTCAGCCACATACCCACTCAAAGACCCATATCAGCATATAAGTGGTCTTGTATTCACTCAGTAAATGAAGTTTAATATAAAATTGTACACTCACAGGATCGAAATAAAGATGACATTGCACATCGGAGTAAACCGAGTCGCGGCTATGATGAAATTTTGCATTAGCATAACATTGATTTATTAGCATACAAAATGACTTTTTGCAGAGCGATTTAATACAAAAGTCTGATAGACTACAAAATAAAAGTACATACAAACCAGGCATCAATACCGTTGCTTTGTATGATCTGTGAAACGCAGAAAATTTCAGATAAAATCCGACATTTTGAGCTTGCTGCTGTATCGACTGAGTGGAATCAATACAATTAGTATCGATTCACAATCAACAAAGACCATATATGGGGAAATCTCTGATCGGTGATTTTGATTGCATAGTATTGCAGCGCCCCTTTGATGATGTTATAAAGCACTTGCCCCAACAGTCTGTTAAAGGCTACACGGGGATCTTTGTGTGCGAGTAGCTCACAGATCCTTGAGAGATCTGAACACTGTCCGATCATCAGCGAGCTCCTCCGGCAGGCGAGGCTGCGTTGGCGGCTGTCTGTGCATTCAGAGGTGTTAACTATCCCACGCAGAGAAGTCTGCTTACAGGACATGAGGTTCTTCACGTACGGTGCCCCGTGTCACCTGAATGTTAAATGGGGCTCCGGTAATTCAGTGTCCACCGCCGAATCATCTTTCACCATCACCACGCGTCCATTAAGGCCAATGTGACGAGGCCATAGATAGACAACGCGTTAAAACGGGGTGGGGAGGGGGGGAGCAAGAAAAACGTCGTACTACGTGACATCACAACACCCTGCACGCAGCCATAGTGGCTGATTAGGGTGCGCATCATTTACGAATATGTGGTTTAAGTGGTTGAGAGTAGATTTTGGTGTAAATTGATCACGATGCTTTGCGTAGCCTGCATTTAAAATTTCATGCGTGGGTGCGTGAGCAGATATGAGTGGGTGAGTGCGTGAGTAAGCCGGTAAGTGAGTATGTGGGTGGATGGAGGGAGCTGGGCGGGCACGGCATGGGCTGGAGTGGAGGTGGACTGATGCGGTACGGGAGGATGTGGAGCTGAGTGGGCTTTGCCGACGACTGGTACCAGTGGTGTTGAGATCGGCCTCTGCGGGGAGGCTCGTGAAGGATGCTTCTACTTGGCAGTTGGCGACACTCGCCCTCCAACAACAACGGAGGAGTGACGCTCACAACAACGAGCGGAACACCGGATGATAAATATGCAGCAATTTGGCACAGTACAGGGTACAGGTGGTGCTGCCAGTCATCTCAGTCAGCCAACCCATGGCACCTGGGTCTGTTGCAGGACCTCCGGTCAGCGAGCCTTCGACACTTCACGTGGCTTCAAAGTGCACCTGGCCTGGCACAGTCACTGTGGTGACGTCACTGTTACTTATTGGCGAAGGGTGACGGTTGATAATGCAGCGGTGGTTGTGAGAGATGCCATTTTGGGGGGGGGGGGGCGCCAACCCTGACCAGCTGTGAACCACCTCACGTCGCCCGCAGCCACCAGTGGCCACGGGGAGTTCTGGATGGGTGCGAGGGGCTGGTAGCGAGGGGGAGAGGGGACATGGAAGGTGAGAATTATTTTATTATGCTTTATTTTTATTATTTTATTAATACCCTTCTACGTGACTTTACCGAAAGAACCAAGAAGATGAATCCCTGCAGTCACGAAAGCTTTAAATCGAGATGTAGAGGTGTTACGTACCGGGGTGTAGCAAGCCATTACGTTGCGGTGTCTACATCACGGTCCGTGCGTGGGGTGTCTACATCAACGTCCGCATACAGCCCCGCCCCTCGGGGGGCAGTTGGCTATATAAGACGGTGCGTGTGAGAGCTCGAGGCAGTCGTTGGAGCAGAAGAGCCGTTGGAGACTGAAAACCAGCTCGCAAGCCCTGGGACTACACTGAGTCGGTCTCCTGCAGGAGTGGAACCGAGCTGTGGGTGAGTGGTGGCTGTGTGAGTCTGTATGTGAGTCTCTCCATGTGAGTCTGTGTGTGTGAGTCTGTCTGTGTGGAACAGTCATGGTGGGGGTATTGAGGGGGGGCATGGGGGGTCTCGGGTGGGGGGCAGAGGAGGCATGGGGGGAGGAGCTCAGGTGGGGGGAGGAGCTAATGGCTGTGACATCACGGGGGGGGGCGTGGTTAACTTGTACCGCCCCCGCGTCTCGCGCCACGTGCTTCCCACTGGCAGTTTGCCCGTTAGAGAGGCGCCGACAGACCCCAGAGCAGGTGAGGAGTTGAACCGAGCTGTGGGCGAGTGGTGGTGGTGTTAGTCTCTCTATGTGAGTCTTGTGTGTGTGAGTCTCTCTGTGTGAGTCTCTCTGTGTGAGTCTGTGTGTGTGTGAGACTATCTGTGTGAGTCTGTGTGTGTGAGACTATCTGTGTGAGTCTGTGTGTGGAACGGTCGTGTAGCTGACAGCGTGCCGCGCTATTAACTGGGAGACCCCGAGGTGGATTCTCTCTCAAGGCCAACAGCAGTGACGATTATCTGAACCGGTGCTGGGCCTCCCCTAGGTCGACTCAACCTCGAATGAGTACCTGGTGCGGTGTGTAAAGGTCGCCACTAGGGAGACAAAGGCGGCCGGGCGTGGTGCTGGCAATCCAACCCCCTCGTGTGTAGTGCCAACCTTCATACGTACTGCTGGCTAACAGCACTTTCCCCTACAGACTGTTAAGTCTCTATGGGGATCTTTATTTTTATTTCGATTTAAAGCTTTCGTGACTGCAGGGATTCATCTTCTTGGTTCTTTCGGTAAAGTCACGTAGAATGGAAATAATAAAATAATAAAAATAAAACATAACAAGATAATTGTCACGACGTTTCGGCCACAACGCATGCAGCCGTCCTCAGGTGAAGACCAGGTCTGTCGGGGAGACAGCGTCTGAATGAAACACCACCACGCTTGGAGCGTATATTTAAGCTGGGTTGGAAGGGGGGAAGGGCGCCTTGACAAAATAATTTGCATATCAAGAGGAATTTAGCATATTTATGGGAAATGCAGGTATGTGATTAGTACCATTTGTGAAATGCGTAGGAAGTGGGCGGGGGGTTTCGAAGTCATATTATGCCCGTGCATTATGCAGGGTTAGCGATTAATTACGACTTTGTTAACGTCTAGCTTTTCAGTGTGTGGGTCCGGTCTCTTATTTGAGAGGCGGTTGAATTTGGAAATCAAGTTGTCCTTACATTTGGTCGACATAGCGGCAGCTGAAGAGGCAGTCATATTGTCTACATGTTCCCAATCCGATGTGGAAATTGTTGCAGTCAAAGATAAGTGTGATTTGTAGAGTGTCTTGTCTAACTGGTCTAGTTCGGTGCGCGTAAGTCTGATTTTCTCTGAGATAAGAGCTAAGCTAGTTCTAGACAGAATTCGTTTAGCATTAGAAGAAGTTACAGCAGCAGAGGTTAGTGTAAATGCGATTGGTATTACCTTAGAGTCGCGGCATCTCTTCAGAAAGGTGAGAGACTCGATTAGCTGAGCCTTCTTTGTCTTTGGTGTCCCATACTGGCAGGGGGAGGAGTGGTGGTGTTAATGTTGGTGGTAGTAGTGGGGGTGGTGCTTGTGATGGTGGTGGTGTTAGTTTTAGTGATGGTGGTGTTAGTGATTGTGGTTGTTATTAGTGGTGATAGTGGTGGTGTTACTGGTGTTAGTGATAGTGATGGTGGTGTTGGTGGTATTAGTGGTGGTGGTGTTAGTGAGGTGGCAGGATACCCTGGTGGTCCCCATCTTTAAGAAGGGAGACCGCACAGACTGTAACAACTACAGGGGCATCTCACTCCTCGGTGTGCCGGGAAAGGTCCTGGCAAGGATTATTCAACACCGCCTTGCCAGGAATGCTGAGGAAAGGCAGTTGTTGCTTTTTGTGTTTTTCGTATTATGGGTGACTGGTGAGGATGTGAGTCTGTGTTGATGATGAGAGTCCGCATTGTGAAGTGACGTGTGTTTAGACGTGGGCGTATCACGCCCCTTCGACTCTGTGACCCTCGCCTCTGTCTCCCGCTCTCCACGCAGAGACCCGGACCGCGCGAGAGACACCGTGAGGTCTGAGCACCCTCGCCTGCAAGTTGCTACCATGGAAGTACATGTGGCTCCTCGACTTGTGTGGTGAAGTATGGGTGGACGTGTGTTCTCCCCTCTGCGTGTGCCTACCTGTGACCTGTATACCTGGATGTGCTTCTCCTTGCCCGCCTGAGTGTGTGTGCGTCTATCAGTGTCTCTCCGAGATCCTGTTGGTGTACATGCCCGTCTACGCGTGAGCATCTACAGCACTGTTATTTATCCACTGATGGATGAACGCCTCGCTCCCTGAGACCCTGCTACCCCTCACATCCTGTGATGGCATAATCCGCCAAGCGCCGGTTTCGTCGCACCATCTCTCTGGCCGCTCTCCTCTCTGATGTGTTCCGTTCCTTGGTTGTCACTGTTATTATGCTTGACTGTCAGCCATTGTTGTCCATCCTGGCCATGGCTCGTCCTGCCCGAGTCCCACTCACTCCTCAAGCTCTAGTGGTGGACCTTTGTGTGTGTGTGTAGATCAGCCGAGCTGGAGAGTAACGGCGAGTCTTGCACCACGTGGAGTGCGCTGTCCTCAGCGCGCACCGCCTCCATCCGCAGCAAGTCGCCACAAGTTAAGAACAGAAATGAGTGACGTCAAGATGGCCACACTGAATGGTGGGACATCACGACGTTCATGTTTCAAGGGGGACGTGACAGTGACCATGATGCATGGGGGACTTCATGGTGGCTATGTTGCATGGGTGATGTACCGTTCGACTTTTGCCGTTCTCTGGTCTCACACCAGCGAGACAAGGCCATAAAGAAGGCTGTCTCTGGTGCAGGCCAGTCAATTTCAAAGACAATGCATATGTAATAACAGCCATAGAGGGTTCACGTGGGGATTGGCTTGCCGGTCCTGCTCGTAGCCAATAAGGGTTGAGATTGGGACCATGGCCCATGCGTCATCACGACAGGTCATCAGAAGTGATTGGCCTAGCCATTCGGGGCCCCAGCTAATGGGGAGCCGGATGAGGGGCGTGGTCCCGGGATTGACAGGGAACCATCGAGAAGGGTCGAAGCTGTCCATACACGATTGGCTGGGGGAACCACGTGACGAAGGTCTTAGGAGCGAGCGAGAGGGAACGATCGCGAGCAGACTGAAACTAACAAGAGCAGGGTCACGCGCGGACGGGGCCTCGGGTTGCCACGTGCGCGAAGGGGACTTCGTGCGTAGTCTGTCCTCTCTCCGTTGTCTGCCAGCAACGGAGAGTGAGTGAGGAAAGTGTATGGTGGAGTGGAAATAAAAAGGACTGATTCCGAAGCCGTCTCCTGGAAGATTATTACATTGGTGTCAGAAGTAATTCTGCGACTGTTTGGACGATCGTCAAGATGTCTAAGCACCTCAGAAAAAAGAACCTGCCCGTGCCTCTGTCGGAGGAAGAGGTGGAGACGGATGAAGATGAGCTGTTGGGAGCTACAGCCCTGGTGCCGCCGGCTGACGACGCTCGCCTCGACGCCTCTTAGCATCGACCGGGGGAGGACGCGACCACCGCAGGACCGAGAGACGAATGGCGACTGATGGCGGAGCAGATTGAGTCGTTGCGCGCAATTCTGCTGAGCTTGGTGACCGCGGTGGCGTCCTCACCAGCCATGGGTCGCCAGATCGCCGATCAGCTGGACGCTGCGGGAAGGGGTCCTGCTATGGAAGCAGGACCCGCCATTGCTCCTGCCACGCGGGAGGACGTCGTCGTCTTGGGAGGGGCGGCTGCGCCGGAGTCGTCGGCCGCCATTTTGGGCGCGCCTACCACCACGCGGCCGCCGGACGCCATTTTGTCTGCACCGAGCGGAGAGCGGGAACGGCGGCCGGAGACGCCCGCGGCACGCGCCTGCCACCGCGGGCATCGCCTTCCACAAATAAAAGAATTTATCGCCGGGGGCGATTGGAGTGCTTTCACGTGGCGTTTCGAGTCAGCTTTCAGATCTGTCAACTGGACGGAGGAAGAAGCGCTGGGTGCGCTGCCTACGCTGCTCGATGATGTGTCTCTAGGAGTCTTCCGCTCCATCCCGGCGTCCAAGAAGAAGACACTGCGGGATGCGTTCACTGAGATGGCGGAATTTTACGACCCGCCGACATCGGCCACCAGAAAATTTATGTCGCGTCACCGGGCACCGGAGGAATCGTCGTTGGCCTATCGGGGGGCGTTGATGGCGATGGCCATGGCCGCCTACCCCAACGCGACGGCCGAACATTTGGATCCTCTCATCCTTTCCCGCATGCTGGAGTTGTCTCAGGAGCTCAACATCTCTCTACCGGTGTGCGGCCACGAACCGCTTTCGTCGCGGTGGGTGGCGCGCTGCCTGGACGCTAAGTTTAATATCAAGCGGTGGGACCAGATGGCGGCGTGGATGGGGAAACCCGAGATCGACGGGCCGCCTCTGGGGTGGTCTCCGCGACTGGTTGTCCACTGCTCTGACGACTCGGGCGACGACGACATGCTGGCTGCTGCTGTCCCGCATAGGGTTCCGGGCCGGCGGCTGCGCGACCAGCGGGGCGACTACACGGGCCGACCGCGTGCGAGGGCCGGGTCGTCCGACCGCCGGCCGACGTCGGCCGCGTGTTTCAAGTGCGGAAGACGGGGTCACTTCGCCCGTGACTGCCGCTGCCGACCTCTGCTGTCGCCTGCTCCGCCGAGGGGACCTCTATCTCCTCTACCTGTCGTGGAGCTGCAACAACCTCGGGCGAGTCGGCACAAATCGGACACCCGGCAGGTCGTGTCACATCACTCATCCACTCGCACTCATTCTTACACTCCTCAGGGTAATTTTACTTCTCCTGCTCCATTGACACGCTCTGCTACTCAGTGGAAGAAATTGGCTCACAGGGTCGTGGCTGCGGCGTCGGGCTCGTCGACGGTACGTGGTACCATCGACGTGGTACCATCGACGGCGTTGACGTCCGTATTTTGGTGGACACTGGCGCATCGGCTACCATCGTTTCGGATGTCATTTTTCATTTGTTGTCCATTCCTGCGTCGAGAATACGCAAAGTTAATGATGCTTGTGTGGCCGCCAATGGGGGGAGCATGGGTATCTGCGGACAGGTGGATGTGAGCATCACTATCGGAAATATTACCGCCGCAGGACCAGTGTTAATATCTCGCTCGCTAGCTGTTCCATGCTTGCTGGGTACTGATTTTCTGCGTCGGATGCCGTTGCGAATACGGGTCGACCAGGACTGTTTGGAAATGCCGGGGGGTCGTAGGATGGCATTCCTGCCTTCCCTGCTGGCCAAGGCGCCTACAGGTAACACGGTTACTGCTGTAGTTGCGGCTACGGTGGAGGTTCCATCGGGAGCACAAATGCTTATTCCGCTACGTTACCGAAAACCACTTCATATGGGAAGGGATGCGGAAGGTGTGCTATTATCCCCGTCGAATTCCGTGTCGAAATCTTTTTCTTTGGCGGCGGCACAAACGATCGTGCACCCGGGTCAGGCACCTTTCATACAGGTCTTGAATGGGGGACCTGATCGAGTTGTTGTTCCGGAGGGATCGGTGCTGGCTCACGCCACTACCGATTTCGCCTCTTGTGAAAAACCGCCGCGCGCTCGGATGGCCGCGGTTGGGCCTCCGCATGATCGTTCACAAGAACGCTGGATCGCCGATTTATGCGGAGAGAATTCTTCCTTGTCAAATGAACATAGGAACGCATTGCGTTCGCTGTTGCTGCAGTACACTGATGTGTTCAGCAAAAATGATTTGGACCTCGGACGCACATCGCTTTTGTCGCACCATATTGAAACCGGTGCATCGCCGCCTGTTTGTATGCACCCTCACCGCTTGAGCCCGGCGGAAAGGGAACACGTGCGTGGGGCTGTAGATGAATTGCTGGCGGCGGATATTATCTCACCATCCAATAGTCCTTGGGGCGCGCCCGTCGTTCTGGTTAAAAAAAAGGATGGTGGTACGAGGTTTTGCGTTGATTTCCGCCGACTGAACAAAATCTCGGTAGCGGACGCGTACCCCTTACCGAGGATGGATGACTCATTGGATGCTTTATCGGGTGCTAAATTCTTTTCCACCCTCGATCTGTCCTCGGGCTTTTGGCAGCTTCCCCTCGATGATGAGTCAAAACCCAAAACGGCATTCCGCACGCCGCAAGGCCTCTTTGAATTTAATCGGTTGCCGATGGGCCTGAACGCGGCTCCGGCCACGTTTCAGCGGCTCATGGAATTGGTGTTGACGGGACTGCAGTGGGAAACGTGCCTCATATATCTGGACGATATAATTGTCTTTAGCCGCACGTTCGAGGAACATCTCCTACGCCTTGAGACAGTTTTTCAAAGAATGCGTGCGGCTGACCTTAAGTTTAAACCGAGGAAATGCCACCTCCTGCAACACTCCGTCCGTTACCTGGGTCATATTGTCAGTTCGGACGGTGTATCCACTGACCCTCTGAAAACGAAGTGTGTACGTGAGTGGCCCACACCCACTTCGGTGGGTGATGTTCGGCGGTTTATTGGATTCGCTTCCTATTATCGCCGCTTCGTTAAGAACTTTGCGACGTTGGCTAAACCATTGCACGTTCTGACTGGCAAAAATCAGAGGTTTAAATGGGGGGCGGAGGAAGAAAGTTCCTTCATGGCACTTCGGGACCACCTCGCCACGGCGCCTACGTTAGATTACCCAGATTTTTCACAGCCGTTCATCCTTGATACGGACGCTAGTGATATCGGCATTGGGGCCGTTTTGTCGCAACGTAAGGACGGTGTTGAGAGGGTGGTGGCGTATGGCAGCAGGGTTCTGTCCCCTGCAGAAACGCGATATTGCGTGACAAGGCGGGAACTTTTGGCCATTGTCCATTTTGTTCGATTATACCGACCGTACCTGTATGGACGGAAATTCCTGGTCCGCACTGATCATGCGGCTTTGCAATATTCCCTCAAATTGGATCAGCCATCGGGCCAATTGGCCCGGTGGTTAGAATCGTTACAGGAATTTTCCTTCGATATAACATACCGAAAGGGGGCCCGTCATGCGCACGCTGATGCGCTCTCAAGGCTGCCGCCCGTTCCTCCGTGCACTTGCCTGAAGGGCACGCACCGCTGCGCCGCACCGCCTACGTCGCTCTGCCCAGTTATGGGGGCGATAGCGAATGAGGACGACGCAGGGGCGAAAGCGAAAGAGGACGACCAGCAGGTGTCGGTGGACACCGATGATACCTTACGGCTGCCGCACGCAGTCTGGTTGCGCGAGCAGGAGGCCGATGCCTCGCTGTCTCCACTACGTAAATTGGTTGGGAAACAGAAATCGCAATTGGCGGGCTGGAAGTGGCAGATGTTCCGGGGTAAGTCGGGATTGTTAATGTGTACCGACGGGGTGACTGACCAACCACGCTTGGTGGTGCCTACTTCGCTTCGCTACGACCTGCTCCGTGCTCTGCACGCTGATAAGTTGATGCACCTCGGCGTCCAAAAGACTGTTGCCGCAATGCAGAAAGATTTTTTCTGGGCCGGTATGACGGCGGACATCAATGATTTCGTCCGCTCCTGCCATGACTGTGCGAAAAGGAAGCCGCCTCGGAACCACTGTTCCACCGTTGCGTTCCATTGAAGTGTCCCGTATCAACGAATTGGTGGCTCTCGACATTCTGGGGCCGTTTCCCCCGTCGGCTAGGGGCAATAAATACCTTCTGGTAGGGGTGGAATATTTTTCTCGATGGCCGATGGCCTGGCCTCTGCCCGACCAAACGGCAGCGTCTATCACCGACGCTTTCTTGAACAGGTACGTCATGGACAAGGGCGCACCTGAAAGGCTGCTCACAGATCAGGGCCGGAATTTCTCCTCGAAATTGCTTAGGGAAGTTTGTGATGCGCTAGGTACAAAGAAAGTTCGCACCTCCCCATACCATCCACAAACAGATGGTATGGTGGAACGATTCAACCGTACCCTTTCCGCTATGCTTTGTCACACGGTCAGTGAAAAGCAAACCGATTGGGACTTGCACATACCAGGCGTCTTGGCGGCATACCGCATGGTTCCGCACACGTCCACGGGATACTCGCCGTTTTTTTTTATGTATGGCCGTGAAAATGTCCCACCCATCGATGTGCAACTGGGTACGCCGGGTAAACAACCGTCCCACTCCCTGCCTGACCACGTGCGTGACTCGCTTGAACGAGTAACGGAAGCGCGAGAGGCTGCCCGGTGTGCGACGGCCCGTGCTCAGGCAAGGAACGAACGGTACGCGCGCCGATCGCATTCTCGCATGCCTTGGTCAGTGGGAGACCTGGCGTGGCTCCACTGCCCCCAGGTACCGGCGGGCACATCCCCTAAACTGCACAGGCCATGGCGGGGGCCTGTGACGCTCGTGGATGTTCGGAACTCGCAAAGTATCCGCATACAATACGGCAAACGTCGTTGGTATGTTCATTCCTCGCGACTAAAACCCTATGTTGACGCGCGTATCGGTCCTTCATCCCCAATAACTGACCTGCCGGGTTCTGCCGGGCCGACCGCGCCGCTTGACACGCCCGTTGATCCCAAGGGGGACTGTGGTGTGCCTCCTGCAGATGAACAGGTTCTGAGGGCTGAGGAAGCCCCCGCTGCCCCCCCTCGAACGGGGCCCGCCCTGGACGTGACCAAGCACCAACAACCGACTTCTCCTTCAAGCCTGCCACCTCCTATTCGTCCGGAAGCGAAGCGACCTTGCGCTGGGAGCGGAGAGGGTCCCGCGTCGCGTACGCGGTCGAAGTCTCTTCCGTTTCGCTAACGCTTGATCGTTTGCTTAAGTCCTGTCGTTACTGCGCTGCAGGGGCGCCCTAATGTATGTTGTGATTTTCTTATAATTATTATGGGTGACTGTTTTATATGTTGTTAGGCGCGGGAACGCCTGTTCACCCTCTGATTGTTAAACGCACCTTGGTGCCCTAATAAGATGTCACGGAATTGGTTCTTCACCCCTTTCCCAGCCGAGACGGCTCAATTTTTTTCACCGGGGGGGGGGGGGGGGGGGGGTGATGTAATAACAGCCATAGAGGGTTCACGTGGGGATTGGCTTGCCGGTCCTGCTCGTAGCCAATAAGGGTTGAGATTGGGACCATGGCCCATGCGTCATCACGACAGGTCATCAGAAGTGATTGGCCTAGCCATTCGGGGCCCCAGCTAATGGGGAGCCGGATGAGGGGCGTGGTCCCGGGATTGACAGGGAACCATCGAGAAGGGTCGAAGCTGTCCATACACGATTGGCTGGGGGAACCACGTGACGAAGGTCTTAAGAGCGAGCGAGAGGGAACGATCGCGAGCAGACTGAAACTAACAAGAGCAGGGTCACGCGCGGACGGGGCCTCGGGTTGCCACGTGCGCGAAGGGGACTTCGTGCGTAGTCTGTCCTCTCTCCGTTGTCTGCCTGCAACGGAGAGTGAGTGAGGAAAGTGTATGGTGGAGTGGAAATAAAAAGGACTGATTCCGAAGCCGTCTCCTGGAAGATTATTACACATATATTATCGGAGCATGTTTGTTTGCATATTTTTCCACAAGTACGTGTGGTAAATGCAGACGTGATGCCTTGCAAAAGGTATCTATTTGGTGTTTGAACATATTAACACCTGTTTTTGTGCCAGGAAGGGTAAAAGCTATTCTTATTTCATAAAATCCTTGGCATATCTGTGTTATATTTATCTAATTCATTAACCCCGTTGTCAAATCCAAGCAACCTAAGACGTCATCAAAGCTGCATATAGCTGGACATCGAACGAAGATGGTCACTGCATCGCACGTTGTCAGATGTGCTTCGGCAGTCATCTGGAATGCTCTTCCGACATTAGGAAGCCACTGGAGCGGTGCTCTTTTAAATCTATAATTTTTGCGAACTTTTTAGTTTATTGTCCTTCCCCCTCACTTCTGATTAGCAGGGTTGCCGAAGCATGGTGCAAAATAAGTTCAACATACAGACATAACTGGAATTGGCCAAAACATCCAAGTCCCCTGCAAACTCCTCAAATTGGGATCACACAGCAGACGTAATGGCAGCAGCGTCACCCCCATTCTCTGTAAATCATCTGCAGGAACCTCCTGAAAAGGAATCTAAACAAATGATCACCGACAGCTGTTGTTGTTATTCTCTTGCCTGCAGCAATCCTGGCTCTCTTTGGCCCTCAAATGACCCACCGGGAGAAGCTGGAGCTTGTCGCCATACAGGAAGTATGGTACTTTGCGCTCCGCAACAGATCCCGGGGACCAAACAACGATGGATACGACGACCACGAACATCATTACATTCCGGTGAGACTCGCCACAAAGCCCCCGCCGTGGGGGCGGTCACAGGCGCAGCGGTCGCGAGGTTCGTGGCTTCTTGTCATTGCACCTGAAGTACCAACCACCCAGAGACAGCACACATGCACTCTCCCACACACTTCACAATCAAGTTTATTTCCCAAGCTAAGCCCATTGAGCTAATGAGCGTTTTTAAGGGTGTCACAGCCAGCAGACAGAGCATTCCACAATTACAGATTTAAGAAAACCAAACACTTAATAAAACAATTATTTCGTAAAATAATGCTCACACTTCTTACATGTTGTGATTTTCAAAATATAGTCAGTCTAAATGATTGTAATTTGGTGCAGGTTCAGCATGAGCACCTCCACTACCGCTATGAGGTGCTGAAGAAGATTGGGGAAGGAGGTCAAGGCCAGGTGATCTGGTGCCTTGACCACATGAGGAACACCCTGGTGGCCGTAAAGATCTTGGTATCACCATTGAGGTAAGAATTCAGAGCGGTCTTGTCACAAGGACGACGTTGTTGTTCAGTCCTTTGCTGTGGGCGGCCGTGTGATGAGGTGGTGACAACTCGTGCCTCACAGAGGGTCCCCGGTTCGACTCCTGACTCGGGTGCCCTCCTGTGTGGAGTTTGTATGTTCTCCCCCTGTTCTGGATCAGTTCACTCTTACATTACATTAATTCTTCATTTCACCTGGGAGATGCATTCCTGAAAAGTGCCGCGTTAAGGGAAAGCACATTAAGCAAACATAATATCCCCATATATAATGTAACGATAAAGTTTTGCAAGATATAATACACGCACACAGTGATATGAAGAGACCAATAATGGAGGGTATGCTGTCACGTCACGTTATAATTCCGCATTCCGCCTACTGTATCATACCGCTCAGCCGTGCAGTTTCATAGCGGGCACATTCCACGTTATAATCGGCACTTTCTTGCATTAGAACAGATGCATTCCGGATTATAATTGGTGCGGTCCGCGTTATAACGGGAGCCTTCCACGTTATAATGGGCACGTTCCACGCTATAAAAGGCACGTTCCACGCAATAAAAGGCACGTTCCACCCAATAAAAGGCACGTTCTACGCTTTAATGAGGTTGTCCCATGTCATAACGGGCGCGTTCATGGGACCTCCTTTGCCAGTACCAAAGATATACTGGCAAAGGAGGTCCCATGATGTAGCTGCTCACCCCGAGCTCTCATTCCTCTGATAGTGCTTGTCTTTGTGCTGTACGCCTTTTGGCGTCCTCTGGTTTAACACCGTTTTGAGACTAGACTCAACAGAAAGCTGTCTGGTGTGGACCAATCAGTTTAAAAGACAATGCATATATTATCAGAGTATGTTTTTTGTTTGCATACTGACCACAAGTATTGTGGTTAATTCAGACATGATTTCTTGTAAAAGGTTTCAGTTTTTTGTTACATCTTAACACCTGTTTTGTTGCCAGGAAAAAGGGGAAAATCTATTCTCATATTTTGGTATTGGCAAAGGAGGTCCCATGATGTTCCACGTTATAATGCCTTGCTTTGTGAGAGCCACATTCAGTCACGAATCAGCTATGGCTCAATCTCTAAAACTCAGGCTCATCTCCAGCTCAGCCGTGGTTTGGCTCAGGCTTGAGCCACTCAGCTGCTGATAAAGATACACGAGTGGCTCAGCCGTGGCTTGGCTCAGCTTCTGGAAATCCTGAGTGTGGCTGGGGCCATGCTCGGAGTCGGCTCAATTCACACATTAGGGAATCACTACGTTAAGTCAGCACCCCAAACCCCCTCTATCCCTTGCTTATTTTATCCTCTTCCCTATCCTTTCTGGAACCTTCCATGAGCGCGCTACTGGAACTTACAATGACATTACACTTGGGGAAGGTATAATTATTTAATTCTGAATATAATTTGTTTCTGGTCATTTCTTAAGCAAGTCTAAGTCATGATTCATTTGTGGATTTTCTCTGCACAGCTCCAAGCGTGATAAATCTCAGAGAATGGAGATCAAGATGGCTCTGGAACTTCAGGGCGAGGGCAGTGATGAGGACTACAACGTCGTCAAAGTCCTGAACCATTTTGACTTCAGAGGACACCACTGCATTGTCCTGGAGCTGTTGAAGTACGTACCATGTGTTCCCACAGCCCCCCCCCCCCCCTTGGCGTGGTTAACTTCATTAGCTAAACAAAAACTATTTTATTTAGCAGGTAAAGCCCACAGCTCTATTAGTTATTTTTCACAAGCGGCCTGGCTACAAATGATAGCTCAAAAAAGTGGCTGATGTGGAAATGTATGGCAGCCAAACATTCTAAACACGTGTTTCTAAATGTGGAGAGAAAAACCAGAGGACCCGGAGAAAAATCCACGTGACCAGGGGGAGAACATGCAAACTCAGAATATACATGCGTCAGGGTCAGGATCAAAGCCCCGATCTCTTCCACACCAGGGGGGGGTGATAACATCACACCACCGGGGCTAAATGTTACTTTTGGGATTCCCGTGCCAACCTCGCATTGCGATACTGTGGAGCTGGCATGTGCCCACTTTTATATAGCCACGCCTCCACTCGATCAGCAGGTTGGCTGCAGCACAGTGGTGACGCTTGTGCCCCTCGGTGAAAATCCCTGAGTTTGATTCTCAACACGGACGCCTTTCTGCGTGGAGTTTGTATCTCCTAATAGATAACTCCACCACCCGGAAACAGAGCCAATGAAAGCAAGTGGTCAGAAGTGCTAGCTGCTTCGGTTTATCAGCAAACCAATGACCTAAACCCACTATGACTCATATTAGTCGTGAATGTGCAAATAGAATATTAATATTGTCGTTATCATAATCCACGCAGTATTGCAGGGTATGACACTGACACTGTGTCGTTGTTGTAATTGTTGTTGCTTCTGCCTCTTTCACAGGGAGAGCCTCCATGATGTGATTAAGGAAGCGGGGCTCCGGCAATTGCACATGGGGATGGTGAAAACTTACACCAGGGGCATCCTCAAGTTCCTTTGCCACACCAAGGCCAGGAGCATCATCCATGCGGACATCAAGCCAGTGAGTGGACACAGCGTTCAGCGCGACTTTGTTCCGGAGTTGTGTCATTATTGGGGACTCGGACCATAGAGAAAACCGCCCACGTTGGTCACAGGGTCGATGTGTTAGCTCTGTCCGTCTATCTGGAAGGAGACAGGGTCACGTTACCTCTGGTGATGATCCGGTATGAATTAAACTGTCGTGTAGAGTCGTGTCGCTATTGGGGGACTCGCCACAGAGAAAACCAGCAATGTAGATCACAGCGTTGCCACAAACTTTGAGAAACACAAACCGGAGCTGAAAAGAATGATTTTCAAAACGTGCCAAACACGCGTTTGAACTGACAGGTGCCCATTGTCGGCTTCCATGCTGTGAATGGAAAACTTCCCAAATCGTCACTAAATCCGTGCGCCCTCGAGTGTGGTTTTTGGTTCGTAACTCGTTAACGGGCAGCTGTGAGCAACTAGGATAAGTTGTCTATAGAGCCGCACCCTCTTACTTAGATGGTGCTTCAGAGAGCTTTACATGTGATGAGCCTCGACGAACATGGCTCGTCTTGACGCATTTGAAAGGGGCACCCCCAGTGGCAGCTGTCAGAAAACAGGGAATGTTGCACTTGACTAAAGGTTGACGACGGCGCTACGCCTCACCTAGTTCCCCTGTTTAGTATGTACTGTGGTACGTGATTGATCCACTGCTGGATGAATGCTATTGGCGTAACCTTCGAGTGTGAATTCCTTCTGCCTCTCTTGCTTTAGGAAAATGTTCTAATCAAGGACACCGTGACCGGCACCATCAGGGTCACGGACTTTGGCACCAGCTTTTTTGTGAAACGTCAACGTGAGTAACCTCACCTGGGTGTGAGTTTCTGCGTGTGGGTGTGTCTGTGTACCAGTGTGTGTGCAAGTCTCTTAGTGTCTGTGTAGTAAGTTCGAGGAGACGATGTCGAAGTTGAGGCACACTCTGTTTATTAACTCCGGGACAGGTACAATAGTTGAAGGGGTATCGGCCCCTTCACCCGTACTATGGGAAACCCACCCTAGTACTACGCCCTCTGTCCTGTCCCCCAGTCCTCCTCTACTGGGCTACGGGAGGCTGACTGATCTGGCCCTGGCAAGCACAGATCTCGGCACCAGCTAACCAGCCTTGCCCTGATAAGGGCAGCGGTCTGGAAGCTCTTGGGCCGCGCCACTGGCTTACCCGGCTCGGCCCTTATAAGGACGGCGAGACCGGGGAGTCCCAGGGCCTAATCTCCGAGTCTTGGATCTTCACTGGTCAGCTTCGTGTCGAACTGTCTCGAGCTCTTTGGGTCTCCACCTTTTATAGGGATCGCCTCCGAGGGCTGGGGGCGTGGGCAATAACTGATGCGGACGTCGGTGTGACCACCCGTGTATGTGAGTGCCGACAGCCTTGTGTTTGTTGTCCGCCGTTTCTCCCGTAATAACCCCTACATCACCCCCCCCCTGTACAGCTCGCAGCCGTCCCGGCTGCAACAATCCCTCAACTCCCAAGAATAAAGATTAACACAGTCAATACACGTGTGCCTCGTAACAGTAACAATAACACGAACAAGCGTAACATCAACCGATGGTTCCCTATAAAAACCCCCTCCCCAAAAATGCAACACATATACAGAACGTGGTTCGCCATCCCCACGCACAAGAAGCATCCATACACACACACACACGCAACCACACACACGCAACACGCAACCAACAAAAAAAACATATATACAATGAGCGGGTTCCGCAGCAACGGAACACGCGCGGAAAGCTAATCATAACAACCGGCGCGTTTTGGCGCGAGTCCGTGCAGCGGGCCCGTCACAAGGGGCCGGCTTGGTAGAGTCGGTGGCAGGTGTCGCATCTGCAGGTGCCTGGTCGTCCGGCTTCCCGGACGTGCCAGCGCCGACCCCCACGGGGGAGGCTGGCAGCCAAGAGGGCTTCAGTCATGGGGCTCCTGAAGACGGGACAGTCATTAGCGGATCAGAGGCTGGCGGTGACCCCGCCCTCCCGGAGTCAGTGGACTCCCCACATGTTCGGCCATTTTCGTGAGAGGAAGCGTGCGGAGCAAAAAATGGCTTTAACCGTGAAGGGTGCACAAACCACCGACGCTTCCCCCACTTAATGCGCACACATTGAAGCCGCACAACCTGCACAATTTCTACGGGGCCCCTCCATGGTCGCAACAACTTAGCAGAGGTGGCCAATGGCACCTGGGGGCAGTGCAACCATGCTCGGTCGCCCGGGTGCCATTCGTGCGTGTGTGTCCGGCGCGATCGCAATCTCTCGTTTTGTTTCTGGCGAGAGTCAGAGTTTTGCATGGCCGCCTGCCGTGCCTCCGCCAAGCGAAGGATGTTAAATTTAACATGGTCGGCAATTTTCGACTTAGCATGAGGCGCGGCAATCGTCAGCTGAGTCGCGACAGGCGGATCAAACTCGCGGCCGTACATCAAAAAAAATGGCGAGAAACCGGTCGCCGCGTGAGGAGCCATCCTGTATGCTGCCAGGACTCCCCCGATCCGTAGATCCCAATCGTTTTGGGACTCAGATACCTGGTGGGATAGCATGGACGTAAGAGTCCTATGCAGGCGTTCCACCATCCCATCCGTTTGTGGATGGTAAGGCGAGGTACGAATTTTCTTTGTACCCAGAAGGCCACATACCTCGTGTAAAAGGGTACTAGTGAAATTCTTTCCCTGATCGGTCAACAACCGTTCCGGAGCGCCCTTGTCGAGGACGTAGCCCTGAACAAAAGCCTCCGCAACGGCCGCTGCGGACTGGTTGGCGAGGGGCCAAGCCATAGGCCATCGCGTGAAATATTCCACGCCAACCAGCAGGTACTTATTACCCCTCGGCGTGGAAGGAAACGGTCCCAAAATATCAAGGGCGACCAGCTCATTAACCCGGGTGACCGAAATGGACTGGAGCGGTGGACTGGCTCCCTTCGCTGGCGGCTTCCGTTGTGCACACTGGGTACAGGACCGCAGCAGATCGTCCACGTCTCTTGCCATGCCCGGCCAAAAGTAATTAAGCTGGAGCATGGCAAGTGTTTTGAGGGTACCCAGGTGCAGGAGCCGTTCATGAGCAGCCCATACAGCCCTACCCCTCAACGTGGAAGGCACCACCAGCCTGTGACGGCGGATCGTCCCGTCCCAATGCATGAGTAGGCCCTGGCACCACCCCCATGAGTCAACGCCCGACTTCCCTTGACCTGATCCTTCCGCGCGACGTCGTAGCGCCAGGAGGGTCGCATCCTCCATTTGGAGGCGACCCCACTCAGCACTTGACAAGCCTAGTAGGGAATCTCTCCCTCCCCCCGAAATAGGACCAGCGTCCGAAGGAGTATCAACTGCGGCCGCAAGAACCCGATCCCGGCCGTCACTTGCCGATTTGCAACGGCCCGAACCCAAGAAACAAGTGCAATCCGGAGCGATCGGCAGGCGTGATAGGGCATCGGCATTGGTGTGGCGAATCCCCTTTCGGTAAGTTGTCTCAAAATCGAAATCCTGCATGATCTCGAGCCATCGGGACAACTGCCCCGATAGCTGGTTAATTCGTAGGGCATACTGCAACGCCGCATGATCTGTACGGACGGTGAAATGCCGGCCGTACAGATATGGCCGGTACTGTTGGATAAAGAACACGATAGCCAACAGTTCGCGGTGGGTGACGCAGTACCGCTGCTCGGCCGGAGACAATACTCTACTACCATAAGCCACAACGCGCTCCACGCCACCCACAATTTGTGACAGCACACCTCCAATCCCGGTATTGCTTGCGTCCATGTCGAGCACGAAGGGCATGGAAAAATCAGGGTAGCTTAACGGCGGGGTCCCCACCAGGGCATCCCGAAGAGAGACAAAAGCGGCGTCCTCCACCGGCCCCCAATGAAATTTGACCCCTTTTGACGTTAAGGCATGTAGTGGCTTAGCGATGGAAGCAAAGTCCGCGACAAACCGGCGGTAATATGAAGCAAAGCCGATGAAGCTTCTAACCTCCCCCACCGAGGTGGGAGTAGGCCAGGAGCTGACACAACGCGTTTTGGCGGGATCAGTTGAGATGCCTGACCGGCCGACGATGTGACCCAAATATTTAACAGATTCGCGCAGCAAATGGCACTTTTGTGGCTTGAATTTCAAATTAGCAGCGCGCATCTTGAGAAAGACGGCCCGAAGCCTATCAAGATGTTCCTCGAACGTCTTACTGAATACGATAACGTCATCCAGGTAAATCAAACACACCTCCCATTGCAAGCCAGCGAGGACCAATTCCATCAGGCGCTGGAACATCGCGGGAGCAGAGTGTAATCCCATGGGTAAGCGATTGAATTGGAAGAGGCCGTGCGGCGTTCGGAAAGCTGTTTTGGGCTTAGATTCGTCGTCCAAGGGAAGTTGCCAAAATCCTGAGAGCAAATCCAAAGTGGAAAAGAATCGCGATCCCGCGAGGGCATCCAGCGATTCGTCCATTCGAGGAAGCGGATAAGCATCGGCCACCGAGATCTTATTTAATCGCCGGAAATCAACGCAGAACCTTAGGGACCCGTCGTGCTTTTTAACCAACACTATGGGTGCACCCCAAGGGCTGGTCGAGGGAGAAATGATGTCAGATTTCAACATGTCATCTACAGCCGATTTGACATGATCCTTTTCGGCGGGACTTAACCGAAAAGGATTTTGGCGGATAGGAGCGTTGTCACCGGTGTCAATATGGTGGCGTAGCAATTTGGTACATCCGATATCGTATTTATGTTTACTGAAGACGTCGGAAAATTCTCGCAATAAGGCACGTAATTTAGCACGTTGTGCGTTGGACAGGTCAGGTGACTCAGCACACAACGCATCCAGCCAACCCTCGTCAGCGTCTGAGGCTAATCGCGTTTGAGAATCGGTGGCCACCTGGCCAATGATCGGCGTTTCCGCAGGTACCGGAACCGCGTGTGCGAACACGGTACCCTGCGAAACCACTGCCGTCCGTGTCCCGACATTTGAGGACCGCGATAAACGGGTCCCCATCCCCTTTAACAATAGTCTGGGCCGTCACCAGATCTGGCCCACTCTCCCCGGCTCTAGATGGTCCCAACATAATGCCCCGGTCAGAGACCCCTTTATCGAACGGTCGACGCAAGCGCAGGGGTACCAACATCTGTGCCCCCGGGGGTACACGCACCGTCCGAGCAACGAGCGCCTGTACCGTAGCACAGGCAGTATGCAAGGCAGGGGTGGCAGGTAGGAACGTAATACATCGGCCCGATAGAAGCTCGATGCATTGCTGGTCAATCAGAATTTTGATGGGCAATTTGGCCAAAAAGTCTGTCCCCAACAGGCACGGAATAGCCAGCGAGGAGGAGACGAACACCGGGCCAGATAGTTTAATGTCCCCTATAGAAATTTGCGCTCGAATTTGTCCGATAATACCCAACGAGCCCCCATTCGCAGCGTAAAACGGTATATCGACAGGGAGCAACGGGCGACTCTGAACGGGCAGGATATTATAAATCAAATCCGAAATGATAGTTGCCGAAGCTCCCGTATCGACCAGTAGCCGTACCTCCACCCCGTCAATATGCCCCGCGACAACGGACGACCCCGCCGATGCAGCCACAACTCGGTGAGCCAACTCGGATCATTGGCCCGGTTGGAGCGCCCTCCCCGACATGCCGCGACCCGACGCACCAGCACCCAAACCCCGAGAATCGTGTGTCGGACCTTGTGAGAGGAAAGTGGGTGTGTGTGCAGGCCGAACATGTGGGGTGCCATGACTTGCCCGAGGATGTTGCGAAGGCTTGTGGGGAGGGCCGTCCGCAGCTCCAGGTCTCGCACCGCGCTGTCGAGGAGCCCGGCATCCGGACGCCACGTGGCCCCGGAGGCCACAATTATAGCAGACGACGAGCGCTCCAGAGGACTTGGGCTGGTCTCGGTGGCTCGGAACGTCCCGAGCCGGTCGCTCGGCAGATCGCCATCCTGCAGAACGATCCGCAGCGAAGGCCCCCTCCATTCCGGAAGAGGTCGCCGCCACGGTGTGTCGTGCAGCTGCTTTGTTCGCCTTCCTCCGCTGGGAGATGAGATTGGCGTGAATGTGCCTTGCAGCCCGCAATGATGACATATCCGCATCGTCCTGTGCTAGGATGATGAAGTCCAAATCGTCGGCCAGCAGCAAAATTTTCTCGGCCACCATCGCATCGATCCCTTCTTCGTCCATACGCGGGAAAGCGTCTTTCGCCAATGACAGCAGGGCCGTGCGATAAGCAAGTGGCGATTCCTTGTCACCCTTCTGCCGTTCATAGAAGAACTGGCGACAATCGGAGGGCGGCCCATAAACGGTGGCCAGCAGCTGCAGCGCCGACTGAATCGTGGAGCGTGCCGACTTGGGTGCAGCGGTGAGGGTGCCCAGGGCGTCGCCGTCCAGCATCGCCGGGAGAGCACACAGCGCCTCGTTGTCCGACCAGCCCGCCATCTCTTGGTGGGCCAAGAACCGGCGCTGGAACCCCCCCCAATCGCCGTCGCTTGCAACAAATACCTGCAGGGCCGGCAGGCGTTGCTGGAATGTCGGCTCCGTCTCTGATCCTCTTGCAGCATCCGTATCGCGTCCCCGTACTATACGAGTAATGGTGGACTCTAATGGGTGTCGCGCCGTCAGTGACGTGTTGGTCGGGGCTTGGTCGGTGCTGGCGTCCGATGGTGGTGACGTTGCAACCCCTGATAGGCCGCCACTGCGACCCGCCTCCGCCGATGACGTGGCGGCTGCTGGCTGGGCTCCGTCCCCCGCGTGACGAGCTGGGGCTCCTCCCTCTGCCCCTACTGTCTTCGTGGTGGGAATTTCGAGTCTCCCCGCTGTTGTAAAGGCGGGAGTTTCTGGCGGGCGTTGTCCATCTTCCCGCCGCGTCGCTCCTCCCGGCCCCAGGCGAGTTATTTGTTCCAGCATAGCGGCCGCTGCATACAGGAGCTCCGCCAGCCGCGAGTGAGCCAACGCCAACTCGTCAGTCGACGTCCCGGCCCTCTCCGACGAGCCCGCCGATGTCGGAGCCGGCAGCAGTTGTGCAGGTACGTCGGCGGTGATGTCTTGCACCGCCCCTCCCTCGTCGTCATCCTCTCCTGGGTCTTGGGCACGAGTCTTCCGTCTCGTATCCATGCTTGGACCACTTCCAACACCAGATGTAGTAAGTTCGAGGAGACGATGTCGAAGTTGAGGCATACTCTGTTTATTAACTCCGGGACAGGTACAATAGTTGAAGGGGTATCGGCCCCTTCACCCGTACTATGGGAAACCCACCCTAGTACTACGCCCTCTGTCCTGTCCCCCAGTCCTCCTCTACTGGGCTACGGGAGACTGACTGATCTGGCCCTGGCAAGCACAGATCTCGGCACTAGCTAACCAGCCTTGCCCTGATAAGGGCAGCGGTCTGGAAGCTCTTGGGCCGCGCCACTGGCTTACCCGGCTCGGCCCTTATAAGGACGGCGAGACCGGGGAGTCCCAGGGCCTAATCTCCGAGTCTTGGATCTTCACTGGTCAGCTTCGTGTCGAACTGCCTTGAGCTCTTTGGGTCTCCACCTTTTATAGGGATCGCCTCCGAGGGCTGGGGGCGTGGGCAATAACTGATGCGGACGTCGGTGTGACCACCCGTGTATGTGAGTGCCGACAGCCTTGTGTTTGTTGTCCGCCGTTTCTCCCGTAATAACCCCTACATCTGTATATGTGACAGTGTGTGATAACGATGCTGTTCATGACATAGTGAGTACACACATACATATTTGTTGTTGTGATTGTTGTGCAGCTCTGCATGTTGGTGGGACCCTGTCATTCCAATCTCCGGAGGTATTGCTGGGCTACAGATTGACCTGTGCAGTGGACATGTGGGCACTGGGCTGCACGGTGGCGGAGTTGGTGACCGGCAGGGAATTATTCCAGTCGGACAGCCGCGACGACCACCTCCCGTGCTGCATGGAGGTATTTCCAACTGGGCGTTCACCCAGTTGTAGGCTCTGGGGGGGGGGAGGTAGGAGAGGGGGGGGCAATTGGGTACTTAGTGACCTGGCGAATGGCAGCCATCGTATGTTGTATGTGTGTACACGTGTGTCTTGTACGTGTGGGGGAAGCAGTGGTGCAGCGGTTCACGTGCTCAGCTACAAACCCGGTAATGCGAGTTTGATTCCAAATCACGGCCAACATCAGTGAGGATTATCTGAACCGGTACTGGGCATCCCCGAGTTCGACTCAGCCTCAAATGAGTACCTAGTGCGGTGTGTACCTGCTTCAATATGGCCAACCATCCCCTCTCTGTGTGTGCCACAGTCCTGGCCCTCAACAGGTGCCGCTACTGTTGCTGCTGTTTCTACTCACTACTATAAGCACTTGCCCCTAGTCGGCTGCAGCTACATGGGTGACCTTTGCCTTTATCTCAACCATGTGCAGATCCTCGGGTTGCCTCCAAGATGTATGATGGATGCAGCTCCTGACGGAATACACTACTTTGGTGAGTTGACGGGTGGGGCGAGCAACCGACCGGATTCAGTGTTAGGGTGTGGCCTGGAGCTGTTGGGGTGGCCATTGGGGGGGGCCTCTTTGTATTTTCAATTCCTTGGGTGAGTGGGTGGGTGGGTAAATTGGTGTGTGGGAGAGTGAGTGGGTGGGTAAGTGGGCAAAATGGTGGTTGGTGACTGTGTCTCTCCTGCTGTGCATGTCTCCTGCAGATCGTGTGGGCATGATGTTCTGCCCAGTCAAGAGAAGGGTGCCAGGGAGCTTGTCACTTCACGGGGCACTCAATAGCCAAGACCTGGAGTTTGTTGAATTCGTCAGCTCCTGCCTGCGGTAAGAATCATCCCCCTCCCCTCTCCCCCCTCCCCATGAGGATTTCCCCCACCAAGGTGATCAACGATCGCTCTCATCCGATCACCAGGAAGATTTGGAGCTGAGTGAATCTGCCGATGACCAGTACCACCGGTGTTAAGATCGCCCTCTTTGGAGGGTCATTAAAGATTCTACTCGGCAGTGCGAGGCTCAGGGCATTTTTAGAGTACTGCGTATTGAAGGATTGCCGCTGCTGCCGTGCGTTCCTGGACCTCGTGGGAGAAGGGAAGGAACGTCAATGCTCTCACCACGCCTCTCTCACCATGTGCGCCGCGTGTGACCCCCGTGTGTCTCTCAACAGATGGGATCCGGATTTCGATTTAAAGCTTTCGTGACTGCAGGGATTCATCTTCTTGGTTCTTTCGGTAAAGTCACGTAGAAGGGAAGTAATAAAATAATAAAAATAAAACATAATAAAATAAAATAATTCTCACGACGTTTCGGCTACAACGCAAGCAGCCGTCTTCAGGTGAAGAATGAGACACTACCAAACTAGGAGCTTATATATAAGCTGCGTTGGAGGTGGAAGAGCGCCTTAACAAAAAGAATGTGCATATGAAGAGGAATTTAGCATATTCATGGAAAATGCGTAGGCGTTGGGCGGGGGGGTTTCAAAGTCATATTATGCCCATGCATTATGCAGGATCAGCAGCACCAAGGGGGGGTGCAGGGATTAGCAGTAACAAAGGAAAGGAATGTTAATGATATGTAGCTGCAGTTACTCAACAACCACGTAGAAAACTAAAGTATAAACTACATAAAAAACTAAAGTATAAACTGCATAGCACCATCAGTATACTTACTATACTCTACAATAAGCTGAGTTACTAACAGCAAGTAATACATTACAATTCTACGTCGTAAAAATTCTATAATATGCTTCCATCTAAACTTTATTATCTTACATCACACGAGCATATACCGTACTATATACTGCCATAGATAAACCCAACATTAAATTATATACTGTATTGCTGGAAACCAACCTATACCTTTTAATATAATACTATGTATTATTCTACACACCCTAATGTGTATCGAAATGGTTTATTACGTCCTTCCAATGATTGCTAAGCCAGAATCCATCTTCTCGGTTAAAATTGTCTCTGTGTTTGTATATGTGGATCGCCTCATGAACGAATCTCTCATGATAGCCAGATGGCTTGCAGAGAACCTCTGTCTTGGAGAAGTCAATATCATGTGAGCCCACTGAGTTGTAACAGTGATCTGCCACGGCTGAGGTGTTTGTCCTACCGTGTTTCAGGTCAGCTTTATGTTCACGGATGCGGTCCGAGACATGTCGTTTGGTTTCCCCAATGTAACTGCTACCACAGAGGCAACTTAGTTTGTAGACGCCAGGGTACTGTATGTCTGGAACCACATCTTTTACAGACGGTACCAGATCACGGATTTTATGTACTGTGTTGAATCGGACCTGGATCTTGTGTTTAATCAGGATTTTGGAGATCTTTTTTGTGACCCCAGCAATGTAGGGTAAGGTGATGGTCTTGAAAGGCTCCTCAACAGGATCCTTCTTGATGGTTGGAGTGATGGCTTTGCGGATTGTGTAGTCGGAGTAACCATTAGCCTTAAGCGCTTGGCGTACGTGTTTGAGTTCACTGGCAATGTGTTCATGGTCGGAGATGCATTGGGCTCTATGATATAGAGTCTTGATGAGGGAATTCTTCTGGGATGGATGGTGGTGGGAATCCGGTTTTAGATAAGCATCCGTATGGGTGGCTTTCCTGTAGACAGAGTGGTTCATTGAACCATCAGGTCTCCTTTTGATTAGGACATCCAAAAAGGATAGTCGAAAAAGATGCATCTCCGACCATGAACACATTGCCAGTGAACTCAAACACGTACGCCAAGCTCTTAAGGCTAATGGTTACTCCGACTACACAATCCGCGAAGCCATCACTCCAACCATCAAGAAGGATCCTGTTGAGGAGCCTTTCAAGACCATCACCTTACCCTACATTACTGGGGTCACAAAAAAGATCTCCAAAATCCTGATTAAACACAAGATCCAGGTCCGATTCAACACAGTACATAAAATCCGTGATCTGGTACCGTCTGTAAAATATGTGGTTCCAGACATACAGTACCCTGGCGTCTACAAACTAAGTTGCCTCTGTGGTAGCAGTTACATTGGGGAAACCAAACGACATGTCTCGGACCGCATCCGTGAACATAAAGCTGACCTGAAACACGGTAGGACAAACACCTCAGCCGTGGCAGATCACTGTTACAACTCAGTGGGCTCACATGATATTGACTTCTCCAAGACAGAGGTTCTCTGCAAGCCATCTGGCTATCATGAGAGATTCGTTCATGAGGCGATCCACATATACAAACACAGAGACAATTTTAACCGAGAAGATGGATTCTGGCTTAGCAATCATTGGAAGGACGTAATAAACCATTTCGATACACATTAGGGTGTGTAGAATAATACATAGTATTATATTAAAAGGTATAGGTTGGTTTCCAGCAATACAGTATATAATTTAATGTTGGGTTTATCTATGGCAGTATATAGTACGGTATATGCTCGTGTGATGTAAGATAATAAAGTTTAGATGGAAGCATATTATAGAATTTTTACGACGTAGAATTGTAATGTATTACTTGCTGTTAGTAACTCAGCTTATTGTAGAGTATAGTAAGTATACTGATGGTGCTATGCAGTTTATACTTTAGTTTTTTATGTAGTTTATACTTTAGTTTTCTACGTGGTTGTTGAGTAACTGCAGCTACATATCATTAACATTCCTTTCCTTTGTTACTGCTAATCCCTGCACCCCCCCTTGGTGCTGCTGATCCTGCATAATGCATGGGCATAATATGACTTTGAAACCCCCCCGCCCAACGCCTACGCATTTTCCATGAATATGCTAAATTCCTCTTCATATGCACATTCTTTTTGTTAAGGCGCTCTTCCACCTCCAACGCAGCTTATATATAAGCTCCTAGTTTGGTAGTGTCTCATTCTTCACCTGAAGACGGCTGCTTGCGTTGTAGCCGAAATGTCGTGAGAATTATTTTATTTTATTATGTTTTATTTTTATTATTTTATTACTTCCCTTCTACGTGACTTTACCGAAAGAACCAAGAAGAGGGATCCGGATTGTCGCATGACGCCAGCGCAGGCGCTGGGTCACAGCTGGCTCCGGACCACGGCCACCAGCACCACCAGCAACGCCACCACCACTGCTACTCCTGGCAGTGTACAGTGTTTTGGAGCTGCTGAGCGACGGTAAGCCACAATCTGCTTGTCAAATGTTCAAGACAGTCCATAGGGAGGTGTGGAGCCCGGGGCAAGTCACAATTAAACCGGAAGTATTACTAATAATACAGGTTTGTTTCGGTTAGATCGCGTAGATATACGTGTGTTGTTAAACCCACCATCACCCAACACAGCCAATTAGTAAGGTGTATCATGTAAACAAAATGTGACAATTCGTTACTAGATCAGCACACCAGTGTGTTGGAAAGTAAACCCACCACTTTTACAATTCGAGTACGACATTTTGCCAGGGATTGCAACCAGCCTCATAAGGTGACGGCCAAAATTATGGAGAAATACTCCCGTTTCGGTCTTAAATAGTGATAAATGTGATGTCATCATTTGTGAGCCAATCTGGTACGAAAACCTACGTGTTAAAAAGACATTACGTCTGACACCGTGACATCGAAGCACAGGGCCGCCAGAAGCACGCTGCCCGGGGCGGTTTCCCCAGTACACCGTACCCGGCTCTATATTGATTACTACTACCCTTATTTAGCCAGCATGAGCCTCACTCAGCCTCAAGACTCTTTTTAATTAGAGTCCTGCCAAGTTGTTTGCAGTACAGAACAAATTTGCTTTTGCTACTGCTGCTATGCGATTCCTATTGAGTGATTTGGGGGTTCAATTTCTAACACTGCCGAGGATGTCCATCCAACACTGGTTGTGTGGCGTGTGTGTCAGGGTTCGGTTACGTGGAGGAAAATGCCAAACCCCAAGGAATGAAAGTTACATTTTAATGTACAATTTTATTGAGGGACTGTGTGTTGTGGTGAGGTCTGGGGCTGTTTTTGTTGATGTTTTGCTGCCTTGCCCAAGTTTGTATTTAGTGTTGAAAAACTGGCAGGATTTTACGTACTTTGTGCTTATATGCTCAATTATTTTGTGACTTGCTTACATTTTTACACGTTGCACTCATTTTCTTTTGTTTGTTGTTGTAACTTGCTGACCCTGTGCCTCGACTGCATATCTGTGAAAGAAGAGCTTCATAGCTTATCGGATTCCTCTTCATCCAGTCTAAATAATATATTCTGATTTTGGAAACCAATGCAGGATAAAACGGGGGGGGGGGGTAGAACACACTCCACATTCCACACGGAGAAAGTGGCCCAAGTTTGGGCATCAAACCCAGGTCCCTCTGACTGAGTTCCAGCCCTGCTGCCTGCAAACGAACACATGTACAGTTCAAACCCCACGTGTACATTCGGTTATATACGGATGTATTTTTATAATTGGTTTCTGGGTGAGGACAAATAATGAAGCAGCCATATATTTGCCATGTAGCCTTTCATCCAGTGTGATATCGCAAGACTAATGCCCATTTTGTAACCAGACCCACGATGGGCAAAGGTATGCTGCGTTACTGCAGCATCGTTATTAACCTGGTTAATCTATTTCCGCACGATGGTGGGGGGGGGGGAGTGCAATCTCTGTTGTAGCAGGAAGTTGGAACGGTGTCGTGCGCATCTCTTAACAGAGCGGAGCCGGCGCTGCCCCCATCCTCCGCGCTCGCCCAGGCCTCTAAATGGCTGACGGTTGTTGTGGAGGAAGAGGAGACTCCGGTGGAGGAGCTGGTGGTGCAGGAGGAGGAGACCCTGGTGGAGGAGCGGGTGGTGCAGGAGGAGGAGGAGACCCTGGTGGAGGAGCTGTTGGTGCAAGAGGAGGAGACCCTGGTGGAGGAGCTGGTGGTGCAGGAGGAGGAGGAGACCCTGGTGGAGGAGCTGGTGGTGCAGGAGGAGGAGACCCTGGTGGAGGAGCTGTTGGTGCAGGAGGAGGAGACCCTGGTGGAGGAGCTGGTGGTGCAGGAGGAGGAGACCCTGGTGGAGGAGGTGGTGGTGCAGGAGGAGACCCTGGTGGAGGAGCTGTTGGTGCAGGAGGAGGAGACCCTGGTGGAGGAGCTGGTGGTGCAGGAGGAGGAGACCCTGGTGGAGGAGCTGTTGGTGCAGGAGGAGGAGACCCTGGTGGAGGAGCTGGTGGTGCAGGAGGAGGAGACCCTGGTGGAGGAGCTGGTGGTGCAGGAGGAGAAGACCCTGGTGGAGGAGCTGGTGGTGCAGGAGGAGGAGACCCTGGTGGAGGAGCTGGTGGTGCAGGAAGAAGAGGAGATGAGGGGGGAGACAGAGGAGGTATGGACGAAGGAGCAGGAGGAGGAGATGGTGGTGCAGGTGGAGGAGACATTGGTGGAGAAGATGGTGGAGAAGGAGATGACAAGGAAAGAGGATCAGGTGATGCAAGAGGAGAAGAGGAAGCCAGGGAGTCTGGCCCGCATAGGGAGAACCATCCGTTCACTCCTCCGACGCGTGCTGCTGTGTGGTGGCCGGTCCACCACACAGTAGAGGTGGTGGTGGTGGTCACGGATCGTTGTGAACCACGACCACTATCACCATACCCACCACACACACCCTGCACCCATTCACCCCCCTGATACCCACCACCCAACGCACACCACACACACATTGCACCCACCCACCCCATGATCCCACCCCCACCACATTCCACACAAAGGGTTAGGGGTTTAGAGGGTTAGGGATTTATAAAGTTAAGGGTTTAGAGGTTTCGGGTTATTTCAGGGTTAAGGGGTTTAGATGTTTCGGGATTTCGAGGGTTATAGGGTTTAGGGGTTGAGAGTGTCAGGGGTTGAGGGGATTCGAGAGTTAGGGGTTTAGAGGGTTAGGGTTTTCAGGGTAAAGGGGTTTAGAGGGTTAGGTGTTTAGAGGATTAGGATATTTGGGGTATAGGGGTTTAAAGGGTGAAGGGTTTAGAGGTTTAGGCTTTTAGAGGGTTAGGGTTTTCAGGGTAAAGGGGTTTAAGGGTAAAGGGGTTCAGAGGGTTAGGTATTTATAGGGTTTTGGGTTTACAGTGAGGGAAAAAAATATTTGATCCCCTGCTGATTTTGTACGTTTGCCCACTGACAAAGAAATGATCAGTCTATAATTTTAATGGTAGGTTCATTTGAACAGTGAAATACAGAATAACAACAACAAAATCCAGAAAAACGCAAGTCAAAAATGTTATAACTTGATTTGCATTTTAATGAGGGAAATAAGTATTTGACCCCTCTGCAAAACATGACTTAGTACTTGGTGGCAAATCCTTGTTGGCAATCAGAGGTCAGACGTTTCTTGTAGTTGGCCACCAGGTTTGCACACATCTCAGGAGGGATTTTGTCCCACTCCTCTTTGCAGATATTCTCCAAGTCTTCTTTAGTTCTTGCGGTAAAGTCACGTAGAAGGAAAGTAATAAAATAATAAAAATAAAACATAATAAAACAATTCTCACGACGTTTCGGCCACAACGCAAGCAGCCGTCCTCAGGTGAAAACCAGGTCTGTCGAGGCGACAGCGTCTGAATGAAACAGCACAGTGCTTGGAGCATATATATAAGCTGGGTTGGAAGGGGGAAAAAGGGCGCCTTGACAAAAGAATATGCATTTCAAGAGGAATTTAGCATATTTATGGGAAATGCAGGTATGTGATTAGTACTACTTATGACCGTGCATTATGCAGGATTAGCAGCATCAAAGGAAAGGGATATGGGAAATGCAGGTATGTGATTAGTACTACTTATGCCCGTGCATTATGCAGGATTTGCAGCATCAAATGGAGGGGATATGGGAAATGCAGGTATGTGAATAGTACTACTTATGTCCGTGCATTATGCAGGATTAGCAGCATCAAAGGGAGGAGATAGGGGTAGCATTAATAAAGGGAAGGAGTGTTAATAGTATGTAGCTGCAGTAACTAAAACCACCACGTAAACAACTAAAGTATAAACTACATAGTATCATCAGTATACTAAATATACTCTACAATAAGCTGAGTTACGAACAGTAAGTAATACATTACAATTCTACGTCGTAAAAAATATATAATATGCTTCCATCTAAACTTTATTCTCTTACATCACACGAGTCTACACCGTACTATATACTGCCATAAACAAACCCAACATTAAATTACATACTGTATTGCCTTATACATTGTAATCTTACACTATGTATTATTCTACCCACCCTAATGTATATCACACTGCCGTATATTGACTATACAATTACTATACTATATATTACTTTGTACATTGTATTAAGCATATAAATGTTATACTATTTGTTATTATACACTGTACCATTGACCGTCATGTGAAAGATACTAGGAGGAAGCAACAAAATATGTCAATGGGTGAGTATTAGTAGGAAACTTGCAGCGGAGAAAAGAATCCATTCCCTGCGGAGAATACAATGCCAGTGAGTGGAACGCGGTCTGAAAGTCACCATAAACGTGAACACAATCAGTTAAGATCCGAAATGGTTTATTACGTCCTTCCAATGATTGCTAAGCCAGAATCCATCTTCTCGGTTGAAATTGTCTCCGTGTTTGTATATGTGGATCGCCTCATGAACGAATCTCTCATGGTAGCCAGATGGCTTGCAGAGAACCTCTGTCTTGGAGAAGTCAATATCATGTGAGCCCACTGAATTGTAACAGTAATCTGCCATGGCTGAGGTGTTTGTCCTACCGTGTTTCAAGTCTGCTTTATGTTCACGGATGCGGTCCGAGACATGTCGTTTGGTTTCTCCAATGTAACTGCTACCACAGAGGCAACTTAGTTTGTAGACGCCAGGGTACTGTATGTCTGGAACCACATCTTTTACAGACGGGACCAGATCACGGATTTTATGTACTGTGTTGAATCGGACCTGGATCTTGTGTTTTATCAGGATTTTGGAGACCTTTTTTGTGACCCCAGCAATGTAGGGTAAGGTGATGGTCTTGAAAGGCTCCTCAACAGGATCCTTCCTGATGGTTGGAGTGATGGCTTTGTGGATTGTGTAGTCGGAGTAACCATTAGCCTTAAGAGCTTGGCGTACGTGTTTGAGTTCACTGGCAATGTGTTCCTGGTCGGATATGCATTGGGCTCTATGGTATAGAGTCTTGATGAGGGAATTCTGCTGAGATAGATGGTGGTTGGAATCCGGTTTTAGGTAAGCATCCGTATGGGTGGCTTTCCTGTAGACAGAGTGGCTCATTGAACCATCAGGTCTCCTTTTAATTAGGACATCCAAAAAGGGTAGCTTGCCATCTTTTTCGACTTCCATGGTGAATCTGATGGCTGGGTGTATGGAATTGATGTGGTCGAGAAATTGGTCTAGTGCAGGCCGGCCATGTAGCCAGATGACAAAAGTCTCATCTACGTACCTCGTCCATAAGGTCGGGCGTAGAGTGGCAGTCTGGATGGCGTCAGTCTCAAATTTCTCCATGAACACGTTGGCTACAACCGGAGATAGGGGGGCCCATTGGGGTGCCCTCAGTTTGCTTGTAGAAAGTTCCATTCCAGGTGAAGTATGTATTGGTTAAGCAGTGTCTCACCAGGGGGGGGTACCCCAGCGTTCAGTCCTTGATGAACCAAGTCTTCAATGATTGCGAGGAACTTTGGTGAATAAGAAAACCACATCAAAACTGACAAGCAGGTCGTCTGGGGACAGGGAAATCCCCTTGATTGTCGATACCAGGTCAGTAGAGTTTAGTACCGCAGAGATGTTTTTTTCCAGTGAAAGGCCGTAGGATTTCAGACAAAAAACGAGCCAGTTTGTAGGTGGGGGAATTGATAGTAGAGACAATGGGACGAAGAGGTGTATCTTCTTTATGTATCTTTGGCAAGCCGTATAATCTTGGTGGCCTGGCTGCAGAAGGTTTCAACGAGAACTGTTTGGTCTGATCAATTAATGCGGTTGAAGCAGAAATGATTTTGTTGGTTTTAGAGACGAGGCTGTTGGTGGGGTCTCTTTTTATTTTTGTATAGCTGCCATCGTTGAGTAGTTCTTGAATTTTGTTGTTGTATTCTATTTTGTCCATGATGACAGTTGCATTGCCTTTGTCAGCTGAGAGGATGACAATGTCATCCCTCTTTTTTATTTGAGCTAATTCAAAACGCTCATCTTTGCTGATGTTGCTAGCTGGCATCTTAGCGTTTTTGAGGGTTGCAGAGATTTCAGATCTTGCTACGTCTGCAGCGATGTGACTCAGGCCCTTGAGAGCTACATCTACTCTAGCAATTATATCATTAACTGGTATGTGTCTAGGTGTGACTGCAAAGTTTAGTCCTTTAGCTAAAACGGATTTCAGACCTTCAGAAATAGTACTGTTATTGCGATTAATTACGACTTTATTATCGTCTAGCTTTTCAATGTGTGGGTCCGGTCTCTTTGAGAGGCGGTTGAATTTGGAAATCAAGTTGTCCTTACATTTGGTCGACATAGCGGCAGCTGAAGAGGCAGTCATTTTGTCTACATGTTCCCAATCCGATGTGGACATTGTTGCACTCAAAGATAAGTGTGATTTGTAGAGTGTTTTGTCTAACTGATCTAGATTGGTGCGCGTAAGTCTGATTTTCTCCGCTGCAAGTTTCCCCCTCACTACTCACCCATTGACATATTTCGTTGCTAATTCTTAGTATCTTTCACACGACGATCAATGGTACAGTGTATAATAACAAATAATATAACATTTATATGCTTAATACAATGTACAAAGTAATATATAGTATCGTAATTGTATAGTCAATATACAGCAGTGTGATATACATTAGGGTGAGTAGAATAATACAGTGTAATATTACAATGTATAAGGACAATACAGTATGTAATTTAATGTTGGGTTTGTCTATGGCAGTATATAGTACGGTGTAGACTCGTGTGATGTAAGAGAATAAAGTTTAGATGGAAGCATATTATATATTTTTTACGACGTAGAATTGTAATGTATTACTTACTGTTCGTAACTCAGCTTATTGTAGAGTATATTTAGTATACTGATGATACTATGTAGTTTATACTTTAGTTGTTTACGTGGTGGTTTTAGTTACTGCAGCTACATACTATTAACACTCCTTCCCTTTATTAATGCTACCCCTATCCCCTCCCTTTGATGCTGCTAATCCTGCATAATGCACGGACATAAGTAGTACTATTCACATACCTGCATTTCCCATATCCCTTCCCTTTGATGCTGCTAATCCTGCATAATGCACGGTCATTAGTACTAATCACATACCTGCATTTCCCATAAATATGCTAAATTCCTCTTGATATGCATATTCTTTTGTCAAGGCGCCCTTTTCCCCCCTTCCAACCCAGCTTATAAATATGCTCCAAACACGTGCGCTGTTTCATTCAGACGCTGTCGCCTCGACAGACCTGGTTTTCACCTGAGGACGGCTGCTTGCGTTGTGGCCGAAACGTCGTGAGAATTGTTTTATTAGGTTTTATTTTTATTTCATTACTTCCCTTCTACGTGACTTTACCGAAAGAACCAAGAAGATGAATCCCTGCAGTCACAAAAGCTTTAAATCGAAAAATTCTCCAAGTCATTAAGGTTGAGGCTGACGTTTGGCAACTCAAACCTTCAGCTCCCTCCACAGATTTTCTATGGGATTAAGGTCTGGAGGCTGGCTAGGCCAGTCCAGGATCTTAATGTGCTTCTTCTTGAGCCACTCCTTTGTTGCCTTGGCCGTGTGTTTTCGGTCATTGTCTTGCTGGAATACCCATCCACGACCCATTTTCAATGCCCTGGCTGAGGGAAGGAGGTTCTCACCCAAGATTTGATGGTACATGGCCCCGTCCATCGTCCCTTTGATGCGGTGAAGTTGTCCTGTCCCCTTAGCAGAAAAACACTCCCAAAGAAAAATGTTTCCACCTCCATGTTTGATGGTGGGGATGGTGTTCTTGGGGTCATAGGCAGCATTCCTCCTCCTCCAAACACGGCGAATTGAGTTGATGCCAAAGAGCTCCATTTTGGTCTCATCTGACCACAACACTTTCACCCAGTTGTCCTCTGAATCATTCAGATGTTCATTGGCAAACTTCAGACGGGCATGTATATGTGCTTTGTTGAGCAGGGGGACCTTGCGGGCGCTGCAGGATTTCAATCCTTCACGGCGTAGTGTGTTCGCAACTGTTTTCTTGATGACTATGGTCCCAGCTGCCTTGAGATCATTGACAAGATCCTCCTGTGTAGTTCTCACCTCCACGAGGTGAGATCTTGCATGGAGCCCCAGGCTGAGGGAGATTGACAGTTATTTTGTGTTTCTTCCATTTGCGAATAATCGCACCAACTGTTGTCACCTTATCGCCAAGCTGCTTGGCGATGGTCTTGTAGCCCATTCCAGCCTTGTGTAGATCTACAATCTTGTCCCTGACATCCTTGGAGAGCTCTTTAGTCTTGGCCTTGGTGGAGAGTTTGGAATCTGATTTCTTCTGTGAACAGGTGTCTTTTATACAGGTAACAAGCTGAGATTAGGAGCACTCCCTTTAAGAGTGTGCTCCTAATCTCAGCTCGTTACCTGTATAAAAGACACCTGGGAGCCAGAAATCTTTCTGATTGAGAGGGGGTCAAATACTTATTACCCTCATTAAATGCAAATCAATTTATAACATTTTTGACATGCGCTTTTCTGGATTTTGTTCTTGTTATTCTGTCTCTCACTGTTCAAATAAACCTACCATTAAAATTATAGACTGATAATTTCTTTGTCAGTGGGCAAACGTACAAAATCAGCAGGGGATCAAATACTTTTTTCCCTCACTGTAAGGGTTTAGGTTAAGGGTTCAGTGGGTTAGAGGTTTGGGGGTTTATGGGTTAGGATTTTAGAGGGTGATGGGTTTAGACCGTTATGGTTTTAAGGGTAAAGGGGTTTTGAGGGTTGGGTTTTAGAGGGTTACAGTTTAGAAGGATATGGGTTTAAAGGGTTCTCGGTTCAGATAATTAGGTGTTTAGAGGATTTATGGGGTTTGATTGTTAAAGGATTAGTGGTTTAGAGGGTTAGGAGTTTATAAGGTTATGGGCTTAGGGGTTTAGAGGTTTGGGGTTTTTAGGGGATAAGCGGTTTAGAGGTTTTGGGTGTTTCAAGGGTTATGATGTTTCGGGGTTGAGTGTGTTAGAGGTTGAGGGGTTTAGAGGGTTAGGGATTTCGGTGTATTTGGGTTAGGATTTAAAAGGGTGAGTTTAGACGGATAGGGTTTTAAGGGTAAAGGGGTTGAGGTTTTTTTTTATTTGATTAGAGTTTACAAGGTTATGGGTTTAGAGGGTTCGGGGTTTAGAGAGTTGGGTGTTTATAGAGGTTTAGAGGGTTCATGGGTTTTGATTGCTCTGTGTATTGGTTTACAAGGTTATGAGTTTTAGAAGGTTATGGGTTTAGAGGTTTTGATGTTTAGGGAATTAGGGGTTTATAAGGTGAGGGGTTTAGTGGGTTACGGTTTTACAGGTTTAGGGTTTAGACGGTTTGGGGTTTGTAAGGTTAAGGGTTTAGGCAGTTAAGAGTGTTGGGGGTTTATGGGTTGCGGTTTTATAGGGTGAGGTGTTTAGACGGTTGGGGTCTTAAGGAGAAAGTCCTTCAGAGGATTTGGTGTTTAGAGGGTTAGAGTTTAGAACGTTTTGAGTTTAGAGGGTTTAGAGAGTTACATGTTTAGAGGTTTATGGGTTTTAGAGGGTTAGGGGTTTAGAGAGTTATGTGTTTAGAGGTTTATGGGTTTCAATTGTTGGATGTTGAATAGTTTAGATGGTTAGAAGTTGAGGAGGTTATAAGGGTATGTGTTTAGGGGTTTAGAGGTATCGGGGTTTCACGGGTTAGTGATTTACAGTGTTAGGGGTTTAGTGGTTTGAGAGTTGAAGGTTTAACACTTAGACTTTCACAACTAATATTGTTAGTCTCCAACACTTAATGGCACTTTTTCTTGATGTGACAAATTTAATAATTGGCTGTTTCGGGTGGTGGTTGGTTTAATGACACGTTTATATTTACATAATCTAACAAAAAAAACCTTTATGGGTTTAGAGGGTTACGAGTTTAGTGGATTATGTGTTTAGAGGGTTAGCATTTTAGGGACATTGGTATTTTAAGGGTTATGCGTCTAGAGGGTTCGTTCTTTAGAGGGTTAGGGTTTAAATGTGTTGGGATTAGGTTACGGATTTAGGGTTTTAGAACGTTTGGGTTTTGAGGGTTAGGGTTTTAGAGGTTGAGGATTTAGGAGGTTATGAGTTCAGAGGGTTAGGGGTCTAGAGGGTTAGTTCTTTAGAGGGTTGTGGTTTAGATTGGTTGGTATTTAGAATGCTAGGGATTTAGGGTTTTAGAAGGTTAGGGTTTCAAGGTTTAGAGGGTTAGGGATTCAGAGGGTTTGGTTTTTAATGGCTTAGACGGTTAGGGTTAAAAGAATAAGAGGTTTAGAGAGTGAGGGTTTTGGTGGGTTAGGGTTTTAAGGGTAAAGGGGTTGAGGGTGAGGGGTATAGGAATTTAGAGGGTTAGGGGTTGAGATGGTTAGTGTTTTGGTGGTTTGGAGTTTAAGCTTTTAGAGGGCGAGGGGTTTAAAGATTAGGGTTGTAAGGGTAAATGGGTTGAGAGGGTTAGCGGTTTAGATGGTTATGGATTTAGATAGTTAGGGGTTTAGAGGGTTTTAATTGTTCGAGGTTTAGTGGTTAAGGTCTCTGTGCGAGTCCAACATGTTTGTATGAGTCTATGGTAAGATAAAAAGAGTTCAGTTTAATTTGTATATTTCGAAACAATTTGTTTACCTTTCCTGTGATGTTTTTGTATTGTATTTTTGTTGTTATTTTCTGACCCACCCGATTGGACGTCTGTGAAAACAGATCGTTATAGCTTATCAGATTCATTCAGTATAAATAAATATTCAAATTCAAATTCTATTGACCTCTGTGCGAATCTATGGATTTCTGTGTGAGTTTTTGGGCCTTTGAGTGTATGGATCTCTGTGTGAGGCTATGGGTCTCTGTGCATGTATATCGGTCTCTGTGAGTATGGGGTCGCTGCGTGAGTCTGAGTGTCTGTAGGAATATATGGGTCTCTGTTGGAGTCTATGGGTTTCTGGGTATGGTTGTTTGTGTGAGTCTTACATGCACAAATTTAACTTAAAATGGCCATTGAGGGTTGCGGAATCCAAGTTGAATATTAAGTTCCCTGCAGTGCAAGCCAGCTCTCTAGTCGTGTCATCAAACAGCCCCTTTCATTCTTTATAATAATAAAATAAACTTAGTCCAGGAAATCCACACTGAGTCACAGTCGGGTCCTGAATTGTTTTTTTACATTTTCGACGAATGAATGATGAGTTATTACACAAGTGGGGGAAACCGGAGCACCTGGAGAAACCCCACGTATACGAGGGGCAGCACTTTAAACCGTACAGGCAAAGATGGCGATTATCCCACTTTCTGTACTGCCTTCTCCTGGCCAGCCAGCCAGGAGAAGGCACCTCGATGCCCACGGGAAGGGGGTTTCACAACATTCACTGTGTGATCCACTCACCCTTGCTGCCTTCCACTGCTGGATTACAGGCTTGCAACACCACCGCCTGGCGAATAATAGTAATAATTAAAAGTTTTATAGCGCGCACAAGAACGACTCAGGAGGCATGAGGAACCACAGCCGTGCAGGAAGGAAGCCACGTGGTGAGCCAGTACCAACAATTGTCCAAGCTCTGCGGATCCTCTATGGAGGCATTATGCGCTAATTAATGACGAGTGTTTATACCAGTGGGGGAAACCGGAGTACCCGGAGAAAACCCATGCGTGCGAGGGTGAAACACTCTATCCCTGTACAGGTGAAGATGGCGATTAGTCCACTTGCTCTACTGCCTTCTCCTGGCGAGTCAGGTTATGGCACCTCGACGCCCACGGGAACGTGATTTGCCAACATCATTGTGCGGTGATTCACCAACCCTCACTACCTTCCACAGTGCTGGATTAGAGACGTGCGCTACCAACACCAGGCGAATGATAACAATAATAATAACTTTCTACTTCTAACTTGATAACAATAGGCGAAAAATAACAACAGGCAAATGATAACGACAGGCGAATGAGAACAGTAATTATTATTTCCACTTAGAACTTGATAACAATAATTATTTCTACTTTTAACGAAATAACAATTATTTCTACTTATAACGTGATTACAACAATAATAACTATTTCTACTTTTAACTTGATAACAGGCGAATGATAACAGGCAAATGATAAAACAGGCACCACATCTACGCCTCTACATAAGGAACGAAACAGGTGAATGTCTCCACAAATCTGGCTGTTGCCTGATGAAGGTAGTTGTAATTACTGGCGAAACGTCGTACTCAGATTGTAAATGTTGTGGCTTGACTCTCCAACACACCGTGTGCTGTACTAGTTACAAATTGGCATGTTCTGCATATGTGACAACCCTTACTAGTTGGCTGTGTCGGATGGTGGTGGGTTTTAACAACACATTTATATATTTACGCGATCTAACCCAAAAAATAAACCTCTATTATGGATGATATTGGTCGCGAAAGTCTACGTGTTCAACAAACCCGAAGGAATCAGAGGAAAATCGACGTGACCACGAGTGAAGATGCAAACTCCAAATATACAGGCATCAGGGTTGGGGTCAAAAATAAGAATTCCAATATACCAGTTTAACACGTCGGCTTTCGCGAGGGGGTTTGCATCTCGCTCTGTGGTGCCTCATTATCTGACTCACCCAACCACTAAACTACGAAAGCCACCCACACACACACACTCACCCACTCACTCTGCCACCCACTCAACCGCTAACTCACTCGTTCAAGCACACACTCAGCCACTCAAGAACTTACCTGTGCACCCACCTACACACCCACTCATTAACTCAACGACCCACCCACCAACCAACTCAGTCACTTACTGACTCACTCACTCTAGACTCCACTCACTCACCTGCTCACCCAGCCACTTACCGACTCACCCACCAAACCACCCACGCACTCAATCATCCACCTACCCACTCACCCACTCAATAAACGAAAACTTAACTATTTCTCACTGTACAAGCTAAGGCCCACAGAGCTATATAGATCTTTTTCAAAAGCGACCTTGTTACAAATGACACATAAATCACAAATACAGTTATTGCAGCCAAATCCTCTGAATGCAAGTTTATTCTCAATGCAGAGGTAAAACCCCGAGGACCCGGAGAAAAATTCACGTGACCATGGGGAGAACAAGCACACTCCAAATATACAGATGACAGGGTCGGGATCTAATCACGACCACCTGTATACTAACCCATCCCACTCACTCACCGACTCGCCCACCCGTTAATTTGCACCCCCATCTTCTCAACCACTCATCCAGCCACCCAGTCAAGCACCCACCCAGTAACACTCACCCACTCACCCAACCAAAAACCCACTAACCCATCCAGCACTCACTCACCGAGCTAATCAATTTCTAACCCATCAACTTGCTCTGCCACTGACTCTTTCAACCACAACTCACCCACGCACCCGCCCACTCACTCACCCAATCACTAACCCACTCACTTAATTTCTAACCCACCTACTACCCACCTAACCTCCTACCCACACACTCACTCACCCACTCACTCACACACACACTCACTCATCCATCCACTCACATACTCACCTAGCCACTCACCTACTCACCCAGTCACATACACATCCACTTACCATGCCACCTACTCCATTTTTAACCCACACACACACCCAACCACTCCCTCAGCTACTCAGCTACTCACCCACTAACCACGTCATTATTCACTCACCCACCCATCACTCAACCACCCAATAATTAAACCACCCAATAATGCAAGCACCCATTAACTCAAGCATCCACTACTACCCACGAGCCTCTCACAAGTGCCCACCCACACACTCACCAACACACTACACTGAATCTAAATTATGTTTATTTTACCAGGTAAGGCTGACAGAGCTATATAAAATATTTTTCAGAAGTGACCTGGTTACAAATGATCGGTCAACGAAGTGGCTTATCACGTAATCATTTATTGCACCCAAATCAAAAAAATGCTTGTTGATTTTAAATGTGGAGGGAAATATACAGGCGTCAGGGTTGGGATAAAACCCACAACCTTCTGTATACCAGGCGAGGTAGTTAACATCTCGCCACTGTGGCGCCCCACTGTCTGACTTCCCCACCCACTAACCCACTCACACACCCACTCAAACATCCACACACTCACCCACTCAAATACCCACTCACCCACTCAAATACCCACTCACCCACTCAAATACCCACACACTCACCCACTCAAATACCCACACACTCACCCACTCAAATACCCACACACTCGCCCACTCAATCACCCACCCACTCACTCAACTACCGAGCCACTCACACACTCACCCACTCACCATGCCACCAAATCAATCACTAACTCTCATGCACCCAGCCACTCACTCACTCAGCCACTCACCTCCGACCCATCAACCCATCCACTCACTAATCTACCCACCTACACACTCACCCACTCATCCACACACTAAACTAATATTAAACAATTTTTTTTATTTTACCAGGTAAGGCCCTCAGCTATATAGATCTTTTTCGGAAGCCACCTCAGCACAAATAACAGCTAAATGAAGTGGCTGTTCACGAATAAAGTTACAGCAACCAGATTCTATAAATGCATTTCAAATATGGAGGGACAACCCGGAGAACCTGGAGAAAATTCCACGCGACCACGGGGAGAATATGCAAACTCCATATATACAGACGGAAGGGCTGGGATAAAATACACAACCTCCTGTTTACTAGGCGAGGTCGTGAACATCTCACCACCTTGGCGCCTCACTCTCTGACTCACCCATCCACTCACTCACACGCTAACTTACCCACTCACCCTCCCACATCAACTTACCCAACCAGCAGTCACTCACCCATTCACTCACCCACCCACTCGCTTACCCCATCCAGTCAACAACTCACCCACTTAATTAACCACTTGCTCACTCACCCTACGACCCCTCACCAAGCTACACACTCACCCACCAACACACCCATTCACTGACTAACTCACCCACCCACAAACTCACGAACAAAAAAACATACCCACTCAACCCATCGCTCACCCAACCCCTCACCCACTTACTCAATCACCCACCCACGCACTCACCGACCCAACTCACTTCACCCACCCAACACTCACTGAGCCACTCAATCTCTAAACCACACACCAACCCTGCTACCGACTCAATCTCTTAACCAAAACTCACAAATCCACCCACCCACTCACCCAGTGACTAACCGACTCACTCCATTTATAACCCACCCACTCATTCACTACCCACCTAACCTCATACCCACACACACTCACTCACCCACACATCCACACACCCACACACTCACCCACCCACTCACTCATCCATCCATCTACTAACTAACTCACCCAGCCGTGCACCTACTCACCCACTTTAAGATCCACTCACCCTGCCACCTACTCAATTAATAACCCACCTACTCACCCACCCAACCACCCGCCAACTCCCTCAGCCACTTAGCCACTCACCCACTACCCACGTAATTATTGACCCACCCACTAATTTAATCACCTACTAACGTAACCACCCACTAACTCAACCACTGAGTCACTCGAACTTACCCACTCACCAAGCCACCCACTAAATCTCAAACCCACACTCATGCACTCACCCACCCGCCCACTTACTCACCAACACCTTTAACTAAATCTAAATTATGTTTTTTTGCCAGGTAAGGCACACTGACCTATATAGATTGTTTTGAGAAGCAGGGTTTGGATCGAACCTACGAACTTAAAAATATCAGGCAAGGTAGTTAACAATTTGCCAACATGGCACTCCACTCTCTGACTCTCCCACCCACGATAACACACACTCAAACACCCACCCACTAACTCAACCATCCATTCATTCAACCACCGAGCCAAGCACACACTCACCCACTCACCAAGCCACCCACTCAATCTATAGCCCACACTCACTCACCCAGCCACTGACCTACTACCCATCAAACGTCGCACTCACTCATCCACTCTCCCACTCGGCCACTCATCTGCACACTAAATGAAAATTACGCTTTTTTATTTTACCAGGTAAGGCCCTCAGCTATATAGATATTTCAGAAAGCACCTGACCACAAATAACAGCTCAATTAAGTGGCTTTTCACGTATAAAATTATAGCAGCCAAATTCTATAATTGCATGTTTTAAAATGTGGAGGGAGAACCCGGAGCACCTGGAGAAAATTCCACGTGAACATGGGGAGAACATGCAAATATACAGGTGTCAGGGTCGGGATCGACCTCACGACCTCCTGTAAAAAAGGCGAGGTAGTTAACAGCTCGCCACCACGGCACTCCACCCACTCACTCATTCAAACACCCACCAACCCACTCACAAACCCACTCACCCTGCCACCCACTCAATCTTTAATCCACTCACTCAACAATTTACTCACCCACTCACCTACTCAACTATTCACACCCCCACTCACACACCCACCCATTCACCCACTCAACCTCTAACCTACCCACCAACGCACTCCACAACCCACCTACCCACCTCACCCACCCAATAAACTAAACAATCTTTTTTATTTTACCAGATAAGGCTCAGAACTATATTAATATTTTTCAGAAGTGACCTGGTTACCTGATTATCACGGAGACATTTATTGCAGCCAAATCCTCTAAATGCATGTTGATCTTAAATCTGGAGAGAAAACCTGGAGGAGCCGGAGAAAAATCCACACGACCACGGGGAGAACATGCCAACTCCAAATATACAGGTGGAAGGGATGGGATCGAATTCACAAACTCCTGTATACTAGGTGAGGTAGTTAACATCTCGCCACCGTGGTGCCCCACTCTTTGACTCACCCACCCACCCAATCACACACTAACAACTCACCTGCTCAACCTTTGATATTCACTCACCCACCCACTAACTGACCCACCCAACAATTTACTCACCCACCCACTAACCTATTCACTCAACTCCTCACTCACCACTCCCCCACACAATCACGCACTGACCTACCCACTAACGCACTCAGTCACTCACTAATTCACCCCTCACTCAACCATCCACCCACTCATGCTACCATCCACTCACTTACTTATCCAGGCACTCACCTACTCACCCATTAAGCCACTCACCCACACAATCACCTAGTTACCCACCCACTCAATCTCTAACCCACCAATTTACTCATCCACTCACCAACCCACCTCTCAGCCACTCCCTCACCCACTCACTCACTTCAAACTATTCACTCACCCACCCACCCACTAATTCACACAATCACCCACCACCCACTCAATCTCTAACACACTCACTCACCTACTCCCTCAACCACTGACCGACCCACTCACCCACCGACTCACCCATTGACTCACCCACCAACTCACTCACAGACCCACCCAGTTAATCACCCACTCTATGTGTAGTCCTCACCTCTTCCAGTATTGTGATATATTCTTCCTCCCAGCGGTATCTTCACGACAACGCCCTGGGGGGTGGGCAAGCCTCTCAACGAATCGGGCGAGCGGGGCAACAGCCTGGTCATGTTGGGTTCATAGAGCAGTGCGGCACACGCATACACACAAGCAGACCACACACATATGAACACAATAACAACAGTGGGAGCCACTCACGCGATAGGGATGGACCGCATGTTCCACTCCAGCTCGATGTACGGCTTTCCTGGATACAATGTTAACTACCTCGTCTGGTATACAGGAGGTTGTCGGTTAGATCCCAACCCTGACACCTGTATATTTGGAGTTTGCATGTTCTCTCCGTGGTCAAGTGGATTTTTATTCTGGTCCGCTGGATTTTCCCTATACATTAGAAACAGGCGTTTAGAGTGGTTGGCTGCTATACATTTCCACATAAGGCACGTTGTTGACCTATCATTTGTGGCCAGGTCACTTCTAAAAAAAGAGTTATGTTACTCAGTGAGATGGTTGAGACACAGGTGATGAGCCTGTGTGTAAGGGGTTGAGTGAGTGAGTGGTTGAATTAATGATTGAGTGACTGATTGGTTGAGTGAGTGGCTGAGTGAGTGAGTGAATGTGTAGAGGTGTTACGGGAGGGCGAACAAACACACCAGGGGTGGTTAATACCGCACGCGGAAGGATGCTAACATCCACGTCCGCACCGTTTAGCCTGGGGGGCTAAAACAGCGCTGTGATCCCCCACGGCCCCACCCCTCGGTGGGGGAGTTGCTATATAAGGCGGTGAGTCGGTGGGCTGGGGGTTCAGTGTTTAGCTTTAACCAGCGAAGAAAGAAGACCGGCTAGATAGGCCCTGGGACTCCCCTGGATCGCCGTCCTTCTAAGGACCGACCAGGGCAAGCCAGTGGCGTGGCTCCGAGAGCCCAGAACCGATGTTCTTATAAGAGCCGGTCTGGGGACTCAGGGTGCCGTAATCCCAGCTTGACCAGAGCTGGGTCAGCTAGCCTCCCCTAGCTCTGTAGTGGAGGACCTGGGAGTAGGCTAGCCGGGACAGAGATTGTGGGATCTCCCTGTTAGGCGGGTGAAGGGGCCGATACCCCTTCGAGTGTCGTATACCTTGGCCTGTATATAGTGGAACGTTTAATAAATAAGTGTGCCTCCGACTACGTCGTCCAAGTCTCTTTGAACCTACTACAAATGGTTGAGTGAGTGGCTGAATGAGTGGTTGATGGAGCGATTGGTTCATTGAGAGAGCGGGTGGTTGAGTGAGCGAGTGAGTGGTTCAGTGAGTGAGTGGTTGAGTGAATTAGTGAGTGGTTGAATGAGTATTTGAATGAGTGAGTGTTTGAACCAATGAGTGAGTGTTTGAGCGCATGAGTGTGTGGTTGAGTGAGTGGTTGAGTTAATGACTGAGTGAGTGATTGATTGCGTGGTTGAGTGAGTGAATGGTTGACTGAATGGTTGAGTGAGTGGTTGAGTGAGTGAGTAGTTGAGTGAGTGGTTTAAGTTAGTGGGTGAGTAAGTGAGTGGCTATATGAGTGGCTGAGTGAGTGAGTGAGCGAGTGGATGAGTGAGTGGCTGGCGCGTACCTTGGCTGCGTTGTCCAGAGTGTCCCGCTGGTGCCGCCCCACTGTGTTGCTGCACTCCGCCAGGGTGAGAGTGGCGGTGCCGCGCCCGCAGCTGCTCCAGCGACTACGCCATCTTGCCCAGCCCCTCCTGGCAAGCACGCAGCATGCCCTGGAGCCCTCATCACATGGTGCTGGCAATCTGAGACACCCACCTGTAGCACACACACAGAAGAAGAGATACGGAAATGGATTAGGGCGACCCGGGTGACGAGAAGTTCACTACTTCACCCGGTATACAGGAGGTTGTAGGTTTGATCCAAACCCTGATGCTTACATATTCAATTCTGCTCGTCCAGGTGGAAAGAATCCAATCGCATTTATTCGATGCGATGTTTCTCATGGGATATAATAAGCGACAACATTTGGACCCCAAACCGAGAGGATTCTGGGATGTTTGTGGTTTTTTGGCAACAACTCTGGAAGGAAACGTCGCAGACCCATCAAGGTGGTACTCGTCCAGCGACATAATGGTTGAATGAATTCGGGAATGGTTGAATGAGTGAGTGGTTGAGTGAGTGGTTCAGTCAGTTAGTGGTTGAGGGAGTGAGTGGCTGAGTGAGCGAGTGGTTGAGTGGGTGAAAGAGTGATGGTTGAGTGGTTGAGTAAGTGATTAAGTGAGTGAGTGGTTGAGTAAGTAAGTAGCTTCGTGAGTAAGTAGCTTCGTGAGTGCGCGGCTGAGTGGTTGAGTGTGTGGCTGAGTGGCTAAATGAGTGAGTGGCTGAGTGAAAGGGTGAGTGGCTGAGTGAAGGAGTGAGTGGCTGAGTGAGTGAGAAAGTAATTGGTTGAGTGGTTGAGTAAGTCATTAAGTGAGTGAGTGGTTGAGCTAGTGAGTGGTTAAGTGAGTGGTTAAGTGAGTGGTTAAGTGAGTGGTTAAGTGAGTCGTTGAGTGAGTGGTTGAGTGAAAGGTTGAGTGAGGGGTTGAGTGAGTGAGTGGTAGAGTTAGTCGTTGAGCGAGTGGTTGGGTGAGGGGTTGAGTGAAAGGTTGAGTGAGTGAGTACTTGAGTGAGTGCTTGAATGAGTGGTTAAATGAGTCTTTGAGTGAGTGGTTGAGTGGTTGAGTGAGCGAGTGCTTGAGTGAGCAAGTGAGTGGTTGAGTGAGCAAGCGAGTGGTTGAGTGAGTGAATGGTTGAGTGAGCGAGCGGTTGAATGAGCGAGTGGTTTAGTGAGCGAGTGGTTGAGTGATTGAGTGAGTGAGTGAATGGTTGAGTGAGAGGGTGATGGTTGAGTGATTGAGTGGGTGGTTGAATGATTGGTTGAGTGAGTGGTTGAGTTAATTATTGAGTGAGTGAGTGGTTTAGTGAGTGAATATCTGAGTGAGTGAGCGGCTGAGTAGTTGAGTGAGTCGTTGAGTGAGTGTGTGGCTGAGTGAGTTTGTGGCTGAGTGAGTGAATGGCTGAATGAATCACAGCTATGATAAAAATGGACATCAGAATATAAGTGGTCTTGTATTCACTCAGTAAATAAAGTTTAATATAAAATTGTACACTCACAGAATCGAGATAAAGATGACATTGCACATCGGAGTAAACTGAGTCCTGGCTATGATTAAATTTAGCATTAGCATAACATTGATTTATTAGCATACAAAATGACTTTTTGCAGAGCGATTTAATACAAAAGTCTGATAGACTACATGCATTTTTTTTGATAAAAAGTACATACAAACCAGGCATCAATACCGTTGCTTTGTATGATCTGTGAAACGCAGAAAATGTCAGATAAAATCGGACATTTTGAGCTTGCTGCTGTATCGACTGAGTGGAATCAATACAATTAGTATCGATTCACAATCAACAAAGACCATATATGGGAAAATCTCTGATCGGTGATTTTGATTGCATCGTATTGCAGCGCCCCTTTGGTGATGTTATAAAGCACTTGCCCCAACAGTCTGTTAAAGGCTACACGTGGATCTTTGTGTGCGAGTAGCTCACAGATCCTTGAGAGATCTGAACACTGTCCGATCATCAGTGAGCTCCTCCGGCAGGCGAGGCTGCGTTGGCGGTTGTCTGTGCATTGAGAGGTGTTAACTATCCCACGCAGAGAAGTCTGCTTACAGGACATAAGAGGTTCTTCACGTACCGTGCCCCGTGTCACCTGAATGTTAAATGGGGCTCCGGTAATTCAGTGTCCACCGCCGAATCATCTTTCACCATCACCACGCGTCCATTAAGGCCAATGTGACGAGGCCATAGATAGACAACGCGTTAAAACGGGGGGGGGGGGGGGGAGCAAGAAAAACGTCGTACTACGTGACATCACAATACCCTGCACACAGCCATAGTGGCTGATTAGGGTGCGCATCATTTACGAATATGTGGTTTAAGTGGTTGAGAGTAGATTTTGGTGTAAATTGATCACGATGCTTTGCGTAGCCTGCATTTAAAATTTCATGCGTGGGTGCGTGAGCAGATATGAGTGGGTGAGTGCGTGAGTAAGCCGGTAAGTGAGTATGTGGGTGGATGGAGGGAGCTGGGCGGGCACGGCATGGGCTGGAGTGGAGGTGGACTGATGCGGTACGGGAGGATGTGGAGCTGAGTGGGCTTTGCAGACGACTGGTACCAGTGGTGTTGAGATCGGCCTCTGCAGGGAGGCTCGTGAAGGATGCTTCTACTTGGCAGTTGGCGACAATCGCCCTCCAACAACAACGGAGGAGTGACACTCACAACAACGAGCGGAACACCGGATGATAAACATGCAGCAATTTGGCACAGTACGGGGTACAGGTGGTGCTGCCAGTCATCTCAGTCAGCCAACCCATGGCACCTGGGTCTGTTCCAGGACCTCCGGTCAGCGAGCCTTCGACACTTCACGTGGCTTCAAGTGCACCGGGCCTGGCACAGGTCGCTGTGGTGACGTCACTGTTACGTTATTGGCGAATGGTGACGGTTGATAATGCAGCGGTGGTTGTGAGAAATGCCATTTTGGGGGGGGGGGGCGCCAACCCTGACCAGCTGTGAACCTCACGTCGCCCGCAGCCACCAGTGGCCACAGGGAGTTCTGGATGGGTGCGAGGGGCTGGTAACCCCCCTCCACCTTCAACTAAATCACCACACATTCACGTGCGAGCCTTGGGTCTCTCTGTGAGTCGATGGATCTCGGTGTGGTGAGTCTATGGGTCCTCTGTGAAAGTCCGTGGGTCTCTGTGAGGTGAGTCTATAGGGCTCTGTGCGAGTCTGTTTGAGTCGGTGGTTCTCTGTGTGATGAGTCTATGCGTTTTTGTATAACTCTATTGGTCTCTGTGGGGTGAGTCTATGGGTCTCTGTGGGGTGAGTCTATGGGGCTGTGGGGTGAGTCTATGGGGCTGTGTGGTGAGTCTATGGGGCTCTGTGGTGAGTCCATGTGTTTGTGTGGTGAGTCTATAGACCTCTGTGCGAGTCTGAGGGTCTGTGCGTAGTGAGTGTATAGGTCTATGTGTGATGACTCTCTGGGTCTCTATGTGATGGATATCTGTGGTGTACATATCCTGGCACAAGCGCCGTTAGTGGAGAATGCTCCTCCCACTACTCCTGCTTGTTGTTGTGCTCGGGAAGGAGAGATAAAACTAGACTAAAATCTCAACGATTTTCATTTTACCAGGTAAGGTCCACTGAGATAAACATCTCTTTTATTACGCGCTTTTATTTAACTCACTCTGTTTGTTGTTGTTGTCGTATCCTCAAATCTTGCAACTCAATTTTAACCCACTTCCCATTGTGGTATCGACTGCAAACTTGGTATACTTATGTCATACTGATGACAAAACTACATTCTATAAAAAAGGATTTCTAAACATTCATTTTTATGTTGTTTCAGCTTGGGTCTAATTGTCCAAGCTCAACTGACGTTGGCTGTAAATCACCATGGCCCCTTACATTATGGCAAGCATCGGGGCCACTTCCTGGAGTCGTGATACATTTAATTTAATTAAAGCGTGTTTTTAAAAAAAAAGTACTTTTAAATATTACTTATTCAGAAGCGACTTGGCACCAATAATAGCTCAACGAAGTGGCTCATCATCACGTGTAAATTATAGCAGCCAAATACTTTAAACGAATATTCATATTCTTGGTTCTTTCGGTAAAGTCACGTAAATAAAAAACCAAAAAATTAGTAATGCAAATAAAATAAATATAATAAATTGCTTTTATTATTTTCAATTCATCTTATTCTTTTTACTTAAAAAAATAGATTTTTTTTTTCTATTTACGTGACTTGACCGAAAGAACCAAGAATATGAATTCCTGCAGTCACGAAAGTTTTAAGTCAAAACTTTAAACGAATGTATCTTAATGTGGAGAGAAAAACCAGAGGACCTGGAGAAAAATCCACGCGACCACGGGGAGAGACAGAGACACGCAAACTCCAAATATACAGCAGGCATCAGGGTCGGGATCGAACCTACAAACTCCTGTATACCAGGCGAGGTAGTTAGGGGGGAAAGCAGAGACAGCGAGAGGGAAGATAATTAGTCAAACTCAGACTCAGTATTACTCAACAACCATGATACACTCACCATCACACTCACCATCATACTCACCATCATACTCTCGCATTCACCATCATACTCACACACAAGACCACACACATCAACAGTCGCCATTCACCACGACGTGGCGGTGACGTCACCACAATAACCCAGGTGCCATGGATTGACGGCTGTGCCAGGCTAAGTGCAGGAGGAGGTCACGGGCCAGACTCAGGTGCCATGGGCCGACTGCTCTGCCTGGCTCGGTACAAGAGGAGGGCTAGACCCTGGTGCTATGGGTTAACTCGTGTGCCACCACCTGCACAACCACCACAGTAACAACCACACAATTATAATCACAACAATAACCACGACCAACAACTGTAACCACAACTATAATGTAACCACAACTATAATGTAACCACAACTATAATGTAACCACAACTATAATGTAACCACAACAGCAGCAGCAGCAGCAGCAGGGCCGAGCTCTGCTTGAAGCTGCGCCGTGAACTCCGCAGAACGTGACGGCTGTGGGCCAGGCGCCTCCTCTGTCTCCTCCCACCGCCGCCGCCACTGCTGATGTGGACACACCGCGCGAGGTTCTCACCTTCAGGCTGAGTCGACGCAGAGGAGGCCCAGCGAGCCGCCGCTTCAGAAGCTTTCGCTCGCCACTGACGGTGGCCGTGAGCGGGAATCCAAACCAGCTGCTCGCCACCCACAATGCACAGCGCGCGCCGCCTCCACTCGAACCCAGCGGAAGTGGCAGCGGGGGGAGGGGGGTGGGGCATGGGGGGTGAGGGGGAGGGGCATG
>NC_083793.1:12006458-12099740 GCF_015708825.2 Lethenteron reissneri
GCGAGATGTTAACTACCTCGCCTGGTATGCAGAAGGTTGTGGGTTTTATCCCAACCCTGACGCCTGTATATTTCCCTCCACATTTAAAATCAACAAGCATTTTTTTGATTTGGGTGCAATAAATGATTACGTGATAAGCCACTTTGTTGACCGATCATTTGTAACCAGGTCACTTCTGAAAAATATTTTATATAGCTCTGTCAGCCTTACCTGGTAAAATAAACATAATTTAGATTCAGTGTAGTGTGTTGGTGAGTGTGTGGGTGGGCACTTGTGAGAGGCTCGTGGGTAGTAGTGGATGCTTGAGTTAATGGGTGCTTGCATTATTGGGTGATTTAATTATTGGGTGGTTGAGTGATGGGTGGGTGAGTGAATAATGACGTGGTTAGTGGGTGAGTAGCTGAGTAGCTGAGGGAGTGGTTGGGTGTGTGTGTGGGTTAAAAATGGAGTAGGTGGCATGGTAAGTGGATGTGTATGTGACTGGGTGAGTAGGTGAGTGGCTAGGTGAGTATGTGAGTGGATGGATGAGTGAGTGTGTGTGTGAGTGAGTGGGTGAGTGAGTGTGTGGGTAGGAGGTTAGGTGGGTAGTAGGTGGGTTAGAAATTAAGTGAGTGGGTTAGTGATTGGGTGAGTGAGTGGGCGGGTGCGTGGGTGAGTTGTGGTTGAAAGAGTCAGTGGCAGAGCAAGTTGATGGGTTAGAAAATGATTAGCTCGGTGAGTGAGTGCTGGATGGGTTAGTGGGTTTTTGGTTGGGTGAGTGGGTGAGTGTTACTGGGTGGGTGCTTGACTGGGTGGCTGGATGAGTGGTTGAGAAGATGGGGGTGCAAATTAACGGGTGGGCGAGTCGGTGAGTGAGTGGGATGGGTTAGTATACAGGTGGTCGTGATTAGATCCCGACCCTGTCATCTGTATATTTGGAGTGTGCTTGTTCTCCCCATGGTCACGTGAATTTTTCTCCGGGTCCTCGGGGTTTTACCTCTGCATTGAGAATAAACTTGCATTCAGAGGATTTGGCTGCAATAACTGTATTTGTGATTTATGTGTCATTTGTAACAAGGTCGCTTTTGAAAAAGATCTATATAGCTCTGTGGACCTTAGCTTGTACAGTGAGAAATAGTTAAGTTTTCGTTTATTGAGTGGGTGAGTGGGTAGGTGGATGATTGAGTGCGTGGGTGGTTTGGTGGGTGAGTCGGTAAGTGGCTGGGTGAGCAGGTGAGTGAGTGGAGTCTAGAGTGAGTGAGTCAGTAAGTGACTGAGTTGGTTGGTGGGTGGGTCGTTGAGTTAATGAGTGGGTGTGTAGGTGGGTGCACAGGTAAGTTCTTGAGTGGCTGAGTGTGTGCTTGAACGAGTGAGTTAGCGGTTGAGTGGGTGGCAGAGTGAGTGGGTGAGTGTGTGTGTGTGGGTGGCTTTCGTAGTTTAGTGGTTGGGTGAGTCAGATAATGAGGCACCACAGAGCGAGATGCAAACCCCCTCGCGAAAGCCGACGTGTTAAACTGGTATATTGGAATTCGTAGGTTTGACCCCAACCCTGATGCCTGTATATTTGGAGTTTGCATCTTCACTCGTGGTCACGTCGATTTTCCTCTGATTCCTTCGGGTTTGTTGAACACGTAGACTTTCGCGACCAATATCATCCATAATAGAGGTTTATTTTTTGGGTTAGATCGCGTAAATATATAAATGTGTTGTTAAAACCCACCACCATCCGACACAGCCAACTAGTAAGGGTTGTCACATATGCAGAACATGCCAATTTGTAACTAGTACAGCACACGGTGTGTTGGAGAGTCAAGCCACAACATTTACAATCTGAGTACGACGTTTCGCCAGTAATTACAACTACCTTCATCAGGCAACAGCCAGATTTGTGGAGACATTCACCTGTTTCGTTCCTTATGTAGAGGCGTAGATGTGGTGCCTGTTTTATCATTTGCCTGTTATCATTCGCCTGTTATCAAGTTAAAAGTAGAAATAGTTATTGTAATCACGTTATAAGTAGAAATAATTGTTATTTCGTTAAAAGTAGAAATAATTATTGTTATCAAGTTCTAAGTGGAAATAATAATTACTGTTCTCATTCGCCTGTCGTTATCATTTGCCTGTTGTTATTTTTCGCCTATTGTTATCAAGTTAGAAGTAGAAAGTTATTATTATTGTTATCATTCGCCTGGTGTTGGTAGCGCACGTCTCTAATCCAGCACTGTGGAAGGTAGTGAGGGTTGGTGAATCACCGCACAATGATGTTGGCAAATCACGTTCCCGTGGGCGTCGAGGTGCCATAACCTGACTCGCCAGGAGAAGGCAGTAGAGCAAGTGGACTAATCGCCATCTTCACCTGTACAGGGATAGAGTGTTTCACCCTCGCACGCATGGGTTTTCTCCGGGTACTCCGGTTTCCCCCACTGGTATAAACACTCGTCATTAATTAGCGCATAATGCCTCCATAGAGGACCGCAGAGCTTGGACAATTGTTGGTACTGGCTCACCACGTGGCTTCCTTCCTGCACGGCTGTGGTTCCTCCTCCTCCTGCCTCTGAGTCGTTCTTGTGCGCGCTATAAAACTTTTAATTATTACTATTATTCGCCAGGTGGTGGTGTTGCAAGCCTGTAATCCAGCAGTGGAAGGCAGCAAGGGTGAGTGGATCACACAGTGAATGTTGTGAAACCCCCTTCCCGTGGGCATCGAGGTGCCTTCTCCTGGCTGGCTGGCCAGGAGAAGGCAGTACAGAAAGTGGGATAATCGCCATCTTTGCCTTACGGTTTAAAGTGCTGCCCCTCGTATGCGTGGGGTTTCTCCAGGTGCTCCGGTTTCCACCACTTGTGTAAGAACTCATCATTCATTCGTCGAAAATGTAAAAAAACTATTCAGGACCCGACTGTGACTCAGTGTGGATTTCCTGGACTAAGTCTATTTTATTATTATAAAGAATTAAAGGGGCTGTTTGATGACACGACTAGAGAGCTGGCTTGCACTGCAGGGAACTTAATATTCAACTTGGATTCCGCAACCCTCAATGGCCATTTTAAGTTAAATTTGTGCATGTAAGACTCACACAAACAACCATACCCAGAAACCCATAGACTCCAACAGAGACCCATATATTCCTACAGACACTCAGACTCACGCAGCGACCCCATACTCACAGAGACCGATAGACATGCACAGAGACCCAAAGCCTCACACAGAGATCCATACACTCAAAGGCCCAAAAACTCACACAGAAATCCATAGATTCGCACAGAGGTCAATAGAATTTGAATTTGAATATTTATTTGTACTGAATGAATCTGATGAGCTATAACGATCTGTTTTCACAGACGTCCAATGGGGTGGGTCAGAAAATAACAACAAAAATACAATACAAAAACATCACAGGAAAAGTAAACAAATTGTTTCGAAATATACAAATTAAACTGAACTCTTTTTATTTTACCATAGACTCATACAAACATGGTGGACTCGCACAGAGACCTTAACCACTAAACCTCGAACAATTAAAACCCTCTAAACCCCTAACTATCTAAATCCAGAACCATCTAAACCGCTAACCCTCTCAACCCCTTTACTCTTTAAAAGCTTAACCTCTAAACCCCCAAAACTCTAACCATCTCAACCCCTAACCCTCTAAATTCCTATACCCCTAACCCTCAACCCCTTTACCCTTAAAACCCTAACCCACCAAAACCCTCACTCTCTAAACCCCTTATTCTTTTAACCCTAACCATCTAAGCCATTAAAAACCAAACCCTCTGAATCCCTAACCCTCTAAACCTTGAAACCCTAACCTTCTAAAACCCTAAATCCCTAACATTCTAAATACCAACCAATCTAAACCACAACCCTCTAAAGAACTAACCATCTAGACCCCTAACCCTCTGAACTCATAACCTCCTAAATCCTCAACCTCTAAAACCCTAACCCTCAAAACCCAAACGTTCTAAAACCCTAAATCTGTAACCTAATCCCAACACATTTAAACCCCAACCCTCTAAAGAACGAACCCTCTAGACGCATAACCCTTAAAATACCAATGTCCCTAAAATGCTAACCCTCTAAACACATAATCCACTAAACTCGTAACCCTCTAAACCCATAAAGGTTTTTTTTGTTAGATTATGTAAATATAAACGTGTCATTAAACCAACCACCACCCGAAACAGCCAATTATTAAAATTTGTCACATCAAGAAAAAGTGCCATAAAGTGTTGGAGACTAACAAAAAAAACCCTCTTTATTACGGACAATATTAGTTGTGAAAGTCTTGGTGTTAAACCCTCAACTCTCAAACCACTAAACCCCTAACACTGTAAATCCCTAACCCTTGAAACCCCGATACCTCTAAACCCCTAAACACATACCCTTATAACCTCCTCAACTTCTAACCATCTAAACCATTCAACATCCAACAATCGAAACCCATCAACCTCTAAACACATAACTCTCTAAACCCCTAACCCTCTAAAACCCATAAACCTCTAAACATGTAACTCTCTAAACCCCTAACCCTCTAAAACCCATAAACCTCAAAATATGTAACTCTCTAAAACCTCTAAACTCAAAACGTTCTAAACTCTAACCCTCTAAACACCAAATCCTCTGAAGGACTTTCCCCTTGAGACCCCAACCGTCTAAACACCTCACCCTATAAAACGGCAACCCATAAACCCCCAACACTCTTAACTGCCTAAACCCTTAACCTTACGAACCCCAAACCGTCTAAACCCCTAAACCTGTAAAACCCTAACCCACTAAACCCCTCACCTTATAAACCCCTAATCCCCTAAACATCAAAACCTCTAAACCCATAACCTTCTAAAACTCATAACCTTGTAAACCAATACACCGAGCAATCAAAACCCATGAACCCTCTAAACCTCTAAACACCCACCTCTCTAAACCCTGAACCCTCTAAACCCATAACCTTCTAAACTCAACCCCTTTACCCTTAAAACCCTATCCGTCTAAATTCACCCTTTTAAATCCTAACCCAAATACACCGAAATCCCTAACCCTCTAAACCCCTCAACCTCTTAACACACTCAACCCCAAAACATCATAACCCTTGAAACCCCCAAAACCTCTAAACCGCTTATCCCCTAAAAACCCCAAACCTCTAAACCCCTAAGCCCATAACCTTATAAACTCCTAACCCTCTAAACCACTAACCCTTTAACAATCAAACCCCATAAATCCTCTAAACACCTAATTATCTAAACCGAGAACCCTTTAAACCTATATCCTTCTAAACTGTAACCCTCTATAACCCAACCCTCAAAACCCCTTTACCCTTAAAACAATAACGGTCTAAACCCATCACCCTCTAAAATCCTAACCCATAAACCCCCAAACCTCTAACCCACTGAACCCTTAACCTAAACCCTTACAGTGAGGGAAAAAAGTATTTGATCCCCTGCTGATTTTGTACGTTTGCCCACTGACAAAGAAATTATCAGTCTATAATTTTAATGGTAGGTTTATTTGAACAGTGAGAGACAGAATAACAACAACAAAATCCAGAAAAACGCATGTCAAAAATGTTATAAATTGATTTGCATTTAATGAGGGCAATAAGTATTTGACCCCCTCTCAATCAGAAAGATTTCTGGCTCCCAGGTGTCTTTTATACAGGTAACGAGCTGAGATTAGGAGCACACTCTTAAAGGGAGTGCTCCTAATCTCAGCTTGTTACCTGTATAAAAGACACCTGTTCACAGAAGAAATCAGATTCCAAACTCTCCACCAAGGCCAAGACTAAAGAGCTCTCCAAGGATGTCAGGGACAAGATTGTAGATCTACACAAGGCTGGAATGGGCTACAAGACCATCGCCAAGCAGCTTGGCGATAAGGTGACAACAGTTGGTGCGATTATTCGCAAATGGAAGAAATACAAAATAACTGTCAATCTCCCTCGGCCTGGGGCTCCATGCAAGATCTCACCTCGTGGAGGTGAGAACTACACAGGAGGATCTTGTCAATGATCTCAAGGCAGCTGGGACCATAGTCATCAAGAAAACAGTTGCTAACACACTACGCCGTGAAGGATTGAAATCCTGCAGCGCCCGCAAGGTCCCCCTGCTCAACAAAGCACATATACACGCCCGTTTGAAGTTTGCCAATGAACATCTGAATGATTCAGAGGACAACTGGGTGAAAGTGTTGTAGTCAGATGAGACCAAAATGGAGCTCTTTGGCATCAACTCAATTCGCCGTGTTTGGAGGAGGAGGAATGCTGCCTATGACCCCAAGAACACCATTCCCACCATCAAACATGGAGTTGGAAACATTTTTCTTTGGGAGTGTTTTTCTGATAAGGGGACAGGACAACTTCACCGCATCAAAGGGACGATGGACGGGGCCATGTACCATCAAATCTTGGGTGAGAACCTCCTTCCCTCAGCCAGGGCATTGAAAATGGGTCGTGGATGGGTATTCCAGCAAGACAATGACCGAAAACACACGGCCAAGGCAACAAAGGAGTGGCTCAAGAAGAAGCACATTAAGGTCCTGGACTGGCCTAGCCAGCCTCCAGACCTTAATCCCATAGAAAATCTGTGGAGGGAGCTGAAGGTTTGAGTTTCCAAACGTCAGCCTCGAAACCTTAATGACTTGGAGAATTTTTCGATTTAAAGCTTTTGTGACTGCAGGGATTCATCTTCTTGGTTCTTTCGGTAAAGTCACGTAGAAGGGAAGTAATGAAATAAAAATAAAACCTAATAAAACAATTCTCACGACGTTTCGGCCACAACGCAAGCAGCCGTCCTCAGGTGAAAACCAGGTCTGTCGAGGCGACAGCGTCTGAATGAAACAGCACACGTGTTTGGAGCATATTTATAAGCTGGGTTGGAAGGGGGGAAAAGGGTGCCTTGACAAAAGAATATGCATATCAAGAGGAATTTAGCATATTTATGGGAAATGCAGGTATGTGATTAGTACTAATGACCGTGCATTATGCAGGATTAGCAGCATCAAAGGGAAGGGATATGGGAAATGCAGGTATGTGATTAGTACTACTTATGTCCGTGCATTATGCAGGATTAGCAGCATTAAATGGAGGGGATATGGGAAATGCAGGTATGTGAATAGTACTACTTATGTCCGTGCATTATGCAGGATTAGCAGCATCAAAGGGGGGTAGCATTAATAAAGGGAAGGAGTGTTAATAGTATGTAGCTGCAGTAACTAAAACCACCACGTAAACAACTAAAGTATAAACTACATATTATCATCAGTATACTAAATATACTCTACAATAAGCTGAGTTACTAACAGTAAGTAATACATTACAATTCTACGTCGTAAAAAATATATAATATGCTTCCATCTAAACTTTATTCTCTTACATCACACGAGTCTACACCGTACTATATACTGCCATAGACAAACCCAACATTAAATTACATACTGTATTGCCTTATACATTGTAATATTACACTATGTATTATTCTACCCACCCTAATGTATATCACACTGCTGTATATTGACTATACAATTACGATACTATATATTACTTTGTACATTGTATTACGCATATAAATGTTATACTATTTGTTATTATACACTGTACCATTGACCGTCGTGTGAAAGATACTAAGAGGAAGCAACAAAATATGTCAATGGGTGAGTAGTGAGGGGGAAACTTGCAGCGGAGCAAAGAATTCATTCCCTGCGGAGAATACAATGCCAGTGAGTGGAACGCGGTCTGAAAGTCACCGTAAACGTGAACACAATCAGTTAAGATCCGAAATGGTTTATTACGTCCTTCCAATGATTACTAAGCCAGAATCCATTTTCTCGGTTGAAATTGTCTCTGTGTTTGTATATGTGGATCGCCTCATGAACGAATCTCTCATGGTAGCCAGATGGCTTGCAGAGAACCTCTGTCTTGGAGAAGTCAATATCATGTGAGCCCACTGAATTGTAACAGTGATCTGCCACGCCTGAGATGTTTGTCCGACCGTGTTCCAAGTCTGCTTTATGTTCACGGATGCGGTCCGAGACATGTCGTTTGGTTTCTCCAATATAACTGCTACCACAGAGGCAACTTAGTTTGTAGACGCCATTGTACTGTATGTCTGGAACCACATCTTTTACAGACGGGAACAGATCACGGATTTTATGTACTGTGTTGAATCGGACCTGGATCTTGTGTTTTATCAGGATTTTGGAGATCTTTTTTGTGACCCCAGCAATTTAGGGTAAGGTGATGGTCTTGAAAGGCTCCTCAACAGGATCCTTCCTGATGGTTGGAGTGATGGCTTTGCGGATTGTGTAGTCGGAGTAACCATTAGCCTTAAGAGCTTGGCGTACGTGTTTGAGTTCACTGGCAATGTGTTCCTGGTCGGATATGCATTGGGCTGATGACAAAAGTGTCATCTACGTACCTCTTCCATAAGGTCGGGCGTAGAGTGGCAGTCTGGATGGCGTCAGTCTCAAATTTCTCCATGAACACGTTGGCTATAACCGGAGATAGGGGGGGCCCATTGGGGTGCCCTCAGTTTGCTTGTAGAAAGTTCCATTCCAGGTGAAGTATGTATTGGTTAAGCAGTGTCTCACCAGGGGGGGTACCCCAGCGTCCTGTCCTTGATGAACCAAGTTTTCAATGATTGCGAGGAACTTTGGTGAATAAGAAAACCACATCAAAACTGACACGCAGGTCGTCTGGGGACAGGGAAATCCCCTTGATTGTCGATACCAGGTCAGTAGAGTTTAGTACCGCAGAGATGGTTTTTCCAGTGAAAGGCCGTAGGATATCAGACAAAAAACGAGCCAGTTTGTAGGTGGGGGAATTGATAGTCGAGACAATGGGACGAAGAGGTGTATCTTCTTTACGTATCTTTGGCAAGCCGTATAATCTTGGTGGCCTGGCTGCAGAAGGTTTCAACGAGAACTGTTTGGTCTGATCAATTAATGCGGTTGAAGCTGAAATGATTTTGTTGGTTTTAGAGACGAGGCTGTTGGTGGGGTCTCTTTTTAAATCCTTTATATTAAGTTCGCTTGCTTGCGTGCTTGCTTGCTTGCTTAGGACCGTGCAAATCTTTCGGTCGTTTTTTAACCCACTTCCCGTGACCCAATCGAGCTGACATTTTCCACACAGACTCGTTGTGCCAGACAATTAATGTTCGTGAAAAAAAATTCCCAAAATATTACACTTTTTAGGCAAAAAAAAATTATTTTACATATATTCAAAAGAACTCATTCTTGGCTTTGGCTGAACGTCACAGTATAAGAGCCCAGAGCGTAACCCCTCCACAGGCCGTGGCGGAGTAGCGCAGTTGGTAGCGCCCTCGCTTCCCATGCCAAAGGTCACGGGATCGATCCCCGTTTCTCCAATGTAACTGCGTCCTCCACAGGCGCAGTTACATTGGAGAAACCAAACGACATGTCTCGGACGGCATCCGTGAACATAAAGCAGACTTGAAACACGGTAGGACAAACACCTCAGCTGTGGCAGATTACTGTTACAATTCAGTGGGCTCACATGATATTGACTTCTCCAAGACAGAGGTTCTCTGCAAGCCATCTGGCTACCATGAGAGATTCGTTCATGAGGCGATCCACATATACAAACACAGAGACAATTTCAACCGAGAAGATGGATTCTGGCTTAGCAATCATTGGAAGGACGTACTAAACCATTTCGGATCTTAACTGATTGTGTTCACGTTTATGGTGACTTTCAGACCGCGTTCCACTCACTGGCATTGTATTCTCCGCAGGGAATGGATTCTTTTCTCCGCTGCAAGTTTCCTACCACTACTCACCCATTGACATATTTCGTTGCTTCCTCTTAGTATCTTTCACATGACGGTCAATGGTACAGTGTATAATAACAAATAGTATAACATTTATATGCTTAATACAATGTACAAAGTAATATATAGTATAGTAATTGTATAGTCAATATACGGCAGTGTGATATACAGTAGGGTGGGTAGAATAATACATAGTGTAATATTACATTGTATAAGGCAATACAGTATGTAATTTAATGTTGGGTTTGTCTATGGCAGTATATAGTACGGTGTAGACTCGTGTGATGTAAGAGAATAAAGTTTAGATGGAAGCATATTATATATTTTTTACGACGTAGAATTGTAATATATTACTTACTGTTAGTAACTCAGCTTATTGTAGAGTATATTTAGTATACTGATGATACTATGTAGTCTATACTTTAGTTGTTTACGTGGTGGTTTTAGTTACTGCAGCTACATACTATTAAGACTCCTTCCCTTTATCAATGCTACCCCTATCCCCTCCCTTTGATGCTGCTAATCCTGCATAATGCACGGACATAAGTAGTACTATTCACATACCTGCATTTCCCATATGCCCTCCATTTGATGCTGCTAATCCTGCATAATGCACGGGCATAAGTAGTACTAATCACATACCTGCATTTCCCATGTCCCTTCCCTTTGATGCTGCTAATCCTGCATAATGCACGGTCATAAGTAGTACTAATCACATACCTGCATTTACCATAAATATGCTAAATTCCTCTTGATATGCATATTCTTTTGTCAAGGCGCCTTTTTCCCCCCTTCCAACCCAGCTTATATATATGCTCCAAGCACGTGTGCTGTTTCATTCAGACGCTGTCGCCTCGACAGACCTGGTTTTCACCTGAGGACGGCTGCTTGCGTTGTGGCCGAAACGTCGTGAGAATTGTTTTATTATGTTTTATTTTTATTATTTTATTACTTTCCTTCTACGTGACTTTACCGCAAGAACTAAAGAAGACTTGGAGAATATCTGCAAAGAGGAGTGGGACAAAATCCCTCCTGAGATGTGTGCAAACCTGGTGGCCAACTACAAGAAACGTCTGACCTCTGTGATTGCCAACAAGGATTTGCCACCAAGTACTAAGTCATGTTTTGCAGAGGGGTCAAATACTTATTTCCCTCATTAAAATGCAAATCAAGTTATAACATTTTTGACATGCGTTTTCCTGGATTTTGTTGTTGTTATTCTGTCTTTCACTGTTCAAATAAACCTACCATTAAAATTATAGACTGATCATTTCTTTGTCAGTGGGCAAACTTACAAAATCAGCAGGGGATCAGATATTTTTTTCCCTCACTGTAAACCCAAAACCCTATAAACCCCTAACCCTCTGAACCCCTTTACCCTTAAACCCCTTTACCCTGAAAACCCTAACCTTCTAAAAGCCTAAACCTCTAAACCCTTCACCCTTTAAACCCCTATACCCCAAATAGCCTAATCCTCTAAACACCTAACCCTCTAAACCCCTTTACCCTGAAAACCCTAACCCTCTAAACCTCTAACTCTCGAATCCCATCAACCCCTGACACTCTCAACCCCTAAACCCTATAACCCTCGAAATCCCGAAACCTCTAAACCCCTTAACCCTGAAATAACCCGAAACCTCTAAACCCTTAACTTTATAAATCCCTAACCCTCTAAACCCATAACCCTTTGTGTGGAATGTGGTGGGGGTGGGATCATGGGGTGGGCGGGTGCAGGGTGTGTGTGGTGTGTGTGGTGTGCGGTGGGTGGTGGGTATCACAGGGGGGTGAATGGGTGCAGGGTGTGTGTGGTGGGTATGGTGATAGTGGTCTTGGTTCACAACGATCCGTGACCACCACCACCACCTCTACTGTGTGGTGGACCGGCCACCACACAGCAGCACGCGTCGGAGGAGTGAACGGATGGTTCTCCCTATGCGGGCCAGACTCCCTGGCTTCCTTTTCTCCTCTTGCATCACCATCACCTGATCCTCTTTCCTTGTCATCTCCTTCTCCACCATCTTCTCCACCAATGTCTCCTCCACCTGCACCACCATCTCCTGCTCCTTCGTCCATACCTCCTCTGTCTCCCCCCTCATCTCCTCTTCTTCCTGCACCACCAGCTCCTCCACCAGGGTCTCCTCCTCCTGCACCACCAGCTCCTCCACCAGGGTCTCCTCCTCCTGCGCCACCAGCTCCTCCACCAGGGTCTCCTCCTCCTGCACCACCAGCTCCTCCACCAGGGTCTCCTCCTCCTGCACCAACAGCTCCTCCACCAGGGTCTCCTCCTCCTGCACCACCAGCTCCTCCACCAGGGTCTCCTCCTCCTGCACCAACAGCTCCTCCACCAGGGTCTCCTCCTCCTGCACCACCAGCTCCTCCACCAGGGTCTCCTCCTCCTGCACCACCAGCTCCTCTACCAGGGTCTCCTCCTCCTGCACCAACAGCTCCTCCACCAGGGTCTCCTCCTCCTGCACCAACAGCTCCTCCACCGGAGTCTCCTCTTCCTTCACAACAACCGTCAGCCATTTAGAGGCCTGGGTGAGCGCGGAGGATGGGGGCAGCGCCGGCTCCGCTCTGTAAAGAGATGCGCACGACACCGTTCCAACTTCCTGCTACAACAGAGATTGCACTCCCCCCCCCCCCCCCCCACCATCGTGCGGAGATAGATTAACCAGGTTAATAACGATGCTGCAGTAACACAGCATACCTTTGCCCATCGTGGGTCTGGTTACAAAATGGGCATTAGTCTTGCGATATCACACTGGATGAAAGGCTACATGGCAAAGATATGGCTGCTTCATTATTTGTCCTCACCCAGAAACCAATTATAAAAATACATCCGTAGATAACTGAATGTACACGTGGGGTTTGAACTGTACATGTGTTCGTTTGCAGGCAGCAGGGCTGGAACTCAGTCAGAGGGACCTGGGTTTGATGCCCAAACTTGGGCCACTTTCTCCGTGTGGAATGTGGAGTGTGTTCTACCCCCCCCCCCCCGTTTTATCCTGCATTGGTTTCCAAAATCAGAATAAATTATTTAGACTGGATGAAGAGGAATCCGATAAGCTATGAAGCTCTTCTTTCACAGATATGCAGTCGAGGCACAGGGTCAGCAAGTTACAACAAACATAAGAAAATGAGTGCAACGTGTAAAAATGTAAGCAAGTCACAAAATAATTGAGCATATAAGCACAAATTATGTAAAATATTGCCAGTTTTTCAACACTAAATACAAACTTGGGCAAGGCAGCAAAACATCAACAAAAACAGCCCCAGACCTCACCAAGACAACACACAGTCCCTCAATAAAATTGTACATTAAAATGTAACTTTCATTCCTTGGGGTTTGGCATTTTCCTCCACGTAACCGAACCCTGACACACGCCACACAACCAGTGTTGGATGGACATCCTCGGCAGTGTTAGAAATTGAACCCCCAAATCACTCAATAGGAATCGCATAGCAGCAGTAGCAAAAGCAAATTTGTTCTGTACTGCAAACAACTTGGCAGGACTCTAATTAAAAAGAGTCTTGAGACTGAGTGAGGCTCATGCTGGCTAAATAAGGGTAGTAGTAATCAATATAGAGCCGGGTACGGTGTACTGGGGAAACCGCCCTGGGCAGCGTGCTTCTGGCGGCCCTGTGCTTCGATGTCACGGTGTCAGACGTAATGTATTTTTAACACGTAGGCTTTCGTACCAGATTGGCTCACAAATGATGACATCACATTTATCACTATTTAAGACCGAAACGGGAATATTTCTCCACAATTCTGGCCGTCACCTTATGAGGCTGGTTGCAATCCCTGGCAAAATGTCGTACTCGAATCGTAAATGTGGTGGGTTTACTTTCCAACACACTGGTGTGCTGATCTAGTAACTAATTGTCACATTTTGTTTACATGATACACCTTACTAATTAGCTGTGTTGGGTGATGGTGGGTTTAACAACACATATATCTACGCGATCTAACCGAAACAAAACTGTAGTATTAGTAATATTTCCGGTTTAATTGTGACTTGCCCCGGGCTCCACACCTCCCTATGGACTGTCTTGAACATTTGACAAGCAGATTGTGGCTTACCGTCGCTCAGCAGCTCCAAAACACTGTACACTGCCAGGAGTAGCAGTGGTGGTGGCGTTGCTGGTGGTGCTGGTGGCCGCGGTCCGGAGCCAGCTGTGACCCAGCGCCTGCGCTGGCGTCATGCGACAATCCGGATCCCATCTGTTGAGAGGCACACGGGGGTCACACGCGGCGCACATGGTGAGAGAGGCGTGGTGAGAGCATTGACGTTCCTTCCCTTCTCCCACGAGGTCCAGGAACGCACGGCAGCAGCGGTGGTTGTGGTAGCAGCGGCAATCCTTCAATACGCAGTACTCTAAAAATGCCCTGAGCCTCGCACTGCCGAGTAGAATCTTTAATGAACCTCCAAAGAGGGCGATCTTAACACCGGTGGTACTGGTCATCGGCAGATTCACTCAGCTCCAAATCTTCCTGGTGATCGGATGAGAGCGATCGTTGATCACCTTGGTGGGGGAAATCCTCATGGGGAGGGGGGAGGGGGATGATTCTTACCGTAGGCAGGAGCTGACGAATTCAACAAACTCCAGGTCTTGGCTATTGAGTGCCCCGTGAAGTGACAAGCTCCCTGGCACCCTTCTCTTGACTGGGCAGAACATCATGCCCACACGATCTGCAGGAGACATGCACAGCAGGAGAGACACAGTCACCAACCACCACTTTGCCCACTTACCCACCCACCCACTCTCCCACACACCCATTTACCCACCCACCCACTCACCCAAGGAATTGAAAATACAAAGAGGCCCCCCCCATGGCCACCCCAACAGCTCCAGGCCACACCCTAACACTGAATCCGGTCGGTTGCTCGCCCCACCCTTCAACTCACCAAAGTAGTGTATTCCGTCAGGAGCTGCATCCATCATACATCTTGGAGGCAACCCGAGGATCTGCACATGGTTGAGATAAAGGCAAAGGTCACCCATGTAGCTGCAGCAGACTAGGGGCAAGTGCTTATAGTAGCGAGTAGAAACAGCAGCAACAGTAGCGGCACCTGTTGAGGGCCAGGACTGTGGCACACACAGAGAGGGGATGGTTGGCCATATTGAAGCAGGTACACACCGCACCAGGTACTCATTTGAGGCTGAGTCGAACTCGGGGATGCCCAGTACCGGTTCAGATAATCCTCACTGATGTTGGCCGTGATTTGGAATCAAACTCGCATTACCGGGTTTGTAGCTGAGCACGTGAACCGCTGCACCACTGCTTCCCCCACACGTACAAGACACACGTGTACACACATACAACATACGATGGCTGCCATTCGCCAGGTCACCAAGTACCCAATCCCCCCCCCTCTCCTACCTCCCCCCCCCAGAGCCTACAATTTCAAGGAAGGAGGGGGGAATCACGAGTGGGTGAACGCCCAGTTGGAAATACCTCCATGCAGCACGGGAGGTGGTCGTCGCGGCTGTCCGACTGGAATAATTCCCTGCCGGTCACCAACTCCGCCACCGTGCAGCCCAGTGCCCACATGTCCACTGCACAGGTCAATCTGTAGCCCAGCAATACCTCCGGAGATTGGAATGGCAGGGTCCCACCAACATGCAGAGCTGCACAACAATCACAACAACAACAAATATATATGTATGTGTGTACTCACTATGTCATGAACAGCATCGTTATCACACACTTTCACATGTACAGACACTAAGAGACTTGCACACACACTGGTACACAGACACACCCACACGCAGAAACTCACACCCAGGTGAGGTTACTCACGTTGACGTTTCACAAAAAAGCTGGTGCCAAAGTCCGTGACCCTGATGGTGCCGGTCACGGTGTCCTTGATTAGAACATTTTCCTAAAGCAAGAGAGGCAGAAGGAATTCACACTCGAAGGTTACGCCAATAGCATTCAGCCAGCAGTGGATCAATCACGTACCACAGTACATACTAAACAGGGGAACTAGGTGAGGCGTAGCGCTGTCGTCAACCTTTAGTCAAGTGCAACATTCCCTGTTTTCTGACAGCTGCCACTGGGGGTGCCCCTTTCAAATGCGTCAAGACGAGCGATGTTCGTCGAGGCTCACATTTAAAGGTCTCTGAAGTACCATCTAAGTAAAAGGGTGCGGCTCTATAGACAACTTATCCTAGTTGCTCACAGCTGCCCGTTAACGAGTTACGAACCAAAAACCACACTCGAGGGCGCACGGATTTAGTGACGATTTTGGAAGTTTTCCATTCACAGCATGGAAGCCGACAATGGGCACCTGTCAGTTCAAACGCGTGTTTGGCACGTTTTGAAAATCATTCTTTTCAGCTCCGGTTTGTGTTTCCCAAAGTTTTTGGCAACGCTGTGATCCACATTGCTGGTTTTCTCTGTGGTGAGTCCCCCAATAGCGACATGACTCTACACGACAGTTTAATTCATACCGGATCACCACCAGAGGTAACGTGACCCTGTTTCCTTCCAGATAGACGGACAGACCTAACACATCGACCCTGTGACCAACGTGGGCGGTTTTCTCTATGGTCCGAGTCCCCAATAATGACACAACTCCGGAACAAAGTCGCGCTGAATGCTGTGTCCACTCACTGGCTTGATGTCCGCATGGATGATGCTCCTGGCCTTGGTGTGGCAAAGGAACTTGAGGATGCCCCTGGTGTAAGTTTTCACCATCTCCATGTGCAATTGCCGGAGCCCCGCTTCCTTAATCATATCATGGAGGCTCTCCCTGTGAAAGAGGCAGAAGCAACAACAACAATTACAACAACGACGCAGTGTCAGTGGCATACCCTGCAATACTGCATGGATTATGATAACGACAATATTAATATTCTATTTGCACATTCACGACTAATATGAGTCATTGGTTTGCTGATAAACCGAATCAGCTAGCACATCTGACCACTTGCTTTCATTGGTTCTGTTTCCGGGTGGTGGAGTTATCTATTAGGAGATACAAACTCCACGCAGAAAGGCGTCCGTGTTGAGAATCAAACTCAGGGATTTTCACCGAGGGGCACAAGCGTCACCACTGCGCTGGAGCCAACCTGCTGATCGAGTGGAGGCGTGGCTACATAAAAGTGGGCGGCGCTGATTGAGAGAAGAGAAGTGGCCTCTCGTGCACCTGGGGCACATGACAGCTCCACAGTTTCGCAATGCGAGGTTGGCACGGGAATCCCAGAAGTAACATCTAGCCCCGGTAGTGTGATGTTATCACCCCCCCTGGTGTGGAAGAGATCGGGGCTTTGATCCTGACCCTGACACATGTATATATCAGGGTTCTCTGGCTGCTTGGAACATTCCAGCATGATCTGGCACCAGATCCAAATGGCCAAGGTGGAGAAAAAGGACCTTCATGTAGTCTTCCTCGACCTCGCCAATGCATTTGGCTCTGTGCCCCATGAACTCCTGTGGTCTGCCTTCAGATTTTTCCACATACCGGACACCATCACAACCCTGGTGAAGTCGTACTTTCAGGATCTGCAGTTCTGCTTCACTACCTCAGAGTTCACCACCTCATGGCAAAGCCTGAATGTAGGTATAATGGCGGGATGTAACATTTCTCCATTGGCATTCATAATGGCAATGGAGGTTATCATCAGATCCTCAAAATGGGTTGCTGGTGGACAGCGAGTCGACTCTGGTTTTCGCCTCCCTCCACTCAGAGCCTACATGGACGACATTACAACATTGACCACCACTGTCCCATGCACCAGGAGACTGCTCAGAAAACTCGAGGAGAACATCAGCTGGGCCCGTATGAAGATTAAACCATCCAAGTCACGCAGCATCTCGATTGTGAAGGGAGTACTCTGTGACCTGAAATTCTTCATCGGAGATGACCAAATCCCAACAGTGTCTGAGCAGCCGGTAAAAAGCCTTGGAAAGTGGTATGATGCAAGCCTGAAGGACAAAGACCAGGTGCAACAGCTGCGCAAAGACATCAGTAGTAGCCTACAGTCCATCGACAACACCCAGCTACCTGGAAAGTTAAAAGCCTGGTGTCTGCAGTTTGGTCTCCTACCCCGGGTGTTGTGGCCCCCAATCTCAACAGTGGAGAAGATGGAAAGAGGAGTCACGAGCTACTTAAAGAAGTGGCTCGGAGTTCCACGATGCCTTACCACCATAGACCTCTATGGAGATGGTGTCCTCAAGCTGCCCCTCACCAGTCTAACCGAGGAATTCAAGTGTGCAAAAACCAGGCTCCAGATGACACTGAATAAATCTCGAGACCCAGTGGTGAGCAACAACGCGCCGACCTTGGCAACTGGGCGCAAATGGAGGCCAGGAAAAGCAGTCCAGGAGGCAACAGCAGCCCTCAGACATGCTGACATTGTGGGTCATGTTCAGCAAGGGAGAGGAGGCCTTGGGCTAACTAGCCGTGCTGCTTGGAGTAAGGCCACTGCACCAGAGCGGCGGAAGTTGGTAGTGCAGGAAGTACGCCATCAGGAGGAGGCTGCAAGGTGGGCCAAGGAAGCGAGGCGGTTGAGCTTTTCTATCAGAGCAACATATGACGTCCTTCCAACACCAGTTAATCTTCACCAATGGTATGGTGAAGATCCGGACTGTGCCCTCTGTTCCATGCCAGCCAACCTCAGGCACATTCTCACAGGGTGTAAAACAATCCTCACCCAAGGACGCTACACTTGGCGTCACAACTAAGTCCTTAAAAACCTTGCGTCCGCCCTGGAGGACAAGCGAGCTGCCACCAACTCCCTACCACCCCCAGCAGCATCACACCCCTTACGGACGACCTTTGTCCGCGAAGGGGCTAAACCACCGAAGAGCGGCTCTACACCATTAGAGCGAGACCAGCTGTGCAGAGAAAATCCACAAATGAATCATGACTTAGACTTGCTTGAGGAATGACCAGAAACAAATTATATTCAGAATTAAATAATTATACCTTCCCCAAGTGTAATGTCTTTGTGAGTTCCAGTAGCGCGCCCATGGAAGGTTCCAGAAAGGATAGGGAAGAGGATCAAATAAGCAAGGGATAGAGGGGGTTTGGGGTGCTGCCTTAACGTAGTGATTCCCTGATGTGTGAATTGAGCCGACTCCGAGCATGGCCCCAGCCACACTCAGGATTTCCAGGAGCTGAGCCAAGCCACGGCTGAGCCACTCGTGTATCTTTATCAGCAGCTGAGTGGCTCAAGCCTGAGCCAAACCACGGCTGAGCTGGAGCTGAGCCTGAGTTTTAGAGACTGAGCCATAGCTGATTCGTGACTGAATGTGGCTCTCACAAAGCAAGGCATTATAACGTGGAACATCATGGGACCTCCTTTGCCAGTATATTTTGGTACTGGCAAAGGAGGTCCCATGATGTAGCTGCTATAACGCAGAACGCACATGTTATAACACAGAACGCGCCCGTTATGACATGGGACAACCTCATTAAAGCGTGGAACGTGCCTTTTATAGCGTGGAACGTGCCCATTATAATCCGGAATGCATCTGTTCTAATGCAGGAAAGCGCCTATTATAACGTGGAATGTGCCCGCTATGAAACTGCACGGCTGAGCGGTATGATACAGTAGGCGGAATGCGGAATGATAACGTGACGTGACAGCATACCCTCCATTATTGATCTCTTCATATCACTGTGTGCGTGTATTATATCTTGCAAAACTTTATCGTTACATTATATATGGGGATATTATGTTTGCTTAATGTGCTTTCCCTTAACGCGGCACTTTTCAGAAATGCATCTACCAGGTGAAATGAAGAATTAATGTAATGTAAGAGTGAACTGATCCAGAACAGGGGGAGAACATACAAACTCCACACAGGAGGGCACCCGAGTCAGGAGTCGAACCGGGGACCTCTGTGAGGCACGAGTTGTCACCACCTCATCACACGGCCGCCCACAGCAAAGGACTGAACAACAACGTCGTCCTTGTGACAACACCGCTCTGAATTCTTACCTCAATGGTGATACCAAGATCTTCATGGCCACCAGGGTGTTCCTCATGTGGTCAAGGCACCGGATCACCTGGCCTTGACTTCCGTACCCAATCTTCTTCAGCACCTCATAGCGGTAGTGGAGGTGCTCATGCTGGACCTGCACCAAATTACAATCATTTAGACCAGGGGTCTCAAACTCAAATTACCTGGGGGCCGCTGGAGGCAGTATCTGGGTGAGGCTGGGCCGCATCAGGTATTCCACAAAAAAAACTTTGCTAAAAAAATACAAACTTCTCAAATGTCATTACTAACAGTTATTTAACTTCAATGGGTTCTTCTGAACATGAATAGAATATTGAAGAACATGAACGGTTCTTCTGAACATGGTTTATCTTGCCTACTTCTTGCTGCCGGAGACGTGGCAGCGCTTCCTCTCACATAGCTGAGCCACATTTGGCTTGAGGGAGGAAGCAGTTGCGACCCTCAGTATGGCTTGAAGATGATCATCAGTAAGTCTGGACCTGTACTTGGACTTATTGAAGTTCAAGGTGGAGAAGTGCTTTTCACACAAATATGTGCTCCCAAAAAGGCACATGGTCCGCTTGAACATTCGGGAAAGCTCAGGGAAGTTGGGGTTCAATTCTCGCAAAAATTGCCCAAGCTTGTCTTCTTTTCCACTCACCTCCCTGAACTTGGCTTTGAGGTCAGAGTTGCACTGCAGGTCAATGCGCTCCATTTGAAGCACAGGAGGGGCATCTTACACATCAAAGGAGAAGGGATCCGCAAAAAATTGAAAAGTGGCTCTGTGCGTCTTGAAGTCTGCAAATCTGGGATTAAATTCCTCCTGTAGCCTCAAAATGGCAGCAACATACTTCTCACCACTGAATGGTGTGCCTGCATTCAGGAGTGCCTTGCATGCTGGGAAATGGCAAAGGTTTGTCTGAGAGAGCTGGGCTTTCCATAACACAAGTTTTGTGGAGAATGCTCTCACGTTGTCATAGGCAGCACTGACGAGCTGCCCCTGGCCTTGTAACTTCTTGTTCAGTACATTCAGCTCATGCGTGATGTCAACAAGAAAAGCGAAGTCCATGAGCCATTTGGGATCACTTAGCACAGGAACAGCCACCCCATCCTTCTCCATGAAGGCTTTCACTTCTGCTCTCAACTCAAAAAATATCTTCAAGACGTTTGCCCTGCTGAGCCAACGTACCTCGGTGAAGTAGAGCACATCCTCATATTCTGACTCCATTTCCTCTAAAAAAAGTACGGAACATCCGGTGCTTTAAGCCCCTGGATCTGATTTGGTTGATGCATTTCACAACAACAGACATCACATTGTCAAACTTCAGGCATTTGCTGCAAAGGGCCTGCTGATGGATGATGCAGTGCAGAGCAATGGCCTCCTCCACACCCTCCTCTTCTAGTTTTCTTTGAACAAGTGCCACCAGTCCATTTTTCCTCCCTGTCATTGATGGCGCTCCGTCAGTTGTTATTCCAACAAACTTCTTCCATGGCAAACCGGCATTCACAATGGCATCACACAGCTGGCAAAATATCTCCTGAGCAGTGGTGTGGCCATGCATTGGAATTACTGTGAGCAACTCCTCCATCACTTCAAAATTGTCATCAACACCACGGACATATATTGTGAGCTGGGCAGTGTCAGTGATGTCTGAACTCTCGTCAAGAGCGACTGAGTATGCATTGAAAAATTTGGCTTTCTCACGCAGTTGATCATAAATGTCACTTGACAGGTCAGAAATGCGCTCTGCCACGGTGTTAGCAGAAAGGCTGATGTTGCTAAACTGACCTTTCTTTTCCGGACAGACTATACTTGCAGCCTGTAAGATTCACTTTTTGATAAACTCGCCTTCTGTGAATGGCTTTCCTCCTGCCTTAGCTATCATCTCACTAATCACGTAGCTTACTTCGACTGCTGCATTATTCTCTTTGGTTGCTTTCTTGAAGACATTTTGTTGCCTCAGTAGACATGTTTTAAGATTGGCAACCCGGTTGGCTCTCTCATCTCCCTGGTATTTTGCATACTCCTCAGCATGTCTAGTTGAGTAATGACGTTTGAGGTTGTATTCCTTGTGCACCGCAACTTTTTCTGTACAAAAAAGACACGTCGGGGTGCTCATGTGCTCAACAAAGAAATATTGCATCTCCCACTTTTCCTGAAATTGTCTGTGCTCGTCACCAACCTTTCTTTTCACTGCAGGCTTTGAAAAAGACATGATTGGGGCTGTGTGACAAGATATATATTCATTCCACTTGCTGTCGCTCACGCAATAAAGTTTTAGTCAATTGTTTAGCCAACCAGCGACGCACGGAGACGTAATTTCCGCAAATGTACGTCATTTCCGCTTTTTCCGGTAACAACAGGTGCGTAGATTATGGGGGGGGGGGGGGGGGGTAATGCGTTCCCATCAGATTTCGTCCCCACACCCCAGTCACAGGCAGACACAGCTGTAGCGGCTGCTACTATACACGCTTCTCTGTTCAAAGCACGGGGATCTGAGCCGGGATGAGCTGTGGATCTGCGCTTTGACGCGCTCCGGTGCGCGCACAGTGGAGAGCCGAAAGAGGGAGAGGAGAGGACTATATGAGGCAGCGTCATTGTGTGACCACGGGGTTCAAATGCTGCTGGCCACTGTCGGGGCTTTCGCTGCCTTCAGTCAGATCATCACATTTTTCTATACATTTTTGTGCCGGGACTTATTTGAGCAGATCCGGTACCTCTCGTATCGAAAAAAATATGAATATTAAAAAAAGTTTTTTAAGAAATGATTAAAATAAAATATAACAATATAATGTAATCACTAGAAAATTACGGAGCCCCTGTTGACATCGGTGGATGAATTACTAATTTGTGGCCACGCAATAACAAGATAATCTAATAAGTTATATATAAAGCTTTCTTAACAACAGCATCACAATTTCATAAAATAATAACAAATGCAGACTTCTAAGATGAACCAAAATAATTATGCACATCGTCATGTACAGTCTGTGGCTCGGTGCGTATATGTCACCACCAGAGGATGAGGGAATTTAAATCATTAAAATTCATCCACACATATCAGGTGTAAATAATAATGTAAAACAGCCCAGACTGTAAAATATTGATATTAGCTCAATGACGTGTTATAAACTGCTGCGGTTTAGAATAATCCGTCTGCGTAAAGAAGCTCCCAAAACCTCACAGCGCAGCGTGTGCGTAAAGGAGCCGTGGTGTCCCTTGAATTTGCCTTCAATTTAACAAATGGTGTGTGTGTGTGTTCCGTTCGTTTTCTCCGCTGGACACAGAAGTCGCCTTTGCTCAAGATGCCACTTTATTAATCACTGACACAAAGACTGATACCGTCACTGCAGTATAGCCTAAATAAGCCCCACTGCATTGTAAGTGTCATGTGTGTGCTGTTTTAAGCGGCGTTTTACGTGCGTTCCGGGACCTGTGCTCGTCGTACCTGCGCTGTCATAGGTACTTAGCGTTCCGGCACCTTGTGATTTACAAATGAAGCACTGGATACATCATGATCTGCGCGAAAGAGGGCGGAAAACTATGAATTTCACCCTCCTGCTCTCCGCACATCCAAAGCCACTCTTTTCTCTCCCGGCTCTCTCTCTCACTCACTCTCACACGTACACAAACACACACACACGACCCCGCCCCCCATGTCACTCACATGCATGCTGCATTCACTGGACAGGCACACAGTAGGAAACCAGAGCATCATAACATTGTCCCACACAGCAGCTAACAGCGGGGTTGCTACAATATAAAACTCGCGGGCCGCACTAACATTAAACTTTCATATTAAGGTGGGGGCCACAAAATATCGTCCCAAGGGCCGCAATTGGCCCGCGGGCCGCGAGTTTGAGACCCCTGGTATAGATAGACATACAGCTTAGGATTAAATGAATATTCGAATAGTGATGTGCAAACGTGATTGTCAAAGACAAAGATGGGTTATCAGTAGTAGAATTGGGTTTAAGAGAAAACTGTTAATGATTAACCGCACGTGTAAACCAGCCACATGGTTAATGGCGACTCGGAATAAATGCTGTTGTAACACGTGCTGTTACATTTTACAGAGTGACGGTGCTGTTTTTCACACGATTGCTATTAACCACAATAAATGTGCTTGCCCTCGATTTGGAGCACCTGCCCACGTCCTTAATTTCGAGTGTGCAACATTTCAAATGAGACCTATATCACTGACATTTCATCTCGCCATTCCTGGTTAACATCTGGACATAATCGATTCTGATCCATTAACGAAGTCAATGTTGGATGCCTGTCTTAGAACTATAGACATAAAAAATTTCAAGTTTAGTTTGCTTAACTATTTGGGAATTCAAGAGACCAGGGAGCCGTTCATTTCTCAAGGAGCATGAAACATCTTCAACTACTGGATATGCGCACTATTAAATTTACATGGAAAACGAACTTCTTTAGAATAGATTTTTGTTAAATCATGGGACCTCCTTTGCCAGTACCAAAATATGAGAATAGGTTTTCCCCTTTTTTCTGGCAACAAAGCAGGTGTTAAGATGTTTAAACACCAAACTGAAACCTTTTACAAGGAATCGTGTGTGCATTAACCACAATTCTTGTGGTCTGAATGCAAACAAAAAACACTGATAGTATATGCATTGTCTTTGAAACTGATTGGTCCACACCAAAGACAGCTTTCTTTCGAGCCTAGTCTCAAACGGTGTCAGACCAGAGGACGTCATAAGGCGAACTGGTATTGCGGTTAATGCACACATGATTCCTTGTAAAAGGTTTCATTTTGGTCCTTTAACATCTTAACACCTGTTTTGTTGCCAGAAAAAAGGGGAAAACCTATTCTAATATATGTCTATGTTTAGTTTGTTGTCCTTCCCCCGCACCTCCGATCAGCACAGTTGGCTATGCATGGTCCGAAAGAAGTCCAAATACATTTCCAATGTATTACATTTCCAAAGCAAAAGCTAAACTGGTATGTGAGCATCGCCATTAGGGAGACAAAGGGGGTCGTGCGTGGTGCTGGCCACCCACCCCCTCGTGTGCCATGCCGGCCTTCGTAGGTGCTCGCTAACACCACTTTCCCTAAAGTTCCTTTTGGTCAATCCACTGCTGGATGAGGGCTCCGCATGCCGCGCAGGTGGTGGGGGGTTATCTGAGCCACGCTGCACCCCGCTGGTTAGCACCGCGGGTTGGTGAATGCGCCATCAGAGCAGGGCCCAGCAGCAATGAGATTGGCTGCCGATGCCCCCTACTACGAAGTGTCGCCATGGGCCACCACCGCTGCTGCAGCAGGGGCCGTGGGCTGCTACCCAGACTCCTACATTGGACGAGTTGGAGCAGTGCACTCCGGGTGATGTGGAGATTCGCAACTGTGTATCCAAACCCTCATCAACTCTCTCTGGCCTGTCGCTATTTTTTTTTGTGATATGAATAAAGGATACAGGCAGAAATGTCACCGATTATGTTTTTATTTTAAAGCCTCAGAGTTGCTGACGAGTATATTGAGTATGTGTGCGTGTGTCTATGATAAAATATTTAATGTACGGTATTATTTATGTACAGTATTTTGGGGTTCGTGTACTCTGTATTTACCCTGTAGAATTAGTGTTAAAGTGTACTGCTGTACATTTAATGTAACGCTGTGGGTACGTGATCCTTCAGCAGCATGACTCCGAAGCATGTTTTAAGTGACAAGGATCTATCTGTGGCTAAGAGGCAGCGTAAAAATGTTACCTTGCAAGTGAAGTCAGATGGGACTCGGCGCCGCCAGTGAAGCGAGACCCACGCGCGTACCCGCTTCTGTGAGTGTTCGTGTGTTTGTGGATCTGTGTGTGTGCACTTGTGTGTGTGTACTTGTGTGTGTGCTACCATCAGTAGTTTTCGGCTCTGGATTGTTCTTCGTACTTTCGGAGTCCCTGACTCTGGTCACAATCATTAAGGACGTTCATGATGATGAGTGGGCCTGGGTAAAACTACGTAGCCGGAAGTCGGAGCCATTCCCTATTCACCTTGGAGTGCGACAGGGATGTCCTCTGGCTCCCACGTTATTTAACATATATTTTGACCTCGTAGTTTGTGAAGCCTTCGGTGGCTGGTACCGGAGCAATTTCCGTCTGGTACAGATACAATGGGAGACTAATCGATGCCCGGGTACTGTAAAGGGATGGCTCCCTATTGCTCAACCATGTTATGTATGCCGATGATCTGGTAATTGTTGCTCACTCAGAGGAGGAGTTGGAGGCGCTGCTGCTGAACCTGGAGCTTGCCACTAAGGGGTGGGGACTTATCATCAGCCGCACCACAACTAAGAAACTGCCTGGGTATGTTTTACCATCGGACACCACCCCCACAACACCCAATTGGTGATGGGGCAGTTGTGGAGAGAGTGGGGAGTTTTCCATACCTGGACAGTGTGCGCAGGACTGGCTCTGGTTTGACAGCAGAGGTCTCACTCCGAATCAACCAAGCAGCATTATATTTTCATCGGCAGCGTAATGCTGTGTGAAAGCTATCTGGTCTGTGGTTCCACACGAAGCTTCGGGTCTTCTTGGCCACGGTCATGCCCTCTTTTCTCTATGCTTGCGAAACGTGGACCACCTAATGGAACATCTTCGCCGGTTAGGAACATTTAGGCTGGCCTGCCTACAATCCATCCTGGGTTTAACCAGGCTGGATTGTGTGAGCTCACATATACTGGAAAGATCTGGACAAAGTCCCATCGGTGAGCTCCTCAGGCAGGCAAGGCTGCTTTGGTTGGGTCATGTAGCCCGCATGCCCAACCAATGCATGCCTAAACAGCTTTTGTTCGGCTGGATAGAAGGGGCTAAAAAGGCACGGCATGGGCTAGCGGAGTGATGTGGTACAAGATGACATGGAGCTGTGTACTTGCCGATGACTGGTACCAGCGGTGTCAAGATCGGCCTATGTGGAGGAGGCTCGTGAAGGACGCTACTGGGCAGTTGGAGACAGTCGCGCTCCAGCAACAAAGGAGGGCAGAGGAGTGATGCTCAAAACAATGAGCGGAACGCACAGGTGGTGCATCGGCCGGTCATCTCAGTCAGTCGACCCATGGCACATGGGTCTGTCTCGTGACCTTCCTGCCATCAGGCATTCGACACTTTACGTGGCCTTAACGTGCACATGGCCTGGCACAGGTGCCATGGTGATGTCACCGCCAATTCGTGGTAAGTGGCGATTGTTGTTGTGCTTTGTGTCTATATAGTGCTCGTGTATCTGTGTATGTGCGAAAATTTGCACGCGTGTGCATGCCCAATGTGTCTGTGTGTTGTGTGCATCTGTACGTGCAAGTGCGCGTGTCTACACGTGGATGAGCGAGCGCGAGTCGCCCACCTGGTCGTAGCTACGGCTAACCGCGAGATCATTTTTCAAGATAACTAATTTTTTTTTCAATAAACACGTTCCTTCGGAGTGGGCAGGTAAGAACTTGGTTGGACAGCGCATTCGTGCACGACAGACAAATATGCACGACAGACACATAATCCCTGGTGGGCAGTGTGGAACCTGTTGTTTCTACCTGTATAGAAGATAACTTGACTTGAGGTCGCCAGGCAGCCAGCCAGGTAGCCAGCCCCCTTAACTATCGCCCCCTCCCCTTTGCTTAGGCACCTCCCCTGACCCCCCCTCCCTCCCTCAAGCCCCTGCACTGACCGCCCCTCCCTTAGGCCCCTCGCCTGACCACCCCCCCATATCTTTAGGCCCCTCCCCTGACCCTCCTCCCGCAGGCCCCTCTCCTGACTCCCCCCTTCCTTAGGCCCCTCCCCTGACCCTCCTCTCTTAGGCACCTCCCCCCTCCGTACCCGGCAGTCGGTCTCCACCAATCAAAGAGCTGTTTATATTATATATATATTTATGCACCACAGACAGACAAATAAACCCTGGTGGGCAGTGTGGAACTGTTGTTCCTACCTGTATCACGATATTAGTTTGTCGTAACCTCCAATCCTAGTTCACGATTTAATTCTATAGTGTTTGTGCTTTTACTGCACTTCTAAAGTGAGTACAGATCACTTCACCACATTCTACATTCAGCGAAAGCCTGCCGCGAGTAATTCAATCTGCACCACTGCCGTGAGTAGTTCCATCATCACCACTTGACGATCCTGTGATGTGCAGGACGCACGTGCTGCCCGTCGCGCAATGAGTCGTGAAGTAACGCGGACACGGTGTGGTACGATCATCATGCCTTTAATACCTCCAGAAAACATTTTGCAAAGGACTGATTTACAGTAATGGCCACGACGAGCTGGTTACTTGGGATCTTTAATTATCGTGCCTTGGAGGAGGGGGGGGCTTGGGGGCTGTGCTCAGCAACCGTGATAAATACAAAAAAATCTTTAAAATATTGCGTCAACAAATAAAATAAATTGAGTTACGACAATCACGGTGACATTCTACCAAATGGGCGATATGGATATCGCGGATGGCATCGTCCATACGGAAACGCGTCGCGGTATCGTCGTTGCACTATCATCATCATCACCGTATTGTCGTCGCAGCGAACCCTAGCCGTAGCTGCCCGGCCCCGTGTCCCACTGGTGGCCACCAGCACCGCCCTAGGGCACGGTGACGTGGAAGGGACTGCCGGGGATGCCGTCGTCGCCCCACTTGACGATGAGGACGTAGTCGCCCTTTTCCTTCACCATGTAGGTGACATTGTAGACGCGGTTGCCCATGTGCTTCACGTGCACTTCCTCGCACGGCGTGCGGGGCCCATGCACCCCCACCATCAGCATGTTGGTACCTTTGGGGGGTGGGAGGCGGGCGGAAGAGTGGTGGCATAGTGGTTAGTGCGTTGCGCTACGAACCCGACGGCTCGAGTGGCCAAAATCTGAACTAGTCATGGCCTTTCACTAGGTTGACTCATTCTTAAATGAGCACCTGGTGTGGTATGTAAAACATCAGCACTGGGGAGACAAAGGCGACCGGGCGTGGTGCTAGCCACCCATCCCCTTGTGTACCCTGCCAAGCTTCATAAGTGCTTGCTAACAGAACTTGCCCTGTCTATCTGGGGGGGGGGGGTCTTTATCTTTGGGAAAGGGGGGGGGGGGGCTTGGCATGGTGTGAGCGGGAGGAAGATGAATGAGTCGGTGAGAGAGGTTGGATTTAGGGACTCGCATGTTGGAAAGTGTTGCAGGATCCATGCATGTGCATTACTGTTCTCCCTTATTAAGCAGATAACAGAGCTACAGGCTACATGTACATCTAGCTAGTAGAGAAGAGCTGTGTCTGTGTTGAGATTGTCTTTATTTTAACACCGAGAACTCCGAACAAGCAACCTGACCATCGCCGAGCCCACTCAAGAACCTCAGCAGGATGGAATCTCTGACTTGAATACGAGGTTTGGTGGAAGCTCGAACCGGCGCACCGCCTGACAGATCCACCCACTGCCACCTTCACGCTGGAGATTCGTAGAAGTCCCAGCATGCCATTGCAGAACCACTGACCAGAGTGTCGACCACAGAGTCATTAACCTCTATGGGCTCTATGTGAGTCTGTCGATCTCTAAGTGAGTCTGTGGGTCTCTGAGTCAATGAGTCTCTATGTGAGGCCACACATGAGTGAACCTCTACAAGTCTCTGTGTGAGACCACACAGTCGCAAATCTACGGAGCCATTGAAGCAATACGCACACATCAACTCAAGGTGTGCGAGCACACGGGGTCTCACCGGCGTTGCTGCAATCCACAGTGAAGGTGTTCTTCTGTGCCGTGTAGGCCTTTGTCAGCCCAGGTCCCCGCGCCACCACCTATGGCAAGGCAGGCACGCACGTCCTGTCATTCACACTCTCCCTCGGCGCCGCTCTCATCATGCTCTCCTCGGCTCACACGTAACCTTCTGAATGTCAGAGGTGGCTGCTTGTCCCGTTACCATGAGCCCACGTTAAAGACACACGGATGGACGGCCATAATGCATCGATTCTCTGAACCTCTGTTGTAATAAAGAGAGCGGGAGGGAGAGAGATATCTCCCTTAGCTCGGCCGGGAGGCACAGTCGTCACGCACCTTGGTCGCGTCGGACGTGAACCTGGTGGCGGACACCGTCCCTGTGAGGGCGCTCGCTGACGATGAGGACGACGAGGTGGTGGCCACAGCGGCTGTTGAGGAGGAGGCCTTCGAGGATGACTTGGTGACCGTCTCCACCAGCACCGTGGACGTCTCGTGCGAGCTGTGGCCTCCTGCGAGGCGAGGGCCTGAGGCGGGGGGGCGGGAGGGGCAAGGGTCACGAGTGTGTCTGCACGAGCCACCGTCGCTCCTCGACGCTGCTCCAGTGCGAACTCAACCCTAAATGGCCCATACACGAACTGGAATTCCGAATGGTCGGGGCGCGTTCCTTCCTTGTGCTGCCACTGCGCTCTCATAAGTCTACACCACCGCCCATCGGCCCCCCCCCACCGCCCCGCGACACGTCCTGCCCAAGCCCACTCACTTTGCTCGGCAGTCAATGAGATGCAGTGGGTGAGATCTGTGAGTGCTGGTGAACGCGGCGGTGTCAGGTTCATCTGCCCCGTGGAATGGATAGCGCAAAAACTCGTCGTGCAACTTTGGGGCAGTGGTGCAGCCCAGCGGTAGCACACTCTCACCACTTGCTGCAGAGGTTCGCGGTTCGATATCGGCAGGCTGCCCTGGTCAATACTGCTGGTTTAGAAACCATACAATGCGTGCCGTTTGCTTCACAGTGTGGACGTTAAAGATCCCACGACGTCATTCATGATACCCATTCGATGGTAACCTCAGTTATAAGAGTGGTGCATTTATAACTGTACTTAGTAGGCCGTTGCGTGCTGGTGCCATGGTCAAATTTGACACATGGGAAAAATGATCTGCAGATTACCTAATTGGGATTGCACACGGCAACATTGCCCCCCTACTGCTAAAATACTAAAGATTGTTGGGAAACAGCACCTTCCTTTACGGTAACCCTTGTGCTATAAGAACGAGCGTGTGAATAACACGTAAACTAAATTTTATTTATTTTCATTGAGGGGTGTTGAGAATTGAATAAATCTCATCTTTACACAAGAGCCGGGCTGTAATGCGATTACATGAGTAACTGATCACTCCAACGATTATGGGTTTGATCGCTCGACTAATCGGATAACACGGAAACAGTTGAGCAAAAAGTCTCGCCTGCTGCCACATGTGCCGCTGGATGGGAGGTGATGGGCAGGGCTCGGTAACAAAATCGGCATCACCGTCAGCCACGCCACGCTAGGCGTGGCTTGTTGGCGGTTTCCGGGCTTCGATTTTAACGGTGCCGGAGTAACAAAGTAGGCGATTACGATCGACGGTCGACAAATCTTCGTAGCCCTAACTTGCACATCGTGGCGGCCATATTTCCCCATACTCGCACGAACCTGTGACCTTGGCCTTGTAGGGGCTGCCGGGCACGTGGCCGGGACCGCCGTACTTGACGGAGATGTTGTAGGTGCCGGGCGCCATGGGTGTGTAGTTGACGCGGTAGCCCTCGGAGCTCTCCACGCAGTCCAACTTAGCCTTGGAGGGCCCCTCCACCGTGACGGCCAGGGCGCCGGCGCCGGCACGCCGCGTGTCCACCACGAATTCCGCTGGTGAGCCTGCACCCCCGGCCAACGCGGGCCACCGCAAGCACCGTCACGCACCGGGTCAATATTCCACACGTGCATTGCCGCTGAAATCGCGTCGCTGTCGCTGCGCGGCATTTTGATTCAACATATGCCGGTGGAAACCCGTGTTTAACAATAGGTTTTACCTTTCTGGCAATGAAACAGGTGTTAAGATATTGAAACACCAAACAGAATCCTTTTTCAAGGAATCCTGTCTGCATTAACCATACGTACCATGCATACAAAAAAACCTGCTCTGATAATATATGCATTGTCTTTCAAACCGATTGGTCCACACCAGAGACAGCTTTCTTTTGAGCCGAGTCTCAAAGTGTTAGACCAGAGAACGCCAAAAGGCGAACAGCACAAAGACAATTCACTATCAGGGAATGTATAGCTCGGGGTGAGCAGCTACAATATGGGACCTTTCTTGCCAGTATTAAACAACCCGTGTTTGTCAGCATCTCCCCTTGTTCTCCGGTATGCTGCAGAGTGCCAGCATGTGCCAATGTATGTCACCTCTGATAAGTACGGATGGCTACGTACGGTGCGAAAGAACTTCAACACACATATACATGCTCCATACGTCGCTATGTGCAAATGTGTGCTACTGTGAACCAACTCAAGCCAGTGTGTGCTGAGCCATGCCGGCATGGCCGTACCAGTGGTGCCGCCCTCGAGCCCGGCTCCATACACCGACACGAGGCTGGGGTCGCCGGTCTGGCCAGGGTCGCCGACGCGCACGCGGAAGGGGCTGCCGGGGATGTGGCTCCCATTGAACTTCACCTCCACGCTGTGCGTGCCGTTCTCCCTGGGCAGGAACCGCACCGCGAACTTGTCTGCGTGCGGAACGCGGCACAGGGACCGGAGGCGTGGGGTGGATTAAACAACTGGCGGTGAGTTGTGGCAAGTGCTTGGCATAAGGTGCTGCGACTATCGCGATCCTCCGTGAACTCGCTCAACCCACTGTGTCTGTTTCACTGTGTCTCTTCCTGTGTTGCTGTTTCTCTCTGTGATTGTCTTTCAGTTATCTACATCTCTTTGTCTCTCTTCACTGTCTTCAAGATCTTCAATAATCTTGTCCCCGTCTCCAACCTCTACCTCATTTCTCTCGACTTCACCTCCGTCTCCACTCCATGTCGCTCGCCCACTCAACAACTTTCTTTAGATGGTGGCACCATGATCGTGAGCACCGGAACCTTGGTCGCCATCACCATCAGCCATGCTAAATCCACTGCTGGACAAAGGCATCCCCAGATCGCCCATCACCCCTTGCCCGTGCGGAGTCCTCACCTGCGTCGATCTCTGTGATGCTGCAGGCCTCCAGGGCGCCTGATGGAGACAGCATCTTGGCGTCGAGGGAGCCGCGCGCGCCATTCAGCTGCACCGCAAACGATGCCGGCTGGTTTATCTTGAGCCCCGATTCCTGCGGGGAGAGAGGCATAATGCGGAGGACGCGTTAGGGGCGAGGACGTAGGGACGGTAGCGAGCTCGTTGGCCGGGTCTAACCCCCGTGTCGGGCGATATCGCCGGTGTTGTTATCGTCACCCCACGCCGCGCATATGGGATGACCGCGGAGGACTTTGTGACGTGGCCTAAGGCCTCGATTGTTTATTTAAAAAATGAAATCGCTGAGGCGCGGCGGCGGCGGTGGCGTCTGCAAAGCTCGACGTGACTACAATCGCCGATCGGCTCAACATCGTAAACACGGAATGCGAAGCGTCGAGTCGCTCGGCTGACGGGTGTCTATGACGCCGATTGCCTCATCTGACACCGTCACCGCTTGGTGACCATGCGGCGGCGCTGGGGCCACCTGGGCCGGGGGGTCGAGGCCGGGGTCTAATGAACGTCGAGGTCACGTGAGGATTAGGACATCGTTGAACCTCGGTCGGCCGCTGTCGCCCGGCTGGAGGCGCAGCCGGCTCACCCACAATCTGACCACAAGCCCTGAGGGACGGTTGGCTCACCTGCAGGCTGGCTACGGTGAGGCGCCTGGCCTCCTCGGATGGCACCGACACAGGCACTGTGAAGGGCGAGTCGGGGATGTGCTCGTCATTGAACCGGATGGACACCTCGTAGTCGCCTGTGGGGACGGAGACAGGATGAGAGTGTGGTCGTGAGGGTGAGTGTGAGGCTGGGAGGGAGAGAGTGAGGGTGAGTGTGAGGGATGTCACCACTGTGCCTAATACAATAACCACAACTGCAACTCTAACTCGAGCACCAACCGCTTGATCCTGAACTTCGAATCCTCGCTCGAACCCCTAACCTAGCCCGAGCCTAAACCACTAATCCCTAACTCCTTCTCGCCCTAACCATAGCCATAACCGAGGCTTCCTAACCCAAAACTCAACCCCAACTCCAACCTCCAAACTCTAGTCTATCGTCCTACCCAAACACCCAACCGTCGTCCCAGGGTTTCAACTTCAAAGAAGTCGACATTTATATTTAAGTCTTTGGGACCTTTTAGCCAATATCAAAGAATGTCAAACCTATTCTTCATTTTCATACAGTGGTATTCACACGAGGGTGATGATGCAGCTGATGCTGATTTAAATTATTATTATGATATGACGGCGACGATGAGGTTGACGATTAACTCACCGGGTTCGGTGACGACGTAAGAGACCCCGCAGGAGCCGTCCTTGCGATCCTCAAATGAGATCTCGGCCTTGCTAGGGCCCTCGATGGCGATGGAGAGCCCCCCAGCCCCCGCCTCCCGCGTCCAGATGCTGAACTCCGCTGTGTGGGGGGGAGGTGACACGACATTACGGAGGGGGGAGTGTTAATGGGGGCTGTGGCAACGGTGTTAATGAGTCTCTAGCAAACGGGCAAAATTAAAACTAGCAGCGCTAGCGTGGTCAAACGGCCGTGGCTTCGCCTCCGTCTCCATACGGAAACATTTGGTCTCTCGTTGGAGTCTGCACGGAGTCCTTCGCATAGAGGCCCCCCCACCGAGCTCTGAAGAGCGTCCAACGCTCTTCTCAATGGACAACTGAATGTTGCGTGAGTGACAGCCGATGCTTGGGATCGAGCTTCGAGCTCAGTGCGAGCGCGGGTGCCGGGCGGATTCTTGCACCCCAGGATCATGAGAGGTGACGGCGTCTTGGGGAGGCCTTCATCCAGCAGCGGAATGAAAATGGCCTATTATGATCGACGTTGGTGGGAAATGTCAACACTCTGAAATATAATGTCGTGTTTTTTATACGACATTATATGATGGATTGCGCGGCCCAGCGGTCGAGCGTTTCGTGATTCAAATGCATCAAGCATCCCTGGTTATTACCGTGGTATACATTAATCAAAAAAGACTACATGTCACCTGCTTCATAGCGGACTCTGTGTGCCGGCGTCATGGTCCAACTCTGCCAGATTCATAAAATTACACCGCAAACGACTCAATTGGGATGACACGCACAGCAACATGGCCCCCCGACTACGAAAACGACTGCAGCCTGTGTCTGTGAAACACAGTGGGGTCATCCGTCACGATGATAGCCTTGGGATACACAGGGATAGCTGCCACCGGAGGTGCACCTTGGCTAAACCACAGAGCAACATCACCCCCCAGTGTGAACACGACTGCACATCGTGTCTGAAACCCAGCGGTGCCTTTCTTCGTGATATCCTTGCGCTATAAGAAGGCTACCCTTGCCCATTCTCTTCCTCTTCCCTCCCCTCACCCCCCCAATTCCTTCCCTCCCCTGCCCTTCCCTTACCCCTACGTACCCTCTATTGTGGTCACCCATTCCTCATCTCTTGCACGCCCCTGCCATGTAAATAATTTGTCTCGTACCATTTTAAAATCACACGAAGCACCTCCATTTAAGGCGCTCTTAATATAAGATGAGAGTATCGCTATTGCACGTGTGCACACACGCGCGAATATGCACACTCACCCGGCATGCCGGCCTCCCCTCGCTCCAGCCCCGGCCCGCTGGCGCGCACCTTGTTGGGGCCTCCCTCTCCGAGCGGCCCCACCGTGAACTGGAAGGGGCTGCCGGGCACGTGCTGCCCGCGGTAGCGCACGGCGACGGTGTGCGCGCCGGTCTCGCGCGGTACGAAGCGCACGCTGTATGTGCCGTCGTCGCCCTCTACGATCTCGGCTTCCTCCGTGCGCCCACCGGGGCTCGTCACCTGTGCTGTCAGCTCGTACGTGCCGGCCTCTGCGAGCGGGGGAGCGGCGGTGCCGGACGGTTAGCACGCTGCATATTCGGACGCGGGGCTTAAAAGTGCATTGTGGGGGAGACACGCGCTTAGGATCGCGCTGAGAGACAAAGCAACGCCCAGATCTGCGCCGTGTAGCCTCCTTTATCCGGCACAACAGAATCTGCTTGAGCGTGCAGTGGATCGGCACATGGGCTATACGACCCAGCCAATTCAGCCTTGCTTGCCAGAGGAGCTAACTGATGGGACTTAGTTCTGATCACATACACGAAACTACAACGGCCGTCATTCGCCAATAAGTGGCGGTGACATCACCACAGCGCTTGTGTCAGGCTATATGCACCTTGAGGTCACATGGTTACAGGACAGACCCAAGTTTTATGGGTTAACTGACTGAGATGACTGACAGATGCACCATCTGTGCTCCCCACTGTGCCACCATATTTGGCAACACGACAAATACAAAGACCACCCTATAGCCTTAACGGACTGTTGGGGCAATTGCTGTTAGCGAGCACCAATAAAGGCTGGCAAGGCATACGACGGGGCGATTAGCTAGCACCACGCCCTGTCACCTTTGTCTCCCTAGCGCTGACCTTTATACACCACTCCAGGTACTCAAGGCTGAGTCGACCTAGAGGAGGCCCAGGTCCGGTTCAAATATTCACCACTGTTATAGCCTGGGAGTCTGGATGGCAATCGGGTCACTTGGTTCTCAGCACAGTGCACTGTGGTACCACACAGGTTGGCCAGCACCACTCCTGGCACCACACACACATGCACATACATGCACGCATACGCACACATGCGTATGCACACGAGTGTACACATACACACGAAACAGCGGTGCCAGTGCTAGCGCCGCGGCTCACCGTCGGGACGGAAGGGCGAGCGCGTGTCGCGGCCGATGAGGTCCCCGAAGACAGCGGGGAAGGACGGCGGCTCGCCGCCGCCCACCTGCGTGGACTCCTCCACGCGCACCTCCCGCTTTGTCTCCCCGCCGCGCGTCTTGCTGATCTCCGTGCGCTCCGTGCGCGTGTATGTGTGGCTGCTGCGCGTAAACGTGCGCGTCAGCCGGTCCTGCGCCGACACCATCTGAAACCAGTTCCCTGCGGCGGACAAAACGCACGGGCCCCTTCCGTTAATCTCACCGCTGGATGAAGGCCTCTGCGCTCCGTCCGGGGCCATGGTAGAGGTTACAGAACCTGGCCGACCGGCATGGGTTTGTAAAGGTGCAGAGGCAGACTGGGAGCACAGCAGTTCAGTACAGCAATAGGTGGATTTTTATGTATCACTTTAGGGTTACGGTGGATTCGTACGCGTCGTGTTAGGCCAGGCAGTAGGGAAGGGTTGTGCGCGCCATACTACGATTCCGGTGAGCTGATTTTGGCCGCACCTTTACCTATTATATACATCGTGTGTAATTGTTACGATCGTGACGAGGTATTGAACCGAGGAAGGGGTGGGGGCGGGAGGATCATGAGATGCGTCGTGGTGGCCACCGCTCCCCCCCCCCCGCACTCCTTACCGGGGATCTTGAGGTTGAGGTCGCAGGTGGACCCCACGGTGGCGATGGACGGTGCTTGGCGGCGCCGCGTGATGCTCTCCTTCATGCGGCCCTCGCCTGATACCTTCACCGAAAATGGACTCCCTGCTCACACACAGAGACAAAGGTCCCCCGTGTAGTCTTCAATAGGGGCACGTGCTGTTAGCGAGCACATATCAAGGTCGGCACAGCACATGAATGTGTGCGTGGGCGGCACCATGCTCGGCCGCCTTTGTCTCCCCGGTGGCGATGCTTCATTCACACGCACGCACGCAGCGTCACATTCTACCGCTCGTACCACCCCACGCGGTGCCGTGTAGCGGAGCCTGTACCGGGCACGTGCTGGTCGGAGAACTTAATATTGATGATGTAGGTGCCGGGCTCTGTGGGGCAGTAGGTGACGCGGCACGTGCCGTCCTCCTGGTCCTCGCAGTTGATGTCCACCTTGCTGGGGCCCTCGATGGACAGGCCCAGGCCCCCGTAACCTGGGCGATTAACGAGCGGACCGTCAGAGCGGTGGCAACGTGGCCAGGGAGCCCGTGCCATGCACGGGGGTTGTGTCCCAATCCACACACACACATTCATACAAAGACAAAGACCCCCCGTATAGCCGTTATAGAATGTGGGGGGGCAACTCCTGTTCACGAGCACCTATGAAGGCCGGTAAAGGCACTCGAGGGGGTGGATGGCCAGAACCACTTCTGGCCGCCTTTGTCTCCCCAGTGCTGATGTTTACACACCAAAGCAGGTACTCATTTCAGACTTAGGTGACCTAGGAGAGGCCCAGGACCGGTTCAAATATTCACCATTATTGGTCGTGAGCAGGAATTAAACTCGGGTCGCCAGCTTCAGTCAGCGTAGTACGCTGACAACCAGGCCACCGCTCCCCATACACACACATGTAAACACACACACACACGTGTACACATACACACGTGCCCACTCACCAGCGCCGCGCGTGTCCACCACGAACTCGGCGACCTCATAGGTGCGTCCCTCGGAGAGGCCGCGTCCCCAGGCCTTCACCTTGGCCGCGTCACCGATGTCTGACGGCCCCACGGTGATGCGGAATGGGCTGTTGGCCACATGGCGCTCGCCCTTGCGCACGCTCACCATGTGCTCGCCTGCCTCGCGCGGCGTGAACGAGATCCCTGGGCAACGCACGCCATGATGCACGCGTCACTACGGTGGGTCCGCAGGCATTGTCCATCCCCACCTACCGACATAGATTGACGTCCCCCCTGACAGCCACCGAATTGAGCCATGGACATCCACTGACATCCTCCCTGATAGCCATCAATATCCAATCCCATAGCTGCCGTCATCATCCACCGACATCCACCAAGGTGGCAGCCACACCGTGTGGCTACATCATGATAAATTGCTTTTCCACTGTCAGATGTGAGCCGTGCCAGAGCCGTGCTGGGTCATCCCGGCGCACCTCTGGTGGCACCAGTGTTATTTTTGCACTGCAAATGCCGAGCCGTGCCGCTCACGGAACATGTGATGTCGAGAAGCGTCGGAGCTGTATTCCACAAGTGTCCTCAAAGCGTACCGACATCACAAGTGGTGAACGAGATGATGCGGTGATGCCGAGTGCGGATTATACCGGCTACAGCATCATTAGCCCCATCCCTGGCTCCGCTCGACCAGATTCAGATGTCTTCTTGTGACACCAGCGAATCACTGTTTGTTCATGGCTCGGCAGTGAAAAACCACTCAAAAGGTGACAGCTCCGGGCTGGTCTGGCTTGGATGTGCCAGTGGAAAACAAATAAGTATTTGAGTCGTGTCTGTGCTGCAGCGGACGGAGGCGGCATGTGTGTGTGCATATGTGGTTGTGTGTGCGCTAGCGAGAACGTGCTAGCCCCACCGATGTGTCCGTTGGGCAGACGCTTGAGCAGGCAGGCTTCCTCCTTGCCGGACGGCGCGCAGATGCTGGAGGAGAGCGAGCTCAGGTCCGACTCGAGGATCTTGAGCGAGACGTCGGTGGCGGTGCCCACACTCAGCTGCGTGGTCCTCACTGAGCCGTCCCCTGCTCGCACGCACGCACAAAGACAAAGATCCCCCGTATAGCCTTTAACAGACTGTTTGGGAAAGTGCTGTTAGCGAGCACCTATGAAGGCCAACACGACATACGAGGGGGTGGTGGAAGAACCACGTCCGGCCGCCTTTGTCTCCCCAGTGGCGATGTTCAGATAATCTTCACTGGTATTGGCTGTGAGCAGGAATCGAACTCGGATCGCCAGATTCGTACCGTAGAGCGCTAACCACTACACTACCGCTCCTGAGAGCGCACACGCGTGTACGAACACACGTGCATGTAAGCTGCAGACGACCGTGATGCAAGCGTCAAAAATATGCCACTCACATGCTGGGCATGCGACATGGCCGGGTTTCACTCAGGCGAGTCCCCAATGGTAGCACGACCTTCCACGGGAGTTTCATTTACATCAGATCTCTGTCACGAGAGTTACCATGACCCCGCGCAGCAGATATGAACACGTGAACAAATCAACGGGAGAGATGGAGCGATGGAGAGCTGGTGCGCTGACTCCCTCGACCTTAGTTGCGAAACGTGGCAGACGGAATTCTCGGCAGGCCCTGAGAGATGCCTATGCAACGTCTGTACTCGTTTTTTGCTCCGGGGTCCAAACAACATTCATTATTGTAACCCCGGAGGTCAAATTCGAAGGGGTGAAAATACTCTCCCTCAACTAGGTTTGTGCTCGTACCGATGATCTTGGCGGTGAAGGGGCTGCCCGGGATGTGCTGGTCGTCGAACTTGACGATGATGCTGTAGGCGCCGGGTGCGGTGGGCAGGTAGGATACGGTGCACGTGCCGTCCTTGTTGTCCTTGCAGGAGATCTCCGCCTTGGAGGGCCCCTCCACGGCCAGAGAGAGACCTCCTGATGACGGGACACAAACACGGACGGGCACGTCATTGTCTAGAGCGGTCTTTGTGAGAGTCGTGCCTCTCACGGCCTGATCCCCGTATCTTTGTTCCCCCATCTCTGTGGTGTCTGTTCCCCTGTCGACATCTCTCTGTTCCTCCGTCTCCATGTCTCCCCTGTGTCTTTCCCGTCCCAGTTCTTCCCCGGTCCCTTTGTCTCACCTGTCTCCATGTCTTCCCTGTTACCGTTTTTCCCCTGTCCCCGTGTCTCCCCTGTCCCCGTGCCTCTGTCTCCGCTGTTCCCGTGTCCTCGCTCCACATGTGAGTGGGCACGTCACCTTCGCCCGCGTTCTTGGTGATGATGGTGAAGATGGCCGGCTTGTTGGCCACGCCATGGGACAGCCCCGGCCCGAAGGCGCTCACCACTCCGCTATTTACCGCGTCCACGTAGAACTGCAGGGGGCTCCCTGTGCAAGGTGGTGGGGGGAGGGGGGGTGGACACGGGGTTCAACAGTCAGGTCGTTTTGACAGTCGTGATCAATCCGCGACTGGATGAAGACCTCCCCAAGCTGTTCGCCGGCAATCATGGCGCCATGATGCATGGATGCACCCCAGCACCGCCAGCGCACGAGCCTAGCGTGGCGTTCCGTCTCTGCTGTGGACGTCCTCTCAGGCACGTCATCCCTTCTGGACATGACGTGTCCTGCCCACGTGCACTCACTCTTGTCATCAGTGCATGTTCTCTGATTCAGCTGTTCCTCAATCTTCCTCTCTGCTTCTTTGTGCACTTTTCACCTTTTGCTCTCATTTATTCGTCAATGTTTCAGATCCATACTTTAATCATTATCACTCCATTTGCTTACCCAGAAAAGCCTCACAGAGTCTCATGGCTTTTTTTCAGGAGGGTCCTACCGAGTTGTTGCCGTGTGGATTCCGATCGAGCAATCTATCGCTGCGCGACCACGGCAGCTTCCGATACGCACTGACCCCGCAGCGTTCTACCACCCAAATCGGTTCACCGCTCTTGCTGTTCAGTTCAGCATTCGCCTCTATGCATCAATTATTGACATAAGCACAACCGCAACACCGGCGTCATAGTGTGGGAGCTGAGCTGTGTGGGAGCGGCGCAGCTTACACAGAATGCATCGCCACTCGCACAGCAGCAGCGCAAGGCATACATTATTGAGTAGAACGTCGCTCGTAATGGCTCTATTCACAGTGCAATGGGTGGAAGGGGGGGGGGGTGCATGATTAAACATAATTGCTGAGCATAGTGAGTGGGTGGGTGAGTTAGTTATTCTGTTGTGACCTGCAGTGTGGTGGTAGCTGAATGCAGTGTGGATGATGAGATGAAACAGTGTCTGGCAGACCGAATGATGGGGCGTTGCGTGATTTCATCTGAAATTCTCCATCCCAACCGAGCCACGTTTGACTCACAGCCAAACCGGCTAGCAAATGCCATCCTCTCCGGATTAAGAGATGCTCCGGAAAGTAAGACATGACCCAAACTTGTGCCCGGTCTCTTAAACCAATCTGGTCTCAATCATGCACAGCGACCGGATTCTATTATCAGACACTCCAGCTTTTGCTTTAAAGCAGAGGCGAAACAAGTGAGTCATACAATCTTAAGAATCCGGTATTCTACAGCCCACAGCATATCGTATGGTGACATCGTGAGCATCACCATTCTCTGTAAGCTCCCGTAGCACCGATTACATTGTGGGCACAAGCCCCTCGTCTCTATCAGAGTGGGTGGAGGCCAGTAAGAGATGGACAAAAAACGTGGCAAATTACTGGAGAAATGTACGTTTTTTATATGGAAATTATTTCGCACCGTGCATAGCCAACTGTTTATATCGGAGGTGTTTCAAAGAAAAAAATTACCAATGACCCGTGTCTCATGGAGCGGTGTTGTGCGGTGTGGTTGCAGTGCAGTGTGGTTTGGTGTTGTATATTGCTACGTGGTGTATAACGTGGCATGGTGTAGTGCGGCGTGGTTGCGGTGCGGGGGGGGGGTACCTGGGATGTGGCTGCCGTCATACTTGATTTCCATCTCATGGAGTCCGGGCTCTGTTGGCGCGTACTTCACCGTCACCGTTCCGTCCTTGTTGTCCGTGATGTCCGGGCGTGCCGTCTTTCCTGACGGCATACGGACTTGTCCTGTATGAGGAGGAGGGAGAAAGCAGGACGGAGCAAGAGGTGGGGGGGAGTAGAAGTGACATCATGCTCACCCAACTCCTCTTCCTCTCCATCAATACCCAGCCCCAACCCCCTCCCCTTTGGCACATGTACGCACAGAGTGTGTGTGTGTGCCACTTAGTGGCGAATGGTGGTTGTGAGTACACGTGTGCTAGTGTGTGCATGCGAGAGTGCGTGTGTGCGATTGTGTGCGTATGCAAACCGGTGATCTCCCCCTTCTGCACGGTGAACGGGATGACGAGGTTAAACGGCCGGAGCCCGCCGGGGGTGGCGTCCGTGCCGCGGGGCGGCTGGTCCGTGGCCTGAGCACGCACAGAGAGACAAGCGGGGACATCGTCTTGGCAAGCCTCGCGCAGCGTTGGCTTCGTTCGGGTCGTTGGAAGTATGCAACGTCACGTAAATTGCTTCGTGAAGCGCTCTTTAAAAAGCGTGCTGGAGAGTCCTGTCGCAGCTCGGGGCTCCGTGTTGAGAAGACGAAAATTCTGCAGCCCCGGTCATTTGATTATGCATGCAGGTGAATTCGTTGAGAAACTGCAATACGTTGGCTTCACCATGACAATAATAATAAGCACGTAAATTTGTCCAGCGCCATAGTTCAAAGACAATGTGATGAGGCCGAGGCCTGTGACGATGCTTCAGTGTAGAGGTGCTTTTAGACCCACAGACTAAAACGAGTCACGTAGGATCAGACTGACCTACAGACTTACAAAAGAGACTCTAATTAAAATATAAATCCATAAGGTCACAAAGAGACTCATTGACTTACATAGAGAACCATAAACTTACATACCATTAGACTTACATTAGAGAGACCCATAGACTCACACAAAGACATATACAATTACACGGAAGCATAGAGATTCACAGTCGTTCGTAGACTCACACGGAGTCCCCCTGCCACTTGGAGCAGAGTCTGGGGCATCGCGCCGAACCACGCGCGGTGCAACCCGAACCACGCGTGGGAGCCGTGCCACACAGCGGCGAGAACCGGCACAGTGACGTTCGCACACTCATGCCGCCCACAGCGCACTCATGCCGCCCACAGCGCCCTCATGCCGCCCACAGCGCACTCATGCCGCCCACAGCGCCCTCATGCCGCCCACAGCGCACTCATGCCGCCCACAGCGCCCTCATGCCGCCCACAGCGCACTCATGCCGCCCACAGCGCCCTCATGCCGCCCACAGCGCACTCATGCCGCCCACAGCGCACTCATGCCGCCCACAGCGCACTCATGCCGCCCACAGCGCACTCATGCCGCCCACAGCGCACTCATGCCGCCCACAGCGCACTCATGCCGCCCACAGCGCACTCATGCCGCCCACAGCGCACTCATGCCGCCCACAGCGCACTCATGCCGCCCACAGCGCACTCATGCCGCCCACAGCGCACTCATGCTGCCCACAGCGCACTCATGCCGCCCACAGCACCCTCATGCCGCCCACAGCGCACTCATGCCGCCCACAGCGCACTCATGCCGCCCACAGCGCACTCATGCCGCCCACAGCACCCTCATGCCGCCCACAGCGCACTCATGCCGCCCACAGCGCACTCATGCTGCCCACATGCCGCCCACAGCGCACTCATGCCGCCCACAGCACCCTCATGCCGCCCACAGCGCACTCATGCCGCCCACAGCGCACTCATGCCGCCCACAGCGCACTCATGCCGCCCACAGCACTAGTGGGTGCGATCGCGCCTCGTCGTACCAGCACGTGGAAGGGGCTGTTGGGGACCAGCTCGCCGCCGAAACGCACGGTGATGGTGTAGTTGCCCGGCTCGGGCGCCGTGTAGTAGATGTCGAAGGTGCCATCGCGGTTCTCCACCACGTCCACGTCCAGCTCGGCACCGTCGGGGCGGGACACCGAACACGTCACCTTGCCCTTGCCGGCCGCCTTGGCGTCCACCGTGATCACCGTCTCCTCATTGATCTGGATCGTGGGGCCCACACCGGCGCCTGGCACGGGGGCGGGGTGGGGCGAGGGGCGGGGGGGATTCGGGTTACCGCCTGCCCCGGTTGTCCCAGGATCGTCTGCTTGTTGAAGAGGAAGCTGGTATCGTGAGATATAATTTTTCCCATATGTCCTCGTCACGCTTCTGTTGCTATGGCCACGGTTGCCGTTCATGTCAACGTCTTCACACATTGATTCCTCCACCCACGTTACGAACTTGGTCTGACAGACACTGACCTATTCACTCACTCAACCACTCACTCAACCACCAGACTGCAGACCATGCACTCACCCACCCATACACTCAACAACCACATTCCAGATCATGCACGCATCCACCCACGTACTCACTGAACCACCACCCTGGAGACCATGTACGCGCCCACCCAAATGTACACCTCTGTATAGGGCGGATGAGTGTGGATTGTTCATCCTGGAGCTGTACTTACCCAGCCCGTGGCCCCCGATGGACACTGCAGGGAGGGACACAGGGCAGAGGAGAGAGGGTTAGCAGCAATCCTCCCAGCGGTGAATCGCCATCCCAGCGGTTGACGGCTGCAGCTCCAACGCGTCCGCGCTCGTGCACGTGCTGATGTGCATATTCAGCATCGCGCGTGTCTGTTCAAGTGCTCGTGCACGTGCTGATGTGCATATTCAGCATCGCGCGTGTCTGTTCAAGCGCTCGTGTACGATTTATGGAAAGCGGTAGCGTAGTGATTACTGCGCTGCATTTCGAACTCAGTGACCCAAGTTTGATTTCCGCTCATGGCCAATACCAGTGACGATTATCTGAAACGGTCCTGGGTCTCCCTTAGGTCGACTCAGCCTCAAACGAGTACCTGGTGCGTCCCCCACTCACTGACGCGCACCCGCACGTACCAGTCACGGTGCACTTGCTGGCGTCGCCGGTGGGCAGGGCGCGGATGCGGTACGGTGAGTAGGGGATCTCGTCTCCGCCGTACTTGATGGTGATCGTGTAGCGCCCCGTCATGTCCGGCACGTACGACACCGTGTACGTGCCATCGCCGTTGTCCCTGATGTTCGCTTTTTTCGGCTTCCCGTCCGGGTCCTGCCAGAGATCGTCGCCACCAAGCACTCCGCTCACAACGGCGCTTGTTTATTGCAGAGGTTCGCGGTTCAAGCGCCCCTGGTCGTCCCGGTTAACGCCGCGGCTACATTGCGTACGACGGCATCATGGTCCACATTTTTTGGACTGTGAATTGCTCACAGTGAATTAGAGATTAGTTAATTTGAATAACCAATTAGCAACACCGCAACCGAAAACTTCCAGGCTGGTGCTGCGTCACTTTGTGCCGCACAGGAACACCTGCCAATGGGGGTGCCCTTCACATTATTAAAGAGATGAGATTTATGGCACTTTCAGATGCTTGGACATTCAAGAAAGTTTCCCAATAAATTAAAACCCTTGTCTTGTCCTTTCATTACGAGGGGTGCTGCAAAGAAACCTATTACAAGGTAAAGGTGCAGCATTGTAATTGCTCGCTCACGCCAATGCTGACAGATCTCCAAGGTAGGGTACTTGGCCTACTCTCCACAATGGCCAGACGTCTTGGAAGAGGTGGGAGCACCCACACTTTATCCCATCATAGGCGACCTGCCGATCTACTTTCTGTGGAGTTACTCGTTTAAGAAGCTGTTTGCATTGCTAAAATGTACAGAGCTTGGTCACTCTGTTTGAGCTACGTTAGTTATGGGGGTTTCTTAACTGCAGAGCTTGGATAATTCATGTTTTATTAAAAAATACTGGAGGATACCTAATGTGGATACAAAGTGAACGATTTAACCGTGTCTCATGTGAATCAGATAAAAAAGACCAATTACAATATACAAACGCAATGATATCTCAGTCACATGCAAATAAGATTTTGCCCAACTCTGAACCGTCACTTCTTTGACCATACTTCACCACGCTCGTCAGTGCAGGGGCTGGTGAAGAGGGTAGACGCCCAGGACCGGTTCGGACTTCACTCGCCACTGATGTTGGTTTATGTTCCAGAGAATTGATTTCAGGTCACCGGGTTCATGTCACGGCGTGCTACCCACAGCGCCAGTGGTGCCCAGCTCCCAAACGGAGCTTGTGTCGGGGAGAATTCTATTTGGCAGTGCCAGTCGGTCACAAAGCTGACGTTCATTTCTGGGGGCCCACTTTTGTTTTGTTCACCCAAAAACGATACCAACTAACTATGTTTAATTTCATCAGGGAAGGCCCACTTGAGCTATAAAGCCCTTTTTCAGAAGTGACCTGGCCACTAATGATAGCTCAACAAAGTGGCTGATCACGTGAAAATGTATTTCAGCCAAATACTCTAAAGGTATCTTTCTAAATGTGGAGGGAAAACCAGAGGACCCGGAGAGAAATTGACGCGACCACGGGGAGAGAGATGAACCCACGACCTCATTTATACCAGGTGAGGGAGTTAACATCTCGCCACCGTGGCGCCCCAAAGACGGAGACCGGGGAGCGAAGGACCCATGCCATTCGCACGCGGCAGTGAAAAAAACCACACACCCCCGCGCCATGCGCCCTGGCGTCGTCGCTGCTTGGCTCCAAACCCCAAACGCAAGCACGCGGCGCCAGCACGAGTACCACCGGCTGCTCGGCCGCCTGGCGAGTGTGAGGGGAGGAAGGTGAAGTTTGGCGGCACCCCCCCACCCCGATCGAGAAGCAATGGATTGCGTGCTGCAAGTTCGTGCTGTGCAGAGAGAAAGGGGCGATCTTTGCAAAGCCACCGAGCGAAGGGCAAGCAGCAGTCCATCCAAGCATGCCGCATTCACTTGCAGGCACAGGCCAGGCTGGAGGGGGCGAGCGGGGAGGAGGGGGGGGCGCCTTACGGAGAAGGTGGTTGGGGTGGAGTGGGGGGCGGCCTGAGGGGCCTGGGGAGAAGGCTTTGAGCCCTCCATCGCTCGGGATTTCCAATCGCGAACGAAAATCGTCGCCTCGGACGTGTTTCCCTTCGCGTCCTAGCGAGAGGGAGGGAAGCGGGGGGAATGGGACGAGGATGATGACGATGGTGACGATGGTTATCATGACACAACCATCGCATCGTGGGTTATCGACTCCTCACTTGATTGGCCCAAAGAGAGTCACGTGATTAGTGGAAGCAGATCCCGATTGGACAAGGGCAGCACTAGAAGCAAAATTCCGATGTGGAGCAGAGGGAACCTCGACGGGGACGAGGGTAATGGCGGCGTCCTCCGGTGGGGCTAGAGGCCAAGGTTCACCGAGCTCCCACGCAAGGGGTCAAGGGTCACCGATCCCCCTTGTGCAAGAGGGAATTTGCACAACCGGAGCCCCTTGACCAGGGATCCCAGCATTCGGACCACGAGCAGCGCGGCAGTGACCACGTGCGAAGATCATCCCGACTCCACGGGGCACGTGGAACACACGCGCACCTCGACGCCACCCGTGCCATCTCACCACGAGCGTGCATAACCGCGAGTGTGATCGTTACAGTGTTGAGCAGCGGTGTCCCTGGCAGGGTTTCCTGTGTCCCCATGTCTCCATCTCTGTCCCCTTGTCCCATGGCTCCAACTCTCTTGTCTCTCGCCATGTCTCGGTGGAATCTGCTGTTCGGTCCCCAACCGTCATGTCACCGCATTCCCAGCTGTGTTTCCATTTCCCCGCGTGTCCAGCTGTGTCTGAAGTGTCTCAAGCTGTGTCCCCACATCCCCAGCTGTATCTCCGTGTCCCCAACTATGTACCCACTTCCCCAGCTGTGTGCCATCTGTGACCCCGTGGCCCAGCTGTGACCCAGCTGCGTCCCCGTGTCTGACACCTCCACGTCCCGCACCGCGTCCACGCACCGTGATCTGCACTGTCAGGAGGCCCTCTCCGGCGTCGCGTGCGTCGATGGTGAACTCGACAGGGAGGCTCGCCGACACGCCCGACGAGTTGAGGCCGGGCCCACTCGCCTTCACCTTGCTAGCATCGTGCGTCGGCAGCACTTTGATCTTAAATGGACTGCGGCGACCCAATAGAGACGTAATTATAAAAATTATCTCGATTTTAAAATGCGTCTTCATCATAAAATCTCAGAACGTTATACACACACGCAAAAAAACACTCCCAAGTGTAAATAATTCCAAACGAAATACAAAAAAAGTTGACAAGGACTATAATAACTACACCCCCGAAATAGATAACATGAAGATCTGTGATACAAGCCAATGATAAAACTACAGGCTACAGGAAAAAAAGGCTTTGAATTTAAAATCGGTTTTCAAGCTGGAGCCACGATTCTGGATGTGGGCAGGGAGAGCAGGGGTCCTCCACAGCAGCAGAACGCACGATCGCTGAGCGGTCGCCTCTGAGATTTGTACAGAGAGGAGTTGCCCAGGGGGCGTAAATTGGAGCGTAAATTGACAAAGGTCCCACGTTTCCTCCCACACGCTGCTGCTACTGATGCTGCTGGGGTAAGTGCTGTGAGCGAGCGCCTGCACAGGCTGGCAACGGCGTACAAACGGGCAGTGCAGCCGGCGCCATTCCCGGCCGCCTTTGTCTCCCCAGCGCCGATGTTTACAACTCACTGCAGCAGGTGCCTGTGCTCCTGCGCGTGTATCTAAACGAGCACCCACGCTCCACCGTGCCCACGACCGCCGCGTACCTGCGGGGCACCTCCTGGTCCCCGTACTTGACCCCGATGGTGTAGGGCCCATCCTGGCTCGTCAGGTAATTGACCGTGTGCGTACCGTCCCCGTTGTCCTGCACCTCCAGTGGCTCGGGCAGACCTGGACATGACCGCGGGAGCGTGAGTGTCGCGGCGGTGGCACGGACAAAGAATCGGCTCGGAACTCTCGCAGAGCTGCGCCACCCCCCTTGTTCTTAGAGAAGAGCCCGCATTCGGGTGCAGCACTCGTTAGCTTGCTCTGCGCCAGAGATGATTGATCATCGCAGTGACAGTTAAACCGATATTTGCCATGTTCAGAGCTGGAATTTTGACAAATGAAGTGCAGAGCCAAATAATATATAGGTTGGATTTTTTTAACAGTCTTTGGTGATCAGGCTGAGAATATTATGCTTAAGAATCTTGTTAAGTCACAAATCAGTGGCGGTGAGTCTATCAGTCTCTACGTTAAGTCTATGGGTCTCCATTTTAATCTGTGAGTCTCTATTTGAATCTATGGGTCTCGATGGATGTAAGTCATTGGTGACCAGGCTGCTACCATTCACTATACGGTTTGATCACGTTTGGATTTGGCTCTCGGCGGTACTGGCTCCGAATCTCTCGAGCCACCCGGCCGCATCCTTTCCCTTCCACTGCTGACACTCAGCACTGCGCAAGAGCCTGCCAGGGCGGTCGTCATTACCGTCGTCACCGTCGTCACCCTCATCACCGTCGTCACCGTCGTCACCCTCATCACCGTCGTCACTGTCGTCACCCTCGTCACCCTCGTCACCGTTGTCACCCTCGTCACCGTCGCCACTGTCGCCACCTTCATCATCGTTGCTACCTTCATCGTCACCATCGTCACCCTCATCAGCCTAGTCACCGTCGTTACCCACGCCACTCTCGTTGGGATGGCGACGCGCGCGGGCCTCACCGCGTGGATCCAGCACCATAACCTCCAGCGTGGCACGACCGGCCTTGCTGCAGTCGACCGTAAAGGTCTGCGGAATCCCGGCGCGTACCGCAGGCCCCAAGCCAGGCCCCGAGCAGCGCACCTTGCTGGCATCCACTGCGTCCTTCACCAGCACCCGGAACGGGCTCCCTGCTCCACCGCCGCACAGAAACCACGCCACAACGACAATCGCCGCATGAGTTTCTGCGACGATAGGCGTCCCAGTTAGCGGGGCGACGCAGCACCGAGACTGCCACACAAAGCCATCCACTGCTGGATAAAGGGCCTCTCTGTGTGCTGCTCGTTTGACTAATTTACCATGTTGGTCAGTATGGCCTTTTGAAGTGGGGGGGGGGGGTGGAATGGGTCCCAGGACTGTTTCAGACATCACTCACCATTGATGTTACTCGTGGTCTGGAATTCAACTCAGGTATTCAGGTTCAAAGTGGAGTGCTTGAACAGAACAACCCTGCCACCTTCCCCCCCCCCTCCCCATCAGGGACTTTGACTCTGCCACTTCACATTCGCCGTCGAGTGCAAGGAGAGAGGAGCTGCGGCCCACGGGCTGGGTACGGCGCAAGTTCATTTCTGGCGGCCTGCGTCCACACGAGGCCTTCCACCTCCACATTTACCCATCGCTGCCAGGATCCTAGTCACACTTATTGACCTGCCACAAAGCACTGTGCTTCAAGTCGCCGGTGAAGGTGAGCCATGATTACTCTTCGCATTATTATCGGATAGCTCCGAGGTGTGGGTGTGTGCGAGTGAAGGTATAGTTGCCCGCCAAACTAAACTAAAAATGTAACTATTTTATTTTACCAGGTAAGGCCTACTGCTCTATGTAGCTCTTTTTCAGAATTGACCGAGCCACAAATGATAGCTCAATGAAGTGGCTTAGCACATGGAAATGTATCACGGCCAAATATTATAAACGCACGTTGATGTAGAGGGAAAATCCAGAGGACCCGGAGAAAAATCCACGTGATCATGGGTAGATAGGCATGCAAACTCCAAATATACTGGCGTCAGGGTTGGAATTGAACTCATGACCCTCCTGTATACCAGGCAAGGTACTTAACATCTCGCCAACACATTCTGTTTGGCCCCGAGTGAGGAAATGGTTCCTTGGCCTGCCGTCCCATCGCCGCGCCTCCACCGGCCATCGAGCCGCTGGAATGGATCGTCCACGGGGTCGTTAGGAACGCGATCGCGGGTGGGTGACGGGCGTCCGCGTGCGTGAGGGCCTCACTGGGGATGTGAAGGCCCCCGAAGGTGATGTTGATGTCATAGTCCCCGGGGGTGAAGGGGATGTACTCCACACTGCAGCTGCCATCTTTGTTGTCTTTGCAGAGCATCTTGGCCTCGGAGGGGCCCTCGATGGCCAGGCCCAGGCCGCCCGTGCCCGCACCGCTGTGCACGCGTCAACATCATCATAGTCGTCATGGTTATCAATGCGAGCATTTTCATCCTCACCGACACTGTCAGCACCGCCGCAGACAATTGTCTCCATCGCCATTGTCTCCATCACCATAATCATTGTCATGACCACCCTTATATCAACATTGCAGTTGTCATCAACATTCCCAGCAACTCCACCACCTTAGGGTGGCAGGGTGGCGGTGCATCGGTAATGCTCGTGCCTCACAGCAAGAATAGCCTAGGTTAGAATTCTGTCTCTGGCACCTTTCTGTGTGGAGCTTGTGCATTCTCCCCCTGTTCTGCAGAGAACGAGTGAACGTGTATGTATGAGAGTGAGTGCAAAATATATGTTCTCCCCCTGTTCTGCATGGTTTTCCTCGGCATTCCACGGTCTCTTGCCATTGTAAAAAAAAATACAACCATAGCGTAACTGGTATTGGCAAGAACATTCCAGTGCTGAAACATTCTCTGAAAATTACTCGATCAGGATGACACACAGCAAACAGCATTTGCCCCCCTCCAGTGAAAACCTACAAGGACCCTCCTGAAAAAGTGTTGAGAATTTCATGGGTAAACAAGCGTAAATTAAAAAAAGGGTTACGTAAATAAAAATTACAAATCATCACCGTGGTAATGATGGTGATGAGGCAGTACGAGTGCTCACCGAGTCTCCACTGTGAAGCGGTTGGGGGTGTGCGTGAGGCCTCCCTCCAGGCCGGGCCCGTAGGCCCGCACCCTGGTGGGGTCGCAGCCCTCCTTGACCTCAACGCGGAACGGGCTCCGCGGAACTGGCACCTCGTCCACCGTCACCTCCACCGTGTGCACGCCTAGTGGACGCATGGCCACCGCATACATCGTCAGCAGCAGCAACATCGTTGAATATTTATCATCATATTCATTGGGTCTTTCGGTAAAGCCACGTAGATAGAAAAAATAAACAAAAATATCACGACGTTTCGATCGCAAACATCCTGCCTGAGCAGCTCTCCCGCTATGTTTTCACCTGATGACGATTGCTTGTGCTGCGATCGAAACGTCGTGATATTTTTATATTTTTTTCCATCTACGCGGCTTGAACGAAAGACCCAATGAATATGAATTCCTGCAGTCACGAAAGCTTTAAGTCAAGATTTATCATAATGTTTGTCATCATCACCATCAACTATTCTCACTGTCATTAGCATCATCAGCATCATAAAATATTTCTAATCAGCATCATCAAATATTTATCATCACCATAAAACGTTCTCACGGTCATCAGCATCATCATCAAATTCTTATAATCAGTATAATCAAATATCATTAACATCATCGTCATATGTTTGTCAGAATCACTAGTATCATCATCAAATATTTATTATCAGAATCATCATAGTTGTATCAATCAATGCATATGATCATTTATCATCATCGTCGTCATCGTCATCAACTGTGTATTAATGCCAGATACTAGCGCAGACTGCAGTCTCCGAAGTGATATGGGACGCAAGGAACCAAAATCGCTGGGAACAATCACCACTCAGTACACACAGAGGTGCGGTGGCGGCGCTGGTTACCATTTCTCAGCTTTAAATTCAGACTCGCGGCGCGTGCCTCTCCACATTGACAGTGGAAGTTGACGAGAGGAAAAGCGCGATCAGTGAACTGTGCGAGGTAATAACGGCAATTATCAAGTGCACTTGGTTATTCGTGTAATTCTTAGAGCGCAGGGCTATTGCGGAGGCCGCTGTGTTTTTCATACGAATCGAGTCTGCAAGTAGTGAATGATGTTACGACGTATGTGTGTGTGTGATCCCAATTTAGTGTTTGCAGTGTAATTTTTCAATACATTTTGACACTGGCGCCAGTACGCAGGTGGCAGACTTACGGTGAACAAGCACACCGCAGTATTGACCGGGGCGGCTCGCCAGATTCGAACCGCGAACCTCCGCAAAAAAACAGCAAACACGTTACCACCGCTCGGGTGCCGTCGCTACGCCCCAAGCCCGGGTCCTACATCCGTTGGCCCAGAGAACCCCGGACCCGGCCCCCCCGTGCGTACCCTCCTCGTAGGCGGTGTACTCGGCGCGGTAGGTGCCGTCTCCCTGGTCGGTGAGCGTGGCGTCCGTCTTGGTGCCCGACGGCCCCGTGAGGCGCGCCCGCACCTTCCCTGCAGCCACCCCCGGGCTGCCCCTTGCCACGGTGGTCGTCGTGGTGGTGGTGGTGGTCGTGGAGCGAGCAGAGAACAGGGAGCGAGCATCCACGGTGAACTCGGTGCTCACCTCACGCAGCACGCCTGGGGTGAGGGGATACACAATGGCCAAGCTTAGGGGTGGCACGGTGGCGGCGGCGCAGTGGGAACAATGCTCGTGCCTCTCAGCAAGAAGGGTCTGGGTTCAATTTCCGGCTCAGGCGCCTTTCTGTGTGGAGTTTGGTGGTTTCCTTCCTGTACCTCCCCAACCGTTTGTGATCCCTAAGTACCCTCAATCGCGGTCACTCATTTCTCAATCCTTGCACTGCCCTGCCATCTACATCATTCTATTTTGTCACCGTTATTTTAAATTATGATAAGCGCATTGTGTGAAGGTGCTCTATAAATAAAACATTACATTAGATTAGAGTGAGTGTGTGGCATTTATACGTTATCTTCCCCTGTTCTGCATGTGTTTCCTCTGGGTTCTGTGGTATTCCCCCCATAGCTAAACTCATGCACACAGTGGAACTGGTATTTGCCAAAAGGGGGTGTAAAACGAGGAGGCTGAATATGACCTGCAAATAACTCAGATTCAATCCCTGCCTCTGGTCGCATGGTACTCTACTTGCCTATCCTCTTGGCTACAGCGTCTCATCGCTTCGTGACAATGCTGTTAAAAATGCTTTTCAAGCGTATTTCTTGAATTGAGCTTGGTTATTGTCATGAGAGCTTGAGAGAATAAGAGACGATGGTGGGAAGAGAAGGTAAATATAAAGTGGCACAGTGCAAGGAAAGAAAATGAGAAAGATAATCATTGAGACCTGCAGAGTGGTGAGTGGGTGGGTGAGTGAATGGGCGAGCGAGCGAGTTGTGTTGTTGCAACCTCCAGTGAGATGGTGGTGGTTGAACACAGTGCGCTGGATGAGTGGGCGTGTGACTGTGTGAGTGAATGAGTGAGCGGGTTGTGTTGTTGCAGTGAATTTGTGGTAGTGGCGTAACGCGCGCAGGGTTTGCTGTTGCAGTGAATTTGTGGTGGTTGAACACAGTGTGGTGGTGGATTAGATGACACAGTCAGTGTCTAGTCGCTCGAGTCGTCGACATGGGTGGAGGAGTCAACGAGCGAAATTGGCATGGACGACACCACCGCCGGACGATGGCCTCCTCGCCTGGCCGCGCGCATCAACCGCGGCGCCACCGCTCACCGCGAGGCTCCACGCCGGGGCCGAAAACGCGCACTCCGCTGGTGTCGACGATCGGCTCGATGCGCACGCGCACGGGCACGCGCGGCACGGGAACCCCGCCGTACTTCACGGTGACGGCGTACAGGCCCGGGCCGGGCGGCACGTAGGTGACGGCGTAGGTGCCATCGCCGTTGTCGTGGACACGCACTTCGGCGCGTGCTGCGCCGTCCGCCTGCACCACCTCCACAGTGAGCTCGGCCGTGCCGGCACGGGAGCAGTCCACCGCGAAGACGCACGCCTCGCCCGCCTTGCCGCGCTCCAGCCCGGGGCCCCGAACCGTCACCTTGCTCGGGTCGAACGAGGGGCGCACCTGAAGAGGCCGGGCAGCAGCGCCGGGGGTGAAGCGTTCGCTGAATTAAATTGTCAAATAATTCGTCACTTTGTACTTTGGGATTCGGTTTGGCCAATAGCAGTTGTATTGTGTGTGCGTGTGTGCATGTATATGTGTGTTTAGCGATGGCCTTCATAGGTGCTCGTGAACAGCACTTGGCCCAAGCAGTGTGTTAAGGCTATATGGGGGATCTTTGTCTTTAGCGATGGGAGGAAATTAGTCCGAGACAATGTTGCTCCTGCTGCGTGATCTCAATAGAGTAATTTTTCAGGTAATTTCTCAGCATTGGAATGTTGTAATGGCCGATTTCAGTGACATTCTGCGTATTTTTTTTCACTACGCCAGGAAATTGGAGAGAACTCAGAATAAAATCACGCAAAACGATTGGAAGCAATCATCATGGGGGTGGAGGGGCTGGGTGAAATAGGAAAGGAGGGGGGGGGCGGCACCTGAGCTCGGAAGGGCGAGCCCGGCACGTGGGTGTCAGCGAACAGAATGTTGATGGTGTACTCCCCCGGCGCCGTCGGGAGGTACGACACGGAGCACGAGCCATCGCCGTTGTCCTGGCACTGGATCTTGGCCTCGCACGGCCCCTCCACCGTGAGGCCCAAGCCGCCCGTGCCGGCACCCTTCGTGTCGATGGTGAACGGCGCCGGCTTGCCCACCTCACCGCCACTCAGGCCCGGCCCGTAGGCACGCACCTGTGGGGAGGAGTGGAAGAGAGTGAGGAAGAGGGGCATATGTAGGGAGTGGGCGGGGAGGTGCGGTGGGTAGGGGAGGATTCACTGAGCAGGAACTCTCTGTGTCGGCACCTGGAGCACCACGGTACCAGCCCCGTGGTGTCGGGGGACTGGAGAGGGCTGAGCCCCCGCCCCCACTCCGCTACCTGCTGAAGGCTCAGCGCCCCTTAAGACTGGAAGAATCTGATGAAATATGAAGCTCTTTTTGACAGATGTCCAATAGTTTTCACAGATGTCCAGTAGATATAGTTTGATATTCTAGATATTCTTCCATATTCTCTGTCGCCAAGCCAAAAATTGTCAGTGCAATATTCACATCGAGAGTGACAGCCAGACCAGAACGCACAAGAGATAAAAGAAGATCGCATCGTTACTCATTTTGTTTGGCGTTTAACATTGTTTTTTTCATCTGCTAATGAATACTAGTGGCCCGTTGGCTTTCCAGACCAGACCAACATTCTCAGCTTTATTAACAGTGGCTCTGCGTGAGCACAATGGAACAGGGCGGGAGGTGGGGGGCGGGGCGGGGGGAGGCGAATGTGGTGCCAGGCCACACCTTGGTGGGGTCGGCGGGCGTGATGGCCTCCACGGCGAAGGGGCTGTCGGGCACCGGGTGCCCGTCGTACGTCACCTCCACCTTGTGGGGCCCCTCCTCCTTGGGCACGTAGTGCACGGAGAGGGGGGCGCCTGGCCCGGCCGCGGGGGGCGCCGGCTCTATGCGGCATGGCACAGGCTTGCGCGAGGGCCCCCACACACGCACGTCCAGCTTTCCCTGCCCGCCGGCGTCGCGTGTTGCCACGGTGAAGCTCTGCTCGCGGCCCACGTCGACGCCTACTCCGCAATCAGTGGGGGGAGGAGGACAGAGGCTGCGGTTAAACAATGAGAACGGTGCCGATGAGGTTGCTGTTGTTGTCGTTTTAGCCCCCTGCCCACCGGGGTGTCGCGTTTCACGCGATAAGTGACTTGGGTCGCATCTCAACACATCTGAAAGGGCACCCCCAGCGGCAGCTGTCCGTGTGTGGAACAAGGTCACCGAGTACTGGGTTGCGGAGTGGGCATGAGTTTTGCCAGTAGGAGGTGATGATTGCTGCTATGCATCTAAATCCTAATTGATATACGTAAAGTTTTCCAGACTTTGGCAAAATTTGGACTGCGACACCGGCACAGAACGGCCGAATCATTTACAAGGATGTCAGGGGATCTTTAATGTACTCTGTGAAGCAGAGGGTGCGCACATCTTCAAGGTTAGTCCCCACACTGGAGAATTATGCAGGGCAGCTTGGCGGATTCGAGGCCGCGATCGTCATCAGTGATCGATCACGCAGCCCTGCAGTTTATTGATCACGCCATTTCCGGTGGAAGGTGCGTTCACCAGAGGGAGCCCATCTAAATCCCCCTGTGCCGCCGACACGGACTGTTGGGGCAAGTGCTGTTAATGGGCACCTATTAAGGCCAGCACGGCACACAAGCGGGTAGTTCGGTCAATACCATACCAGCCGCTGATGTTTAAACACCACACCAGGTACTCATATGAGTCGGCCTAGGGGATTTCCAGGACCAGTTCAGGTAATCATCACTTGTTATTGGTCGTGAGCAGGAATTGAACTGGGGTCGCTGGGTTCATAGCTCAGCACGCTAACCACTACCCTACTGCTTCCCACACAGCTCCATCACCCGCCCTCCCCGCCGGCTACACATCCAGGCAGACAGCGTTCTGTAGAGCAGCGCACTAACCATGACATTACTACTCCCCACACGCACCTCCGATTAAGTGCGGCTGGCTACATACGGTGCGAAAGAAGATCTACATACATGCATACACGAACACACGCATGCACGCACATGGTGGTACACACTTCGCGGCAGTGCCCGCGCTATACCACACGCCGCGCCGTGCCACGTACGCGACTGCAGGCCGCTGACTTTAACTTTGCTCAGGTCCAGTGCCGGCGCCACGGCGACGGTGAAGGGGCTCTTGGGAACGTGGTCCCCGCCATAGGTGACCACCACCGTCATGGAGCCCTGCGGCGACACACCAGGGAGGGGCGACACCGTCACCCTCATGCTCCTCGTCGCTATTGCTTTTGCCCTGATTTCTATTCGCTTTATCGCTGTTTTTTCTTTTACAAAAATGTTGGTGTCCCTGGCCACTCTTGCAAAGGAGGCTCCTATCCTGGTCTCTTGAGTTCTTGAACTTTTGGTATTCGCGCGACCGTTCTTATAGCACATGGCATTCATCACGAAGCAAGGCACAGTCTGCAGTGGTTTTACAGTTGCAATGTGCAATACCAATTGAGTAAGTAAGCTGTAGGTCATTTTTCAAATTTTCCAAAATTGGACAGTGATGCCAGCACACAATGGCCTACACTTTTTGAATGACGTGGGGCGATCTGTAACGTCCACTGTACAAGCAGACGGCGCATATCTTACGATTAATAAACCTGCAGTGTTAACCAGGGAGGCATGTTGGATTTGACTGCGCTAACTTGACTCGATCAGCTCTCATCTCATGTCTGCGACCCAGCGTTTTGGAGGAAAGAGCTGGTGAATCACCTTCTTGGTTCTTTCGGTAAAGTCACGTAGAAGGGAAGTAATAAAATAATAAAAATAAAACATAATAAAATTATTCTCACGACGTTTCGGCCACAACGCAAGCAGCCGTCCTCAGGTGAAAACCAGGTCCGTCGAGGCGACAGAGTCTGAATGAAACAGCACACGAGCTTGGAGCATATATATAAGCTGGGCGCCTTGACAAAGGAATTTGCATATCAAGAGGAATTTAGCATATTTATGGGAAATGCAGGAATGTGATTAGTACTACATTTGCATGTGCATTATGCAGGATTAACAGCATCAAAGGGAGCTGCAGTTGCTGCTGCTGCTGCAGTTGCTGCTGCTGTTGCAGTTGCGGCTGCTGCTGCAGTTGCTGCTGCTGCAGTTACTGCTGCTGCAGTTGCTGCTGCTGCAGTTGCTGCTGCTGCTGCAGTTGCTGCTGCTGCTGCAGTTGCTGCTGCTGCTGCAGTTTCTGCTGCTGCTGCTGCAGTTGCTGCTGCTGCAGTTGCTGCTGCTGCAGTTGCTGCCTTATCCATTTTAATATAACAATATGTATTATTCTACCCACCCTAATGTGTATCACACTGCTATATATTTACTATACAATTACGACACCATACATTACTCTGCACACTGCACCATGCCAGTGAGTGGAACGCGGTCTGAAAGTCACCGTAAACGTGAACACAATCAGTTAAGATTCGAAATGGTTTATTACGTCCTTCCAATGATTGCTAAGCCAGAATCCATATACACATTAGGGTGGGTAGAATAATACATAGTGTTATATTAAAATGGATAAGGCAGCAACTGCAGCAGCAGCAACTGCAGCAGCAGCAACTGCAGCAGCAGCAGCAGCAACTGCAGCAGCAGCAACTACAGTAGCAGTAACTGCAGCAGCAGCAGCAACTGCAGCAGCAGCAGCAACTGCAGCAGCAGCAACTGCAGCAGCAGCAACTGCAGCAGCAGCAACTGCAGCAGCAGCAGCAACTGCAGCTCCTTTTGATGCTGTTAATCCTGCATAATGCACATGCATATGCAGTACTAATCACATTCCTGCATTTTCCATAAATATGCTAAATTCCTCTTGATATGCAAATTCCTTTGTCAAGGCGCCCAGCTTATATATATGCTCCAAGCTCGTGTGCTGTTTCATTCAGACTCTGTCGCCTCGACGGACCTGGCTTTCACCTGAGGACGGCTGCTTGCATTGTGGCCGAAACGTCGTGAGAATAATTTTATTATGTTTTATTTTTATTATTTTATTACTTCCCTTCTACGTGACTTTACCGAAAGAACCAAGAAGATGAATCCCTGCAGTCACGAAAGCTTTAAATCGAAATTTACTGGTGAATCACGTAAATATGTGTGACTCGGTTATCAGGCCAGTGGGTGAGTGATTGAATAAGTGAGTGAGTGGGTGAGTCAGTTAATAAGTGAGTGAGCGAGTGGGTGAACAGGTGAGCATTTCAGCAGGTGGTTGAGTGGACGATAGGATTAGGAGATAGTGCGAGTAGGTTTTGGAGCGGGTGGGTGGGCAAGTGGGTGGGCGAGCGGATGGGTGAGCAATCGGGCGAGGCTGCACCTGCTGCATGGCCGTGTAGCGCACGGTGTAGGTGAAGTCGTGGTTGTCAATGATCTCAAAGTCGCGCACGGCGTCGCCCTTGGTGGAGCTGGTAAAGTGGACCTCGAGTCCGGCCTTGCCGGCACCCTTGGTGAACACCGTGAAGTGGGTTGGCACGCCCACTTCCACGCCTGCCGTCATCATCGTGATTAGTTTTATATACAGCATTATCGTTCACACAAATTGCATCTCTCACAAAAGCCAAGGAGGAATCGCACAGACGAGCGGGAAGGCGGCAGGAGCAGCAAGGGGGTGATGAGCCGGCATGACCAACAATTCCCCGAGCTCTGCTGTTCTCTATATATTAAGATGTTTTCAGCCAATTAATGTATTTATAAATGGTGCGAGGAAACCTGAGAATTTAGAGCAAACCCACCATCATTAAAGTCATTAGCACCATCATCAACACAAACAGCAGTGGCATCATTACAATTATCATCATAATCAACAAGTTGGGTGGTGGCTCGTGGTGATGGTAGGGGGCTCAGGTCAGTAGGGAGGGAGTCCCGTGGCGGCTCGTGGGGATGGTGGAGGGCTCACCTTGTGGCCGGAGTCCCGGGCCCTCGGCCTTGACCTTGTTGGCATCGTGTGATGGGTCGACCTTCACCCGGAACGGGCTGGACGGGATTTCCTGCAGCGTTGGACATCACAGTACCACCATCGACACAGGCTCCATCACCGAGGTCCCATCACTGGGGTGTCATCCCTGGTATCTCATCAATTCACCGAGCCAGGGACCCACGCACGAATGTGAGGAGTGTGTTGAGGCGGGGGATTGCGGTTAGCGTGCTGCGCTATGAAACCAGTGACCTGAATTTGATTCCCGCTCATGGCCACCAACACCAGTGACTATTATCTGAACTGGTCCAGGGCCTCCCCTAAGTCGACTCGGCATTAAATGAGTACAAAGTTGCGGTGTGTTAACATCGCCACTGGGGACACAGGAGCCACCCACTCCCTCTTGCACCGGGGAGATCTTCGTCTGTGTGCACGTGTGCGTGCATATGTGACGACCGTTCGTGCACGTGTGTCTATATGCGCATGGTGCGTGCATGCAAGCGCGCTACCCACCTGCTCAGCGAACAGCACCATGATGGTGTAGCGGCCGGCACCCGGTGGCGAGTACTTGACGGTGAAGGTGTCGTTGTCGTTTTTGATGATGTTAAAGTCAATGTCGGCCTCCGTGGGGCCCACGACCCCTGGGGCGCACTTAATGCCGATGCTCACGTCGCCTGCGTAGGGGGGGGGGCGAGGAGGGGGACCCTTCCGTCAGCACAGCCGCCGGCACAACCGCCGCCGATTGGGGAAATTCCACATTGCTATTGGCGGGGACCAGTTTATCTTTCTCTTGACTTCCCCCTGCAAAGTGGCAGCTGTTTCACAAAGTACTCTCCTGCTGCTCAAATGGGAATAGAGGTGTAGGACTCGTACTCTCGTTGTCTTTCTCGTCTCGTTTATTCACGCGTAGAGTTCACACCTCCTCATCATCGCTCCGTGTCTCTCCGTTCGCTCCGATGCACGACCCGCCATTAACAACAATCTATGTCTCCCCGTTCCTACCGTACACTGTGTTCTCTCTATCCCCTGCTACCGTACACTGTGTTCTCTCTATCCACTGCTACCGTACACTGTGTTCTCTCTATCCACTGCTACCGTACACTGTGTTCTCTCTATCCACTGCTACCGTACACTGTGTTCTCTCTATCCCCTGCTACCGTACACTGTGTTCTCTCTATCCACTGCTACCGTACACTGTGTTCTCTCTATCCCCTGCTACCGTACACTGTGTTCTCTCTATCCACTGCTACCGTACACTGTGTTCTCTCTATCCTTATCGTATCTATTCCTGCTCACTGCTGCTCCATCTCTCTCCCGGGCACCAACCACTCCAGCTCTAATCCCAACCAAGACTCCCGTCTCTCCGTTACGCTGTGCCCTTTATCCCCGCACCAATCAGTCCCAATCAATTATCTCGTCCCCCGCTCCCAGGCCCCCAGCCTCACGTGACCATGTTATTGCCGCCAGGCCGGCGCCAGTCATTAGCCACTCACCCACCTGACCAATCACCGGCCTGCGTCCTCAGTCACCCCTATCACCTGTCGCGTCTCTTAACGACCCCCCCCTTAATGCCACGACAACAACAACCGTGTCCTCAGATGCTCCTACTGTACTCTGCTCGCTTGCCTAGCAACAAAACACGTGGCGCGTGATATTTCAAGTCCTACAGAGGTATTGGTTTACAGCCCTGCAGAGCCAGCCGTGGAAATTCCTCGTTTTAATTTTATTGACCCCGGAGAGATGATGGGCCAAGTCAACCACCAACTGGGGATTGAACTCCGGGCCTTCCGACTGCGGGCCGCTCGCTCTACCGCGAAGCTACCTGAGCGGTCAGATGGAAAGAAAGTAGAGAGTGTGTGAGTGTGGCTTCATCTCTGTATGTATGTAGAACTTGTTTTGCACCGTATGTAGCCAACTGTGCTAATCAGAGGTGTGGGGGAAGGACAACAATGTAAACACAAAAATAAGTTATCAAGAAATTAGTTTTCAATCTAGATGATTTAGAAGTAGCATAGCTCCAGTGGCTTCGTAATATCAGAAAAAACAGCGCTTAAGATGGCCACAGACGCGCATCTGAAAGTGCGCGATGCAGTGACCATCTGTTTTCTATGGCCAGCTTAAAGTCGTTGCGAGAATGACCGGAGTTCGGGTGATGGTATGTATCTCAATCTCCATCTCAGTGTGTGTCCTTTGTATCTCAGTATGTGTGCCTGTCTTTGTCTCTCTGTAATGACTGTCTCCATCTCAGTGTGCGTTTATCTCTCTGTGTGTCTACTATAAGGACGATCGTGGCGCCGTTGTCGCCGAGGCGTCACCTTGGCCGGCTTGGCTGCAGTCGACGGTGAAGTAGGTCGGCTCAGTTGGCCTTGAGGCCGGTTTTCTCCACACCCGGGCCGTACACCTTCACGTTCTCCGGGTGGCTCCCTTCTCCAACATTCACCTGGCCGAAAGGAATCGCGCGGTGCAGACGCCAGGTGAGGCATCTCTTCGAGTCAGCAAATCAAAGTGAACGCTAAAAAGTCCATGTGATTTCTGATCCCCCGTTTACAACCCTGCAGAGCCAATGATGGAAATTCCACATCGCTCTGGCGGTGACAAATATATCCATATGACAACCATTGTTGACTTCCCCACAAATACGTACTAATTTTATTGGCCCTTGAGGGATGATGGGCTGAGTCAACCCCCAACCAGAATTTGAATTCGAAACCTTCAGAAAGTGATCACATTAACGCTGAACCAGTGTGACACGTCTGAGGATGCTTCGGACATCACCAAGCTTCGCCTATCACCTCCCATCCAGCGGCATGTGGGAGCAGAGGTGAGACTCTTTTCCCTGTGTTACCCGATTAGTTGAGCAATTGAATCGATAATCAGGGGCATAATCGATTATATCAATTATACTTCCAAGATTATTTGTGTAACCCAGTTATGAACTTGAACTCTCGAGGCCAGGATAAGTCTCATTTGCAATTGTGGCCTGGGGCATTGGTCTGCTGCCAGTAGGGGGCGATGATTACTGCTGTATAATCCCAAATAGGTATATTGTGGTAATAACCAGGGCAGCCGCTGGATTCGACCCGCGACCCCCTGTAACGAGCAGTGAGGGCGCTGCTACCGTTCAGCCGCGTCACCACTCAGCGGGGTATCCCAGCTGTAGTGCGGTTGTTGTTGTATGTATGTTGAAATTCTTTCCCACCGTATATAGCCAACCATGCTAATCGGAGGTGCAGGGGATTAATAACAAACTAATCACAATGAGTTTTCAATCAAGATTTAAAAGTGTTGCTGCTGCTGCAAGTGTTGGGCGCTCACCCTGAAGGGGCTGAGTGGGATGTTGACGCTGCCCCACGCGATGATGATGGTGTGCTTGATGGCCTTGCGCGGAGTGTAGCAGCAGTGGAACGTTCCATCGTGGTTGTCGCGGACCTCCACATTGATCAGTTCCCCCTCGGCGTTCTACCACACAGCGACCATCAGCATGGAACATTCACTCCACCGTCACTAATGATCAACACCACGACAATTATCAGCAGCTGCTGCATCAACAGAGACAGCATCATCAACATCACCACTACCATAATCATCATCTTCATCAACGCCACACACCGACCGTCACGAGCGACCAGGCTATTCACTGCACCACCACTATCAGGACCACCACCACAATCGTCCTCAGCAGCATCAACTTTGTTTCCTTTATCATCATCATCATCCAAAATAAACTGAACATACTTAACAAAGGAAAAGATCCCCTATACAAAAAAGCACACGAGGGGATTCTGTGGCTAGTACCAAGCCCGTCCGCCTTTGTCTCCCCAGTGCGATGTTTACGCACCTCACCACATACTAATTTAAAGCTGATTCGACATAGGGGAGGCCCAGAACCGGTTCAAATATTCGCCACTATTATTGGTTGTGAGCGGGAATCGAACTCAGGCCACAAGGTTCATAGCGCAGTGCACTAACTGCATGCACACACACACACTCTGAGTTTCCAAAGCTATTGGTGTGTCCACTGACAGGTGTTACCCAGCAAGTGAGGCAGCTAATTAGCATGCTGCTCATTAAGAGTGCTGGTTCAGTAGCGTACATGCTTGTTAGCGAGTTAGATCGCTAGCATGCCGACTCGTTAGGGTGTCAAACCCTGAGCATGCCAGCGCATCAAAATTCCAATTCGTGAGCAAGGTGGCTCATTTGCATGTTGGCTCGATGGAGTGCGGCTTCGTTAAGAGGAACAACTCGTGAGCACGCTGGCACGGCCGCATGGTGTCTAGTTAGCGTGCCGACTTGCTTGCGCACAGACTAATTTGTGTGACGGCTCGTTGACATGCTGCCGTATTAGAATCCTGACACATTATGCCAATGTTTCATTTAGCAACCTGCAGTACCGTCCACAACCCGTGCGCCCGCGCGTCACCTGGGCATAGATCTTGAGCGCCCCTCTCCCCGCGGCGCGAGCGTCCACGGTGAACTCTGCCGGCGCGTCCACCACGCAGCCCGTGTGCGCCAGGCCCGGGCCGTGGGCCTTGACGCGCTCGGGGAAGTGGTCAAGTGGTGCCGGGAGGATGTGGGCGATGAAGGGGCTGCCCTTGATGTCCTCATCGTCGCACACGACGTGCACCGCGTACTCGCCCGGCTCCGTGGGCCAGTAGCAGACGTCGCACGAGCCGTCGCCCTTGTCCTCGCACTCGATCTTCGCCTGCGACGGCCCCTCGATTGAAAAGCCTGGTGCGACGAGGTGGGGGAAGGTGGGGGTTGGGAGGGGAGTGAGGAGAGGGCCGGAAATGGGGAGACGTCAACAATATCATCATCGTCATCGACGTTAGTGTCACCGTCACAGTCAGTGTCACCGTCTATGACACGAATGTCGGTGGCACCGTTAGCATCAACAACATCAATGCCGCCTACATGGGTGTCATGACTAACACCATTATGTATACGTGCGTACGAGCGTGTGTGCGTGACCGCGTCTTTTGTGTGTGCATGCAGCTGTGCATGCGTGTGGCCGTGCATCTGCGCGTCTCACCGAGCGTGCCGACCTCTGTCCCCACGGCCTCCACCACGAAGTTTGCCGATTTCCCGACAACGCCGGTCTCGAGGCCGGGCCCCCAGGCCCGCACCTTCTGTGTGCCGGCCTCCACCTCCACGATCACCTCGAAAGGGCTGGTGCAGCAAAACGTACATCACTAATTTATTCCTGTGCCTTCATTACAAAGAGGCTGAGAGTCTCCCCTTCAACAGCAGAGTTAGGACAAAGCAATCTTGAAGGTAAAAAAAAGTAATGGATTCCGTAACGCTGTCAAACGCAAGCGTTTGTTCTCAGAAATGTCTGATTAGCGAATATAACGTTACCGTGCGAGCCGCACAACGAGATGTCGCACGCGGCGTGACGTATGACCGTTCGACAGTCCGCGTGTCTAGGCCCGATTATTTTTTTATTCATCTGGAAATCGGGAGCACCTACCTGCTGTGCACTAAGTTAACAAACAGGATCGTTTCCTGGAAGGTTGCAAAAAAGTTTTAAAGCCTACCAGTAAATTTTAGAAACAAACTGTATTTGAATAATCAGCGCTCGTTTGAAATGGTAACTCGAGTTGGAACTGCGATCGTCGCTGTGCTGCGCGTGCTTGAGTCCGCGGGGGCGCGCGCATGGTCACCTGCGAGGGATGTTGTGGCCGCCCCAAGTGATAGTGATCGTGTACTTCCCGGGCGCCGCGGGGCAGTACTCGAACTCGAAGACGCCATCGCCGACGTCTGTGCGCTTCACCGCCTCGTCCGTGCCACCTGCGGGAGAGGCGAGGGGAAGTAACGCCCATCGGGTCGTGAACTCTCCACCGTGACCCCCACTCTCTCCTCCGCATGCAGTCTCAATGAGTGGAGGCATGCAGTGGTCATGGTGATGGATGGAGAGAGAGGTATAAAAACCGAACCGGTAGCCGCTATTCACCACCAAGTGGTGGTGGATTCATCACAGCGCTTGTGCCAGGCTAGGTGCACATGGAGGCCGTCACGTGATTTGTGGATGGCTCGCGCTGCTGGCAGGATGTCACGGAACAGACCCGGGTGCCATGAGTTGACTGAGATGACTGGCAGATGCAACACCTGTGCCAAAATCGCTGCATTTTACCTGCCTGTCACCCCGCAAGTTGTTGCGAGAATCGCTCACGCACACACGCACAAGCACATCCTCGGCAGCAAGCAGCTTCATTTTATTTGTCTCGTCGGCAGGGCGCAGCCACTCACGCGGGCCGCGGATGGTGACAATGAGCTCTCCTGTGCCGGCGCCCTTGGTGTGCACGCGGAAGTCGGCGTGTTCCTTGACGCGCACTCCCTTGGGCTGCAGCCCGCGGCCCCACGCGCGGCACGCGCTCGGGTTGCAGGCTGCACACACAAACGAACACAAAAAACATATAAAGATCCACCGTATAGCCTTAACAGACTGTTGGGGCAAGTGCTGTTAGCAAGCACCTATGAAGGCCGGCATGGCACACGAGTGGGTGGGTTGCCAACACCACGCCTGGCCGATTTTGTCTCCCCAGTGATGTTTACACACCACACCAGGTACTTATTTGAGGCTGAGTCGTTATAGGGGAGGCCCAGGACCGGTTCAGATAATTGACACTGGTGTTGGTCGTGAGTGGGACTCGAACTCGGGTTGCCAGGTTTGTAGTGCAACGCGCTAACCGCTTCACTACCGTTAGCGCATGCACACACACAAACACATGATTATAACGATGAGTTGTGTGTCTCATAAAGCTGTCCTCCAGCAGACATTGGCGGCGTCTCGGAGCGAGTGACTTGCATCTAATCTATTCATCTCAATGCATTTGCAAGGACACCCCCCCGCCAGTGGCAGCTGTCCCTGTTGCGGCACAAGGTCACTCTTGCCTGTAAGCCAGATGGCATTAGTGCCAGTAGGGGACGACCATTGCTGCTGTTGTGAAAAAAACAATGCAATAGTTTGGGTGTAATTTTCAGAATTTGGCAAGTTTGGACCGTGATGTCGGCACTTGTTTCGAATGACGTCATGGGATCTTCAACGTCCACTGTGAAGCAGACGGCACGCGGTATTTTCAGTATTAACCAGGGTGGCAGAAGCGTGACCTTATGCAACGAGTGGTGAGCATGCTACCACTGGGCCACATGAGCCTTAACAGACTGTTGGAGTAAATGCTGTTAGCAAGAAGCACCTATGAAGGCTGGCACGCCACATTCATGAGGGAGTGGGTGGCCACCACCACGCCCGGCCGTGGTGGTGACCAGGACCAGTTCAGATAATCATCATCGGTGTTGGCCGTGAGCGGGAATAGAACTCGCTTCGCCGAGTTCTTAGCACAGCGAGCTAACGGCTCCACTACCGCTGGCCACACTCACAAACACACACACACGTGTACACACAAGCACACATGCACGTGAATGTGCACGCTCACCCTGCGAGATGACAACGGTGTAGGGGCTGCGGGGGATGGGCTCCCCGGCGAAGGTGATGTGCACAGCGTGCGGGCCCTCGGTGACGGGCCGGTACGTGCAACGGTACACGCTGTTCCCGCGGTCTTCCAGCGACACCTCCACCGAGTCGGCACGGCCCTGTGGGTCCACGATCACCACGCCCACCTCGCCCACGCCCGCTCCTGCCAAATATAATCAGAATATGTATTTATCCTGGAGGAATCCAATGAGCTATGTAGTTATTTTTGACAGATGTCCAGTAGGGGCAGGTAAGAATGTTACAATACACACGCGGGCGCGCACATACACACGCGCACACACACACACATGGGCGCGCACATACACACATGCACACACACACATACGGGCGCGCACATACACACATGCACACACACGCACACACGCACACATAGACACATAGACACAAATGTGCACTCACACACGTGCTCACACATGTACGCATGTGTGCATACAAATACAAAGATCCCCCATATAGCCTTAACAGACTGTTGGGGCAAGTGCTATTAGCGAGCACTTATGAAGGCCGGCACGGCACACGAGGGGGTGGGTGGTCAACACCACACCCGGCCGCCTTTATCTCCCCAGTGGAGATGTTTACACATCACACCAGTTACTCATTTTAGGCTGAGTTGACCTAGGGGAGGCCTAGGAGCGTTTCAAATAATGGTCACTGGCGTTGGCCGTGAGTGGGAATCGAACTCGGGTTGCCAGGTTCGTAGCGCAGTGCGCTAACCGCTACACTACTGTTAGCGCATGCAATAACAACAACCGCCATTCGCCACTAAGTGGCGGTGACGTCACCACGATGCTTGTGCCAGGCCATGTGCACCTTGAGGCCACGTGAAGTGTCGAACGCCCGCTGGCAGGAGGTCACGGGGCAGACCCTGGTGCCACGGGTCGACTGACCGAGATGACTGGCTGATGCACCACCTGTGCCCCCTACTGAACCAACTTGCTGTGCTTTAGCCACCTGGCGCTCTGCTCGTTGTTGTGAGCGTCGCTCCTCCGCCCTCCGTTGTTGTTGGAGGGCGACTGCTTCCAACTGCCCAGTAGCGTCCTTCACGAGCCTCCTCCACAGAGGCCGATCTAGACACCGCTGGTACCAGTCATCGGCAAGTCCACTCAGCTCCACGTCCTCCTGTACCACATCACTCCATCTCTTCTCTAGCCAGTGCCGCGCCCGTTTAGCCCCCTCGATCCGGCCGAACAAAAACTGTTTAGCATGCGGTGGCTGGGCATGCGGGCTACATGACCCAGCCAACGCAGCCTTGCCTGCTGGAGGAGCTCACCGATGGGACTTTGCCCAGATCTTTCAAGGATTTGTGAGCTCCTCACACAATCCAGCCTGGTTAAACCCAGGATGGACCGTAGGCAGGCCAGCCTAAATGTTTCCAACCGGCGAAGATGCTCCATTAGGGGGGTCCACGTTTCACAAGCGTAGAGAAGGGAGGGAATGACCGTGGCCGAGAAGACCTGAAGCTTCGTGGGGAGCGACAGACCAGGTAGCTTCCACACAGCGTTACGCAACCGATGAAAATATATTGCCGCTCGACTGATTCGGAGTGAGACCTCTGCTGTTAAACTGGAGCCGGTCATAAGCACACTGCCCAGGTATGGAAAACTCTCCACTCTCTCCACTACTGCCCCATGACCGATTGGGAGTTGTGGGGGTGGAGTGTCCGATGGTACAAAATACCCAGGCAGGTGCTTAGTTTTGGTGGGGCTGATGGTAAGGCCCCACCTCTTAGTGGCACGCTCCAGTCTCAGCAGCGTCTCCAACTCCTCTTCTGAATGAGCAGCTATTACCAAACCATCGGCATACATAACGTGGTTGACCAATAGGGAGCCATCCCTTGATCGCACCCGGGCGTCGATCAGCCTCCCATTATATCTGTGATCGTGGGCCACTGAGGCAGACTCCATCTCCTCAGCAACCCGCGACCACCACCCATCCTTGCAGCGCCTTACGGCTCTCCGAACCTCCGAGCGAAGGCTGCGGTAAACCTCCTCATTCTCTGACGTGGGATGCTGTAGCCGATGAGAGTGGGCCTGCTGCTTTTTCTCAACTAACCTGAACACCTCCTCTATCAGCCAGGGTTTCTGGGGAGGTCTGGACCGCGTACCCAAAGCAGCCATTGCAGCTGCATGAGTCACAGTCCTAAACCTCGCCCATTTACCTTCGACATCAGGAGGAGTGGGGGACGATGCCAACCCCAGCTGCAAGCGATGATGAAATTCTCGCTTGCAACTTTCATCAGCTAACTGAGACCAGGCCACTTTAGGTTGGAATGGGGTCCTGGGTGTACACCCACCACCGGAGTGGAAGAATGGCAGGCGCATCTTACAGATGACTAGTCGATGGTCAGAGGGCAGATCAGCTCCACGGTAGGTCCTGGTGTCAAGGACATGGGTTCACATCCGCTGGTCCGTCATTATGTAGTCCAGCAGATGTTCTTGCTTGGACCCGGCATGCATCCATGATGTTGTGTGGATGCGCCGATGCCGGAAGAGCGTGTTGATAATTACAAGCCCATGGGCTGCATAAAAATCTAGCAGCCTCCTACCGTTGTTATTGAGCTGGTCTGGCCCATGCCTTCCAATCACTCTAGACCAGTTGCCAGCATCATGACCAACTCGGGCATTGAAGTCACCCAACAAGATGACTCTGTCCCGAGTGGCCACTTTAGCCAGTACCTGTGACAGGAGGTCTTAGAAGGCATCTGATTCATCGGCTTTGCCTGCATCCCTCCACGGATGTTCGTCTTCGGTGGGGGCATAAGTAACCACGACCACCACTCCTCGCCTCCGTTTGATGGGAAGGCGAGCCCAAAGTATCCTGGGGCTTACAGCTTCCCACACCTCACCGCCACGCTCCCACGCCCCCTTCATTCTTTTGTTCAAAAGAAGAGCCACACCCTGTTGTTTGGCAGTCTCCTGCCCCGAGTAGAGGACTGTCCACCCCTCATGGTGGCAGGAGCCAGAACCGGTCCACCGGACCTCCTGAATGCCACAGAGATCCAGGCGGTACCGGTCCAGCTCCCGACAAAGGAATGGCAGCCTCTCCTCCGCAGTGAGCGTTCGAACATTCTACGTGGCCATCCGTAGTGGCTTTTCGTTGTTTCTGAAGGAGCCCCGAGGGTGAAAATTTCAATCTCCTGGCTCCGCCAATTGGGGTTTGGGAAGGAGACGTCATAGACGCCTGTTACCCCGGGGCCTCCGGCACAAGCTTTTTTTGTTACAGATTTATGTTTCATTCGTAGTTTCGTGGTAATAAATTGAGGGTGGAGGGGTTATCAGCCCCTCGCACCCGTCCAGAGCCCCCGTTTAGCCACTGTGGTGGTCACATACGCCATGAGGGGAGAGGCCAATGAGGCATTGGCCCTCCCCCCACAGCACTGTCCACGACAGTGTTGCCGTCCGGCACCGCAAGGAAGTAGGAGGTTGTTTTGCGCATGCACACACAGACGCACACACATGCAAAGACAAACATTTCTCGTGTAGTCATGAAGCCAGGGCTGCTAGCAAATGTTTTTTAAGGGCCGTGCCAGATTTGTGATGGTGGTGGCAGTATGATGATGATGGTGGTATTGGAGTTTGGTGATGTTCGCGATGGTGCTGGTGGTGTCTGTGGTCATGGTATTAGTGGTGATGGTATTAGTGGTGATGGAGGTGGCTTTGGTGGCGGTGTTCGTGATGGTTGTTGGTAGCGCTGTTGATAACGGTGTGCAGTTGGCCGCGTCGGTGGTATTGGTGAAACAGGCGGGCGGAAGTAGTGTTCGGCATCGCCGTAGTTTTACCCGCGGTGTAGATCTCAAAGTAGGTGGGCTTATGGGCCACGTTCCCGCTCGGCTCCAGGCCGGGTCCCCGTGCTGTCACCTTGCTGGCGTCGCCCACGGCGACCGTCGCCACGTCGACCTGGAACACGCTGCCGGGGATGTGCTGTCCGGCGAACAGCACAGTCACCTAGAAAACGCGCAACACACACACCCATCAGCTTTCAGGATTCCTGGAGATCGACCAATCCAGGAAAGACCACAGGGTTGGTGGTGGCCGGTGACCTGGGCCCGTGGTACTGGGTCCCACGGGAGATCTCCATCGCCAATGACGCTGCACGCAACGGTCAACGTCAAAGCGACGTCCGACCTCGAGTGAACATTCAGGGCAACTGGTGCTCACCTCCAGTTTACAAGCCCTGAGGTGCTGGTGGATAATTCCACATTCCCTGTGGCTGGGGATTGAGTCTATCCAGACGACAACTACATTTGACTTATCCCCACACACCGGTGCTCGTTTTATTGACTCAGAGGATGATGGGCCGAGTGAACCAGCGTGTGCTTGTAACCTGGTTGCAGTGACTATACAGTACCTTTATACAGCAGTGTACTGTAGAGAGAAAATCACAAACCCCAACTAAATTCAACATGTTCCGTGTCAATAACCACAGCGTGGCCTTAAGAGGAAAAGAATAAAACAGGTGATATTTTGGACAACGGCCCTTATTCGTATGCTACGACAGGACCATTTTGCCCGAAACGTCGCGTATCACACAAAGCGTTCCCTTATAAAGGCGGTATTACAGGGTGATCCATTTATAGAAACCCCCCCCCCCCCCCATTTTCAACATGATGTCATAGCCGACAGGCCTCGTGTCTTAGCAGAGGGGGAGATGCGAGTTAGTGTACAGTCAAATAGAGAGAGTTTAGAGGGAAAAGTAGTTCCGGTTATTTTTATGTTTCGGGGCCGTCGGTAATTGAATCCTCCGCGAAGGGCCCTCGTGGGCCATCTGTAAATGGGTCGCCCGCGACGGGGCCCCCTTTTGGGGGGAACTCTCACCTTGTGCAGGCCGGCCACCTTGGGGTGGTACACGACGGAGAAGGTGCGCCTCTTGTCGTTGTTGGGCGTCACCTTGGCCTAGCGGACGCGCAAACAGACGGCAAAGTGAGGTGGGGGGTGGGGACACTGACGACCGTGACCCCAGCGGCCACCGAAACCCCCTGGGCGCCAGAGTTACAGACGAACAGGCCCGGCGCCCAGGGTATTTACACGCAGAGCACCGACCGCGGCGTTGTTTTACGAAGTTTACGATTATAACATTGCAAATGCCAGGCGCGCCGTATTGCGGCCGCCACTCACGACGGGCGTTAAGATCCCGTGAGGGCCCAACCGCGAGTCGCCGGCGTCAGGGTCCGGACCAACACGAAGATGCCCGCCCCCTCCCCGTGTGGCCTTGAGGCCGTTTGGGGGGCAAGGGATGTCGGCGAGCAACACCTATGAAGGTCGGCACGGTACACGAGGGGGGGGGCGGTGAGTGGCCAGCACCACGGCCGACCGTCTTTGTCTCACCAGTGGCGATGTTTACACACTGCAGCAGGTTACTCGTTTGAGGCTGAGTCGAACTAGGGAAGACCCAGGACCGGTTCCGACAATCGCTTTCACTGATGTTGGTCGTGAGCGGGAATCGAACTCGGGACGCCAGCTCACCGCTACACCGCCGCTCCCCTCCACTTTGCAAGACGAACAGCAGCAAGCATTGCCCCCTACTGGCAGCAGACGAGTGCCCCAAGGTTTCGCTCTTCCAAAGCAAGACTCCCTATCCACGTCTCTTGAGTTCTCTCTCTCCTGGCCACACAACCTCACCCTCGACTCTCGTGCGGCCCTCTATAATCTATTGAGACGGAGAACAAAATATGTATCGGTTCAGGTGGCGAAACGTTAAGCCGCCCAATGTATTTGCATGGCCACTGAGAGTGAATGACTTGATAACCCCGGCTCGCTACAAACGGCGAACCCTTAATTCACCGTAATTTATATGGGATTCTGCACCGCACTAGCCGTGAGGCATCTGCTCTGGGCGGGCGCACTACGGGCGGTGTAGAAATATTAACGATGCCCTTTTTGCTTATATTTGTCTTCAGACACGGTTTGTTGAGCACAGGGCTCAAAGGCCGAAAACATCAAGCGGACAGCAACACACAGCACCATTAGCAAACGCGTAACAGACGAGAAGAGTGTGCAACGCGATCCTTGAACTGAGCAAGGCGATTGTTATTGCTCAGACGACGAGAGGGAATTCCACAGTGGAAGGCAGTGCGACGGAGAAAGACACCATCACGTGACAACACGACTTGTCATCGTCAGTCTGGTGGCGCGGGGGGGCTGTGGGGGGGGGGGCATGGGAGGCTGTAGGAGTGAGTGCGGCCCCTCACCTCCTCGGTGTGCCCCTCGGGGTCCTCCACGTACACCAGCACCTCGCCCACACCTGCGTTGAGCGTCTCCACGGTGAACTTCGCGGGGCGCGTCACCTCGTTACCCGAGCGCTCGATACCTGCCCGCCGGTCACATTGTCACTGCCGTCGTTATCCGCGCCTTCGCCCGATGTCATCGCCATCATCTTTCTTTTCGTCCACATCATCATTGCCGATGTCCTCGTCATTGCTATCAGTATCGTCACCATCGTCATCATTGCCAGCATCACTAACCGATATCATCGTTCCCATTACCACTATCGTCACCGCATCATTGAAATATTCACCATTGCCACCGTAATCGTCATTATTATTGTCAAATCACTCATTATCGTTGCCACTTTGTCATCACCATCATCATAACCATTACTTATCCCGATGAATCATCACCATTACGATCATCATTACCATCATCATCACAACCATCATTATTGTCATTCTCATCAGCATCATCAATGACCACTTTCATCAGTGTCATCTTCTCTATCACCATTACCACTATACTCGTTACTCAGTCATCTGCAGCATCGTCACGACGCGGTGCGGTGAGTGTGTGTAGCAGCAGCACACCTGGCCCGAAGGCCTTCACGCTGTTGGGGTCGATCTTGGGCCGGAGGGGGGTCCCCGGCTTCAGCTTGGCCTTGGGGAACTGCGACAGGTAGGTCATCACCGAGTGCTCGTCCACATTGGGGTCGACGATCTCCTCCGGGGCGATTACCTGGGTGGGGGGCAGATCGAGGTGAAGGGCATGTGGAGGTCACCCAAGCATTTATGGTGCTACAGGCAATTATTATTAGTATGTGCTTGCGTGTGTGTTTCACTGAGTCCCATTACTGTTTTTCAGGAGGGTGCTGCCAAGTTTTTGTAATCGAGTGGCGAGAATTGCTGCTGCTTCGTGTGATCCAAATTTAGTGATTTTAACGTAATTTTAAAATATGCCAAATAATATGGATCGCGACGCCGCCACACACCGGCCTACTCGTTTCGAATGACGATGGCGCGAATTTTATAGTGAACACAGCATTAAAAACCAGGGAGGCCTACTAGATTGGAGCCACAAACCTCTGCAACAAGCTGGGCTATTTCACCACCCAAAAACACATTGGATGGTTAGACTGACTCATTGACTGATCCACTGACCGACTGGCTGACAAACTGACTGACTTACTGACTCACTGACTAACAAATTGACCCACTCACTCACTGACTCACCGACTGATTGACTAACTGACCGTCTCACTGACTCGCCTGTTACCGAAAACAAGAGTGGCTCAGCGCTGCTGGGTCTGCGCATATCGAGCGAGCAGTCCAGCGGCTACCACAGTTGCGAGATGTTAACTACCTCGCCTGATGTATAGGAGATCGTCGGTTCGATACCAACCCCGTACCCTGTAAATTTGAAGTTTGCATGTTCTCCCCTGGTTGCGTGGATTGCTTTCCGGGTTCTCTGGGTTTCCCCTCCACATTTAGAATCAACGTGCGTTTTAAAGTATTTGGCTGCTATACATTTCCACGTGAATAGCCAGTTCGTTGAGCTGTGATTTTTGACCAGGTCGCTTCTGAAAAAGAGCTGTATAGCTCAGTGGGCCTTACCTGGTAAAATAAAAAAAAATTAGTTTGGTCGCCAGGTGAACTCACCTGTGGGACGCCGAGCCAGTCATCCGCCTGCTGCATGGCCTCCCGAGCATTGTCCACTGGCTTGTTGGGGTCCCAGGACTGCCAGTCGGGGCACAGGCCTTCACACCCGAGATCACACACAAAGACAAAGATCCCCCGTGTAGCCTCAACAGATTGTTGGTGTAAATTCTGTCAGCGAGTGGCACCTATAAAGACCGTAGACCGTTAAGGCCAACATCCCGCTTGGCTGTATGTATGCTGAACTTCTTTTGCACCGTACGTAGCCAACCTTGCTAATCGGAGGTGTGGGGGAAGGACAAACTCCTCCGTGGTGATGTTTGCACATCAGACCAGGTACTCAGTTTTAAGCTGAGTCGGGGGAGGACCGTGATCATATAATTTTGCCACTGTTTTTGGTCATGAGCTGGAATAGAACTAGGGCCGCCAGGTTCATAGCGCACTGTGCTAACCACTGCACGCCACCGTTCTCCACGCAACTATCATCACTACTGCGGCACTATGGTTGGTGGTTGCGATGGTAGTTGTGGTGGTTTTGATGGTGGTGCGGCACTCACCGGGAGCGCAGTTGTCCACCAGTGCCCCCAGGGCCTTGCCGTCTTGCCAGTCGCGATGGAAGTTGGTGATGGGAATTTGCGGGACCTTGTTCTGGATCCAGCCCAGCAGGCGCTGCTTTGGCGTCTGCTTCTTCATCTCCTCCTCGTCCTCGTCATCCCACATGGGCATGGAGATGGAGTAGTGCAGGATCAGTGTCCAAACAAGGCCCAGGATCAGCTTCAGGTTCCCATCCACGATGGCTTTGCTGTCTGTGGGGGGGCACCAGAGGGAAGAGGGGGACCCAAGGGAGATGAGGCTTTAGTTCGGCGAACAGTGCGAATGAAGTTCAACATATACTTTAAGCGCGAGCGCACGCGTATACTGCTTGTGTATTACAAGGATAAATTAGGGCCCGTGGGTATGATCACTGCTCTTGTGAATGTTGATATCATGATATATCTGATGATGATGATGGCGCTGTCATTTACACTTCACCATCTATTCATCACGCATCACGTGCACATTCATTATCAGTCATCAATATCACTAATATAATATCGTCAAGTATGATACTAATGTACTAATTGGTTATTATAATTACCACGATCAATTATACTGTTCAACAACAAAAAAACTTTTTTTTCTGGCCTGGAATTTTGCAGCTGTTTTAGACTAATTTCAGGGTGCTGATTCCAAATCTGATCTCAGACTTGTTCTATCACATCTCATTTTTATGCTATCGGCATACCCCATTTTCATTGATTTTACCCGAAATTAACTCTGTCACTTATGATTGCAAGTTGTTGCGAGTCAGTGACTGCTTTAGTGTTAAAATATGGTGCTGTATTTTTAGGATAGTGTGTTTATAATATAATTTTATGTAGATATCCACATTTATTTAATATTTTTATTCTGCAGTCTTTATTGAAAATGCAATATTTGATATCTCAAAAACCTGATGTGATAGACAAAAACTGATGCCAGATTTGGAATCAGCACCCCAAAATTACATTGAAACCGTTGGAATACCTTATGCCAGAAAAAGTGTGTTGACCAGTGTATTCGCCATCATCAATAATATAGCCCACAACGCAACCATCACCATCGTTAATGATGACAATGATAATTAACATCATCATAAATAATACAACCATCATTAATAACATCACCATCATATTAATCCTCCCCATCTATTTCAGGAATACATTTCGAAACATCAGAACGCTGTCTGCCTGAATGTATAGACGTCAGGGAGGGTGGGTGATGGAGGTGTGTGGGGAGTGGTAGTGTAGCAGTTAGCGCACTGCGCTATCCACTCGGTCTATGTGAGTGTGTGGGTCTTTATACGAGTCTATGGATATCTGTACACGTCACGAGTGACACAGGGCTGAGACCATCAACTCCCTACACTTGAGAACCCGGTGTCATCGCTGTGGTTGGGCGGATTTGAACCCACGGTCTCAACGGCGCCGGCTCGGCGTCTCAGTGACTCCCCCCACCCCCAAGACAGTCGCCCACCTCTCCCCAAACGATTATTATGAACAGTCCGAGCATGTGGGACCCTAGGCTCTCCCGACACCCAGCCCTGCACGGGGAGAGAAGTTGAGGTGCGGGAGGGGGGGTGTGGGAAGGAGGTGGCGGGTCGTGGTGACAGCTGGGCCAAGACGAGGTTAAGTCACGTGGCCATATTAGGAAGGCAAAACCTGGCACGGAATCTCGGCCGCACAAATGACAAGGGACCGTTTTATATATATATTTATACAAGTAATTTAAGAAATCCTTTGCTATAATTGGTATTGGCCGTGGCTGGCATGACCTCACGGGGTATTCGGGGGTTGTGGGGAGGCGGAGACGGGGGAATAGGAGGGAGATTGAGTTACTGAGGCCGCAGCAGGACTCGGAGGGCCTCCCGTCACGTCGACGACGACGTTCGTCTATCGTACGGGCAGAGCGGCAGCGCCGCGGTTTGGCGCGCCGCTCCTCGACGGAACCGGCGACTCGAGTTCGACTCGCAGCCACGGCCGACACATCAGTGGGAACCGATCCCTCACGACCAATGAGTTGTGAAATCTCTGCTTGACTGGAGACGGAGCCTCCTGCACCGGCATTGCGGACGCTCTATTCAATGGACGACGGTCCTATTCACAGCTCAGTGTGCCGTGTATCCGACCGTCACGTATCCACCCAAACCAATTAACCGCCCACACCCAGTGCAGTATTTTGCATGGTGCAACTGCCCTCTTCTGTAGACGACCACAAATCCGACCTCACATCGGCCCATTACCCGAGTCTCCAGCAAGTGGGACGTGCGACGTGAGGTGCACCATATTGATGTCAAAGGGTCCTTCAAGCTCAACCTGCTCTGATTCTAGAGCTGGGAAATTGCGAAGTCGAGTTAATAAAAAGGGAAAAGGCTATACCTACACTGTATAGGTTAACATCCCGTTATCCACAAGTTAGTCTATGCGCATTTTGTTTAAGCTATATTAGTCTATTAACATTGTTTTTTTTCTGTCATTCGTTTTACAAACAAATAGGAAAGAGCTATTTCCCCCGGCTGCGCGTCCATATGTGTCCCATTGGCGTGCGACGTCCGAATGCAAGGAAGTGCAGAAGGGTCGAGGGAATAGCCACAGCCCGTTCAGGACATCCTCAACACGTCTTACCGAGCCACAGCCCGTTCAGGACATCCTCACCAAGTCTTACCGAGCCACAGCGCATAAATAAACCATGTCGCACCACTCAAACACTCACATTAATCATATTAATATATTATGCCACGTGTTATCCAGGGAATGCTCATCGAGTTACATTACTCTTGCAGGAGGATCCTGTGAGGTTTTCGTATTGGGAGTCAGTGATAATTGCTGCTGCTCTGTGTGGTCTCAATTGAGTAATTCGCAGTGGAATTTTTCAAAGCTGTGCCGATTTAAACCACGAGAGCCAGGGTCAAAAGAGAACTGTGCAGTTATAACGTCCTATATGTACCACCAACCGCAAGAGAATATCGACAGATCGATGCACAATATAAGTCGTGATAGAGACTCACAGAGATATACACGAAGACAAGCCGCAGTCGTGCGATTGTGCCCATGCAACCAAAACTATGGACCGTAAAAGAAATCGCTGTGGTCTGCGCTCCTCCAAAAAAGGAGGAACAACAAAACGAAACTCTCTAATGAAGCCCTCTCGTCGTGGCCAGCAGACCTCGACATTGGCATCGAGCTCCTGGACACATTGGTGCAGTCTTGCGCGAGAGAAGAATGAAACTTCCTATAAATATCAGTTGCGTTGATATTATCTGCCACCAGGAACTCAATTGCCCAACGCTGCTTCCCCACAGCAATAGGAAACGCAGTTGTCTTACTGTCATAATGTAACTACCCAGACTGCTTTTCGAGGCTGTATTGAGACTTTAAGAGTCGCCATCAAATTTACACGCGTTAAGCGACGGCCTGTCTGTCGTTCTCTTGCGATTATCCACGGTAAAACGTCAGTCGAGCTCGGTTATCCGATTATCCTGTAAACACGCAACGTTGAGCCAACGTTGGCCCACTGTTGCGTGTTTACTGGGCACTAATGTAATCGATCACTCTACCGATTATAGGTTCGATTACTTGACTAATCAGATCGGGTAAGACGAAAATACATTGAAGTATCACGCGTGACGCTGGACGGTAACTGATAGATTAATCGTGAACCTCCTGCTAAGTCACGTGGGTGTTGATGAATTAATTACGCGGCACGCCGGCACGTGTTGCCGATCACGTGGTACAACAGCAGATGAAACGGCGGCGGTGACGACGCCGCTGCTGCACGTGGCTTGGCTGTGATCATCCAGCGCTGTGGAGGCAGCAGTGAGGGTTGGTGGTTCACCACACTGATTTTATTGTGAAACTCCCAACCTGTGCGCGTGGAGGAGGGGCTATGTCCTGGCTCGCCACGAGAAGGCGGTCCAGCAAGTGGGCGAATCGCCATCTGTTTCCGTCTGTACGGGGATGGAGCGTTGCCCCCTCGCACACGGCGTGGGGTTTCTCCGGGTGTTCCGGCTTCCTCCACACGTCTACAATAATATACACGACTTATCATTAATCAGCTGAAAACATCTTACAGATACAAATCTAATGCGGAAGGGACCCTCCTGAAAAAGTCCCACGACTCAGTAGCGTGGCTCCCCTGGATAAATAATTAAATAAAATTAGATGAAATACCCAAACTCGCCACGCTCCCCATTAGCACTGCCTCACACATCAGTGAGTGGTGCAAACGGTCCACGTTTCAGGCAATGGCCCTTCCTCAGAGAAGAGGACACATACTTGTATTAATGGTGATGATAATTATATGAGTGGTGTGGGCATGACTGTGTTGGAGATTGGTCCACACACACGGACAAATATCCCCCATATAGCTTTAACAGACTGTTGGGGCAAGCACCTATGAAGGCCGGAACGGCACACGAGGGGGTGGGTAGCCAGCACCACGCCCGGTCGCCTTTGTCTCCCCAGTTGCGATGTTTGGTGCGATGTTCACACATCGTACCAGTACTAGGGGAGGCCCAGGCCTGATTCAGATAATCGTCACTGGTGTTGGCCGTGAGCGGGAATCGAACTCGGGTGACCATATTCGTAGGGCAGACCTCTAACCGTTGCACTATCTCACATACACCTCATAAACACACACCTTCGCTCGCAAAGACCTCTCGCACACCCGTCACACCCCCTGCGTAGCCTTCACATACTGTTGGGGTGAGTCTCAATAAATATGCAACGTTGGGCCAACGTTGGTATATGGTTGGCGGAACGTTGGACCAACGTTGGGCTATGTTTACTGCTTCGATGTTAGCAAGCACCTATTCGGACCATCGTGGCTCTGGCCCAACACACACGCGCACACCCAGCGAGCAAAACACGTGCGCATTCTCACACACGCACGCACCCGCAATCCAGCGCCCAGTCATTTTATCAGCTGTTATCCCGCGCGCGCGCGCGTGTCTGTCGGGGGCTGAGATGCATGTGGAGGGGTGGGGGCCACTCAGCTGTCACGCACAGACACAAGAACAAAAAATACAAAGATGCCCCGTATAGCCTGTAACAGACTGTTGGGACAAATGCTGTTAGCGAGCACCTATGAAATCCGGCACAGCTCACGATGGGGTGGGTGGCCAAAACCACGCCCGGCCGCCTTTGACTCCCTCGTGGCGATGTTTACACACCGCACGAGGTACTCGTTTGAGTCTGAGTCGACCTAGGGGAGCCCCAGGACCGGTTCAAATAATCGTCACTGGTGTTGGCTGTGAGCTGGAATCGAACCTGGGCCGCCAGGTTCGCGCCCACACAAAGACAGACAGACACGCACACACACACATTCCTGCCGAGACTCACCCCAATCTCGAAGTCAGCTACCCCCTCTGCCCTCTCCTCCCAGCCCCACTGTCGCTCATCATCTCACGCCGCCTTTAACACACACGACCACCATTCCCAGAGGAAGCGGTCTGGCAATGGCTCAGTAACGGGTTCATCATCATCATCGTCGTCGTCGTCGTCAGTATTAACATCATCATTACCATCATTGGCGCACGTGGCCTCTGCCGTCTAAGTGATCGGTGAAGGAACTTCGCGCACGTGGTTGGCACGCGGGGTTGAAGCGACTCGAGGAGGCGACCCTCGTGTGGAGTCGATCGCGTCGTGGCCACAAGAGGACAAACATATAGTAGGCGACGTTTCGGGAAAGGGTCCTTCTGTACATTTCGAGGCTAAACCAACACTGCCCCAGGAGGAAAGCAGTGACTGTCTTCTTCTAGAGGCGGCATTGTTGGCGGACGTGCTGAGTAGTCGTTGTTGTTGTGCTCGTGCACCACGAGTCACGTGTGTGTGTGTCTTGCCGAGCACGGAGTGCAGCGATCGTATGGCGGCATAAACTTCGACTCTGAGAAAGAAAGACGCGATAAGACTTGCGTGGGGTTGGAGGTTGTGTGTGGCGGCGTCGAATGGAGATGATTGGTCGGGGGTGGCGAGAACGAGACAAGAGGACCTTCTAGACCAGGATAAGGAAGCGAGAAGACCCATTAGAACGATCCAAAAGAGGCGATATATGGAGGCTGGGAACGTGCTCAGAGGACTGAGCTTCACGAAGAATGTTCCAGAGAGAAATGTTGCTGTGTGTGATAGAGCTGATGATTATGCCGTGCCTGTGTTTGATGTTGCTGTGTGTGATGATTTTGATGTTGCTGTGTGCTATGATGCTTCGTGTCACGATGATGATGATCCAGAACAAGTAATATTTAAAACTACTTTTTTTAAACACGCTTTAATGAAATGTACCGTACTAGTAATGGAAGAACTGCACGACTCCAGGAAGTGGCCCCCAATCTTGTCATAACGTCAGGGACCGTGGTGGTTTACAGCCAACGTCAGTTGAGCGTGGACTATTAGACCCAAGCCGAAACATAACATATACAAAGATTGTTTAAACATTTTTTTTAGAGAATATAGTATTGTTATCAGTATGACACAAGTATAACAAGTTTGCAGTCGATGCCACATTGGGAAGTGGGTTAAAATTGAGTTACAAGATTTGAGGATAAAACAACAACAGACAGTGAGTTAACAAAAAGCGTGTAACAAAAATTGTTTAAACATTTTTGTTTTTTTTTATATAATATGGTATTGTCATCAGTATGACATAAGTATACCAAGTTTGTAATCGATACCACATTGGGAAGTGGGTTAAAATTGAGTTACAAGATTTGAGGATACAACAACAGAGTGAGTTCATAGAAAGCGTGTAATAAAAAGGCAAGAGACGTGGACTGGGCACATGCTCAGAGATAGGAGCGGGAGCTCGATGAAGGGAGTCCTGTGAGTGTTCGGGATGCTGGGAAGGAGGCCAAGAGCAATTAAAACAAATATGCTGCTTGACGACTTGAAGGAAGGATGGGGGATGGGGAGGTCCAGTGACATAAAGGAGAAAGCTCCAGATTGGACAGTATGGATGGGGCTTGAGCCATGGTCGTGGCCGGCCAACAGAAGATGACCCAACCACGCGCGCGATGTGGCGCTTTGGCAGCAGGAGTGAGTGGATAGAGCAGAGATTTGTGAATTTCACAAAACCTCGCCGGGCTGCCAGGATGCCAGCAGATGGTAGGACGTGACGTGGGTATATGAACCCGTCTGTGCGGAGTTTTTAACGTTATCCCAACGTACGCGTGGGGTTTCTGTCGTGACCCCCAGCCTCCTCCCCACACGAGGCAAAGCATTCTTACAAAAAACATATTTTGGCCATTGAAGCTTTCTTGGATAAATTACCGGCATCGTCATTATGACGACCACTCATGTTGGAGCGGTGGTGAAGTCGCCTCGAGCGCACGAGCCGCATGGATTGTCGCATCGCAGGACCGCGAGAAAAGGCCGACGGCTTGGAGAGTTAATTCATCCAGCAGTTGATAGATCATGGCTGCTGATGATGGTGGTGGTGAATAGTTTCGTAGAATGTCGGGCCGGGATGTCGCTTCTTACAAAAATAAACGACTACCATTTCCGGCCTTAATAAACTAAACTCAATTAGTTTTTTAAATTAAATTTACCAGGTAAGGCCCACTGAGCGAGATATTGTAGCTCTTTTTTAGAAGCGATCTGGCCACGAATTATAGCTCAATAAAGTGGTTTACCATCACGTGGAAGTTGATAGCAGCATGTTTTTAAATGTGGAGGGAAAACCCAGAGGACCCGGAGAGATATCCACGCGACCATGGGGAGAGAGACACGCAAAATCCAAATATATCCCTGCAGTCTACACACTGCATGTGGGATCTTTGCTTCTTGTATGTATGTATGTTGAACTTCTTTCGCACCGTACGTAGCCAACCGTGGTAATCGGATGTACGGAGGAAGTGCATATATATATATACTGTTGTGTATATATGCACACACACGAAGGATTAGAATCATCAAGAAGGTTTGGCGACCCGGAAAGAGAGTTCCGCACCCGGCACACCACATCCAATAGACCTTACGACTATGGCTGTGGTCACTACTAGTCACGTGCCACCTACTGCAGTCTCACAGCGACCCCTGCCCCGGACCTGAGCTAGCATCGCGACTGGGCCCACAGCTCACAGAACTCGTGGAAATCCTCTCGCAAACAATCTCTGTCCGCTTAACTTCAAGCCTGGCCCGTCTAGATCAGCGACCAGATAAAAATGTTTCGTCTCAGCCTGCGCTCAGGGCCGGTTTAAAAATGTGTAGGCCGCCTAGGCTACAGGTACTGTGAGGCCCCCAGTAATATTTTCAAAAGGAAAAAAAAGTTAAAGAAAAATATAATAATTTTTTACAAGGCTAACAACATAAAAGTCAGCATTTACAAATGAAATATCTTTTTACTGAATCTCTGGAGGCCTTCCAGCTGGCGGAGGCCCCTGGGCTGCAGCCCCTAAAGCCCCCACGCCTGAATCCGGTCTTGCCTGCGCTCAACATCCAGTATCGGTCTCGCGATGACTTGTAGTCTCGAGCTACGCGAGCCACCTGCTCCAGTCCACTACCAGCGAGCTGGATCATATTGAGTTTAAGCCCTGGAGGGACCCAGGGCGGGATTAATTTACAGGCGGGTGGGGGAGGGGGGGGGGGGCAAACTGTTATATATTTGGGGGGCACTTTGCATGTCCAATCCCTTGCTTGAATAGTTTCACCACCGCCCGTGCCCCCGAGTGATGCCAGTCACCCCGCTCCTACTCATCACAGCCATGTGAGTGCTGGCGTTTAAACGTGGTGCACGAATGTATGTACTGTATGTATGTTGAACTTCTTTCGCACCGTACATAGCCAACCGTGATAATCGGAGGTAGGGGGGGAAGGACAACAGACAAAATATAAAATACGTTTTTAAAGCACTTCCTAAGTAAACGCGAAATAAGCTACGGTCATGTTAAATTGGGCACGCCGCTGGTAGCGACACTCCGCGTGGCTCAAGCATCGCTGCCGTTAACCTGCTCCGCAGCTCGGCCGAAACGCGAGCGGCTCGCCAGAGGATGACTCCGCCCCCCACCCCCCATCATCCTTCCAGGGGGGATAAAATAAGAAAGTCAACAGCGGTTGTCCTATGTATGGATGAACCCGCCACGTGAACGTGTGGCATTTAATCACACACATTACCCATACAGCGTGTATTGCAGTGGCCGTATCTACATTTCATGGGGTCCTTCAAACTCTAAAGAGGCCCCAGGCTGCACCACCCGAAGCCCCTGAGTGAATTCGGTCTTGCCTCCCGCGTGTCCAGCGCTGTGTCCAGCTGCCTCCCGAGCCACTCACCTATGGACACCAGCTTGATGTGCTCCCGCTCCAGAAACTCCAGGGCCACGGACACGTTCTCGAGCTTCATTTGTCTGAAGTTTGGCCTCGAGTGGTACTTGCGGTACATCCTCTTCTGACTCAGCACCTCCAGCAGCGAGATGAGCCTGAGGCCGTCCGCCAGATCCTTCTGCAGGTCGGTCACCGTCTTGTTGGCGCACTTGAGGTGCTCGTTGCACCAGCGGGTGAACGTGTTCTGCTGAATCTTCTTCCATGGCGCGTCCTCGGCAAGCTCCTTCTCGCCAGCCGGGATCTCGTCCTCTGCCTGCACCTCCTGGCCGCGGAGCTCCTCCTCGGGGGAGCCGTTCATGCGATCTCCGCGCGAATGCGCAACATAGTGCGGTTCTAGATCCATCTCGAGAGCGCGGTTCTTCTTCTACTGCTGCTGATGATGCCGATTACACCCTCGCCTGCCTTTGGTAACAAAGCTGTAACACGACGACTTGTTTGGTGGGTCGAGGGTTAAACGTCTGTCTTGTTTAAAAACTTCTTGCGGGAAGAGGCCTCTGGCGTCTGCCGAGAGCTGAGCGCCACGCGAAGTGCGCAAAAGGCGCAGGGGGAGAAGAGGTGGGCCAACAGCTCGGCCACTCCTCGCCGCCTCCCTTATCTGCTCGTCTAAAAATAACTCGCGAGGAGATCCGGCAAAATCTGCAGGCGTTCGTGGATCCGCAGCCGATTTCGTCGAGTCTTCTCGCAAACGCGGGGTGAGACGAAGAGAGGAGAGAGAGACGCGTGATTCGTTCACAGCGATCGGAGTGCTGCCTGGTCGCGTTTATCGTTCTCGATCGAAGTTCCTCTTGCGCGTCCGCTGATGCTGCCGCTGCTGCTGCTGCTTCTGTGTTGCTTCCAGCTGCCGCTCGTTCCCTTATAAAGGGTCGAGGGGCGAAGGGGTCTCGTCACTCCTAATTAAAGGCGGCTCGCTCAGTGTCCGCGCCGCTCCCGGTGCACCGGGAGAGCGATGCGCTATTTTTGGTCTTCACTTCGCACACATTGGGCCACAAATACGCGCACACTCACTCACAGACACACACACAATAACACACACACACAATAACACACACACACAATAATACACACACAATAACACACAGAAGCAGACGCATACACACAATAACACAACAACAAGAACAACCGCCATTCGCCACTAAGTGGCGGTGACGTCACCACGATGCTTGTGCCAGGCCAAGTGCACCTTGAGGCCACGTGAAGTGTCGAATGCCCGTTGGCAGGAGGTCACGGGGCAGACCCAGGTGCCACGGGTCGACTGACCGAGATGACCGAGATGACTGGCTGATGCACCACCTGTGCCTCCTACTGTACCAACTTGCTGTGCTTTATCCACCCGGCGCTCCGCTCGTTGTTGTGAGCGTCGCTCCTCCGCCCTCCGTTGTTGTTGGAGGGCGATTGCCTCCAACTGCCCAGTAGCGTCCTTCACGAGCCTCCTCCACTGAGGCCGATCTTGACACCGCTGGTACCAGTCATCGGCAAGTCCACTCAGCTCCACGTCCTCCTGTACCACATCACTCCATCTCTTCTCTAGCCCGTGCCGCGCCCGTTTAGCCCCCTCGATCCGGCTGAACAAAAGCTGTTTAGGCATGCGGTGGCTGGGCATGCGGGCTACATGACCCAGCCAACGCAGCCTTGCCTGCCGGAGGAGCTCACTGATGGGACTTTGCCCAGATCTTTCAAGGATTTGTGAGCTCCTCACACAATCCAGCCTGGTTAAACCCAGGATGGATCGTAGGCAGGCCAGCCTAAATGTTTCCAACCGGCGAAGATGCTCCACTAGGGGGGTCCACGTTTCGCAAGCGTAGAGAAGGGAGGGAATGACCGTGGCCGAGAAGACCTGAAGCTTCGTGCGGAGTGATAGACCAGGTAGCTTCCACACAGCGTTACGCAACCGATGAAAAGATATTGCCGCTCGACTGATTCGGAGTGAGACCTCTGCTGATAAACTGGAGCCGGTCATAAGCACACTGCCCAGGTATGGGAAACTCTCCACTCTCTCCACAACTGCCCCATCACCAATTGGGAGTTGTGGGGGTGGAGTGTCCGATGGTACAAAATACCCAGGCAGGTGCTTAGTTTTGGTGGGGCTGATGGTAAGGCCCCACCTCTTAGTGGCACGCTCCAGTCTCAGCAGCAGCGTCTCCAACTCCTCTTCTGAGTGAGCAGCTATTACCAAATCATCGGCATACATAACGTGGTTGACCAATAGGGAGCCATCCCTTGATCGCACCCGGCATCGATCAGCCTCCCATTATATCTGTACCAAATGGAAATTCCCCCGGTACAGCTATTGAAGGCTTCACGAACTACGCGGTCAAAATAGATGTTAAATAATGTGGGAGCCAGAGGACATCCCTGTCGCACCCCAAGGTGTACAGGGAAAGGCTCCGACTCCCGGCCACGTAGTTTTACCCGGGCCCGCTCACCATCATGAAGGTCCTTAACACACACACAATAACACACTCACTCACATAATAACACACACACAATAATACACACACACACAATAATACACACAGGAGCAGACGCAAACACACAATAACACACACACACAATAATACACACACACACAACAATACACACAGGATGCTGCTAATCCTGCATAATGCACGGGCATAAGTAGTACTAATCACATACCTGCATTTCCCATAAATATGCTAAATTCCTCTTGATATGCAAATTCCTTTGTCAAGGCGCTCTTCCCCCTCCAACCCAGCTTAAATGTACGCTGCCAAGCCTGGTGGTATTTCATTCAGACGCTGTCTTTCTGACAGACCTGTTCTTCACCTGAGGACGGCTGCTTGCGTTGAGGCCGAAACGTCGTGAGAATTATTTTATTGTTTTATTTTTATTATTTTATTATTTCCATTCTACGTAACTTTACCGAAAGAACCAAGAAGATGAATCTCTGCAGTCACGAAAGCTTTAAATCGAAATTTAACAAATACAACACTACAAAGACAAAGATCCCCCAGTGGAGCCTGTAACAGACTGTTGGGGCAAGTGCTGTTAGCGAGCACCTATGAAGGCCGACACGGCACACGAGGGGGTGGATGGCCAGGAACCACGTCCGGCCGCCTTTGTCTCCCAAGTGGCGATGTTTACACACAACGCACCAGGTACTCATTTGAGGCTGAGTCGACCTAGGGGAAAGCCGGAACCAGTTCTGATAATCATCACCGGTTTAGGCCGTGAGCGGGAATCGAACCCGGGTCGCCAGGTTCGTAGCGCAGCGTAGCGCTAACCACTACACTACCGCTCTCCAAACACACACAGTGACACGCACACAGTGACACGCACACAGTGACACGCATACACAGTGACAGACACACGCGGCTCAATTGGGACGACCACGCACGCTGCATTCCAGCGGGGCTAGCGCGCGGAACGCGACGTGGCCGTGCTCTATCCACTGCTGGGTGACCCCTCCAGCACGTCATCGCCACCTCTCACGGTCTCGCGAATGCGACCATCCACCCAGCGACCTGCAAGGCAAGCCGACGGCATCGCTCCATCTCCGAGGTGGATACTGTCCTACCAGGTGTGTTTGTCTCCTGTGACTGCCACTCGTCGTTTGGTCTCGACCAAGGTTCCATTGCCCATCGCATAGCGACGCGTCTCGCCCGTCCCCACTCACTTAAACGGTTATTGGGACGACGACGATGTTCATAACATGCGCGTCTTCTCTTATCCGGCTGTCTAATTCCCACCCTTTGCGCACCTCCCCTAACCACTCAGCGCTCCCTCTGCCCCCCTCTCCTACCCTCTCACCATTCCCTCTGCCCCCCTCTCCTACCCTCTCAGCGCTCCCTCTGCCCCCCTCTTCTACCCGCTCACCGCTCCCTCTGCCCCCCTCTCCTACCCGCTCACCGCTCCCTCTGCCCCCCTCTCCTACCCTCTCACCACTCCCTCTGCCCCCCTCTCCTACCCTCTCACCACTCCCTCTGCCCCCCTCTCCTACCCTCTCAGCGCCCCCTCTGCCCCCCTCTCCTACCCTCTCACCACTCCCTCTGCCCCACTCTCCTACCCTCTCAGCACTCCCTCTGCCCCCTCTCCTACCCTCTCACCACTCCCTCTGCCCCCCTCTCCTACCCTCTCACCACTCCCTCTGCCCCCCTCTCCTACCCTCTCACCACTCCCTCTGCCCCCCTCTCCTACCCTCTCAGCGCCCCCTCTGCCCCCCTCTCCTACCCTCTCAGCACTCCCTCTGCCCCCCTCTCCTACCCTCTCACCACTCCCTCTGCCCCCCTCTCCTACCCTCTCACCACTCCCTCTGGCCCCCCTCTCCTACCCTCTCAGCGCCCCCTCTGCCCCCCTCTCCTACCCTCTCACCACTCCCTCTGCCCCCCTCTCCTACCCTCTCACCACTCCCTCTGCCCCCCTCTCCTACCCTCTCACCACTCCCTCTGCCCCCTCTCCTACCCTCTCAGCGCCCCCTCTGCCCCCCTCTCCTACCCTCTCAGCGCTCCCTCTGCCCCCCTCTCCTACCCTCTCAGCCGCTCCCTCTGCCCCCCTCTTCCTAACCCGCTCACCGCTCCCTCTGCCCCCCTCTCCTACCCTCTCACCCTCCCTCTGCCCCCCTCTCCTACCCTCTGCACCTCCTACCCTCTCAGCGCCCCCTCTGCCCCCCTCTCCTACCCTCTCCCCACTCCCTCTGCCCCCCTCTCCTACCCTCTCACCACTCCTCTGCCCCCCTCTCCCTACCCTCTCAGCGCCCCCTCTGCCCCCCTCTCCTACCCTCTCAGAACTCCCTCTGCCCCCCTCTCCTACCCTCTCACCACTCCCTCTGCCCCCCTCTCCTACCCTCTCAGCGCCCCCTCTGCCCCCTCATCCTACCCTCTCAGCGCTCCCTCTGCCCCCCTCTCCTACCCTCTCCCCACTCCTCTGCCCCCTCTCCTACCCTCTCACCACTCCCTCTGCCCCCCTCTCCTGCCCTCTCACCACTCCCTCTGCCCCCCTCTCCCTACCCTCTCAGCGCTCCCTCTGCCCCCCTCTCCTACCCTCTCACCACTCCCTCTGCCCCCCTCTCCTACCCTCTCCCCACTCCCTCTGCCCCCCTCTCCTACCCTCTCACCACTCCCTCTGCCCCCCTCTCCTACCCTCTCCCCACTTCCCTCTGGCCCCCCTCTCCTACCCTCCTCCCCACTCACTTCTGCCCCCCTCTCCTACCCTCGTCAGCACTCGCCTCTGCCCCCCTCCTAACCACTATCCCACTCCCTCTGCCCCCATCTCCTAACCATCTCAGCGCCCCCTCTGCCCCCCTCTCCTACCTCTCACCAACTCCCTTTGGCCACCCTCTCCTACCCTCCATTCATCACTCCGCTGCCCCCCTCTCCTACCCTCTCCCAATCCCTCTGCCCCCCCTCCTACCCTCCAGCGCCCCCTCTGCCCCCCATCTCCTACCCTCACCACCCCTCTGCCCGCCCTCTTCCTACCCCTCACCAATCACTCATGCCTCCCTCTCCTACCCTCTCAGCGCCCCCGCTGCCCCCTCTCCTACCCTCTCAGCGCGCCCTCTGCCCCCCCTCTCCTACCTCTCACCACTCCCTCTGCTCTGCCCCCCTCTCCTGCACCTCAACACTCCCTCTGCCTCCCTCTCCCTACCCTCTCAGCGCTCCCTCTGCCACCCCTCTCCTACCCTCTCACCACTCCCTCTGCCCCCCTCTCCTACCCTCTCCCCACTCCCTCTGCCCCCCTCTCCTACCCTCTCACCACTCCCTCTGCCCCCTCTCCTACCCTCTCCCCACTCTCCTCTGCCCCCCTCTCCTACCCTCTCAGCACTCCCTCTGCCCCCCTCTCCTACCCTCTCACCACTCCCTCTGCCCCCCTCTCCTACCCTCTCAGCGCCCCCTCTGCCCCCTCTCCTACCCTCTCAGCGCTCCCTCTGCCCCCCTCTCCTACCCTCTCCCCCCTCCCTCTGCCCCCCCTCTCCTACCCTCTCAGCGCCCCCCTCTGCCCCCTCTCCTACCCTCTCAGCGCTCCCTCTGCCCCCCTCTCCTACCCTCTCCCCACTCCCTCTGCCCACCCTCTCCTACCCTCTCACCACCTCCCTCTGCCCCCCTCTCCTACCCTCTCCCCACTCCCTCTGCCCCCCTCTCCTACCCTCTCACCACTCCCTCTGCCCCCTCTCCTACCCTCTCACCACTCCCTCTGCCCCCCTCTCCTACCCCTCTCACCACTCCCTCTGCCCCCCTCTCCTACCCTCTCAGCGCCCCCTCTGCCCCCTCTCCTACCCTCTCAGCGCTCCCTCTGCCCCCCTCTCCTACCCTCTCACCACTCCCTCTGCCCCCCTCTCCTACCCTCTCACCACTCCCTCTGCCCCCTCTCCTACCCTCTCACCACTCCCTCTGCCCCCCTCTCCTACCCTCTCACCACTCCCTCTGCCCCCCTCTCCTGCCCCCTCACCACTCCCTCTGCCCCCCTCTCCTACCCTCTCAGCGCTCCCTCTGCCCCCCTCTCCTACCCTCTCACCACTCCCTCTGCCCCCCTCTCCTACCCTCTCCCCACTCCCTCTGCCCCCCTCCCTACCCTCTCACCACTCCCTCTGCCCCCTCTCCTACCCTCTCCCCACTCCCTCTGCCCCCCTCTCCTACCCTCTCAGCACTCCCTCTGCCCCCCTCTCCTACCCTCTCACCACTCCCTCTGCCCCCCTCTCCTACCCTCTCAGCGCCCCCTCTGCCCCCTCTCCTACCCTCTCAGCGCTCCCTCTGCCCCCCTCTCCTACCCTCTCCCCACTCCCTCTGCCCCCCTCTCCTACCCTCTCAGCGCCCCCTCTGCCCCCTCTCCTACCCTCTCAGCGCTCCCTCTGCCCCCCTCTCCTACCCTCTCCCCACTCCCTCTGCCCCCCTCTCCTACCCGCTCACCACTCCCTCTGCCCCCTCTCCTACCCGCTCACCACTCCCTCTGCCCCCCTCTCCTACCCTCTCAGCGCTCCCTCTGCGCACCTCTTCTACCTTCTCAGCGTTCTCTCTGCGCACCTTTCCAACTGTTGTTCTATGCGTTTGTCATCGACAACGCGGCTGCCACACAGTGGGGGCTGCTGCGCGGAACGGCGGGGACACGCGTGCGCGTCACGGAGAACAACGGCTGAGCACAGACGCCGCAGCAGCAACAGGGTACGGGTCTGGAGAAGAGGTAGCCGAGTCGTAAGAAAGCCTTTGTGCTATCTATCCACCAAGGCATCATCACCGAGTCCAGGAACGGACTGGGACAAAAAGTCGGCCGAGGCACTTTGTAAAAGCGCACAGCGCCCCAAATTGCCATGCGATCCTCATTGGTACCATTTGAGGCTGGGTGCGAAAAAGCAAATGGGCCATTAAAGAAGAATCATCGTGGCTGCCGAACATGGGGACTTAATTCCCAATAAGAGCGTAAATAAGCAATGAAGCGTACACATTATAGGTAATATTTCAAATATATTTTATATTTCCTTTTTTTCACTCTGATCACATTTACAATGTCTCCCACACAGACCCGGCCACCGGGCATTTTCCTGATCTGCTGCCCTGTGGCCAGTCAGGGTCTGACCGAGTTTCAAGAACAAACTAAACAGACAGACAATACAAACGATACGACAAATAATATATTATTTAGTGCAATGGAAACATTGAATTCGTGCCAATTAAACAAATCGCGAGGTGGAAGGACGATATGGAGAGAAACCGCGACATTCTCGCGATCGCTGGCGGACTGGAGAAGAAGCCACGTGGCTTGGTAGCCGCCACCACAGCCATAGCGGGAGGTGAACTGGGATGTGGTGTGCCGA